>NC_081574.1:36105331-36443228 GCF_022355385.1 Mustela nigripes | reverse complement strand
AAGTGGTTGATTTTCTGTTTCCAGAATTGCTGTTCTTCTTCTCTTCGATCTGCCGATGGATTTTCAGGTGTTTGCAATCTTTAGATAAGCTATCTAGCTGATCTCCGGCTAGCTGAAGCAGTCTCAGCTTGCTACTTCTCCGCCATCTTGACTCCTCCTCCATTTTAAGCCAATTTCTACATTGGCTTAAAATGTAACATATCACATATGTAACATATCGCATATGAGCACACCTACAATTGTTGCATAATTTAGTTCTTCATAATATATGCATTCTGTTCCATTCTTTTCTTTTGCTAAGATTTAATCATTGCTCTTCAACTAAACTGTAATCATGTTGAAGACAAGGGCCATGATTTTAATTTCTTCTTCTTCTTCTTCTTTTTTTCTTCTTCCTTATTTCAGCCTAGTGGGGCATAATGAATACTAGGGTTTTTGGTTTTGTCTTGTTTTATTTTTTACATTGTTGTTTTGTTTCCTCTCTCTTCATGACTGGTTTGCTTGCCCCTTCCTTCTGCCTCTCCTGGGCCAAAATGCCTAATGCGGCTGTAACAGTAACTCATGCCTACCTCCATTTATCGAGTGAGGCTAAGCACTTTTTTTGTGCAGCGTGGTGCATTTTCTCTGGGGATGAGCAATGTAACTTAAAACTCTTGCTGTGTCGATAAGTCAAGGTGAGTTTTCAGCTTTATACAACTGCATTCCCAACCATTAGAAAGATGTGAACATTTATTGCCAAGCTGTCTCTTAAATATCCTGTAATAAAAAGCCAAAATATGCTATCTTTTTTTTTTTTTTCCAATTTCACCCTTAAGCGGCATTTTCATGACCACATTTTCTTTGTAAAGTGCTGTAACATTCCTTATTGAGATTTTTACTGTTTCAGGTGATCCCGTAATAATCTTCTTTGATCTAAAGGGGAAAAAAAAAGTTTTATTTTCTTGAGAGAAAAGAAAGTGTCGTAGTGGATCCTCTTTACTTTGCTAGTGATATGACTGACCCCTACCCTTTATGACTATTACCGCCTTGAGTCTGCTTTCCAATCTATATAATTACGATGATCCAGAGACATGATTTGACCCTTACCCTAACTAAATGCGTATAATAATAAGCTCTGTGATAATAAGGTTTTCCTGGTTTAAAAGCTGTTTTAATCTGATTGTGTCACTGGGCAAGGAATTAATCAAGTCAGTTTGCTTTGGGACTTTGTGTCGTGAGAAGGCAGGACCACATTTGAAAGAAATAATTAAAAGTCTGATGCTGACTAAGTTGAGGCCACTGACAGAAGCCTGAGATCCCTTGGCTCTAGTACTTGGAGAACGCAAACGTCTCTGGGATGGCTTGGCATGCCTGAGATGAGACACTGGTGGTGGTATTTATGGACTAATCAATATTCTGATTCTGTGGAGGAGGAGGAAATGGAGTTTTGAGGTTAATCTGATGTCACTGGGTCTTTATGCCATTTAGAATTTTTCACAAAATGTTTTCTGATTGCAGGAGTACGAAATAATGTGTACTACACTAGCACCTTAAAGAGCAAAGTATGTTTGCTCAGAGAAGCAATCCTAGAGCTAAAATATTAATGCAACAGAGATACACATTTCTCTTTTTAATAAAAAATAAAGAGCGGTGCTAGGTCGTAAGGGCTATCCCCTTGTTCCCTCCCTCCGGCTTCTCAGCCTTGTATGGCTGACTCCGGAATTCAGAAGGGTCTCATCCTCCCTCCTGGGAAGGCTCACGTGGGAAGCTGCAAGTCTCCGCAGCTTGTTTTTGTGACAATGCTGTGCAGAAGGACACACTGGTTAATGGGCTTATATGTAGGTCAACCGAGTAGCACAGGATTCCCATAGGTGGGTGACTTGCCTCTATTTCTGAACATTTGCTTCTGAGTTAGGGGTGTGATGATGAACGCCCCTGATGTTTGCCTGCATTTATTCTCCCAGTGTATTTTTTGAATGTCTGCGCTCTGCAAACGTGCCATAATAGATTCGATTTGCCTCCTCTATGGGGCTCCCTAGATGAAAAAGACAAAGATACTGTACTTATTTCGGGTAGGGAGTGAAGAAGGCAGGACCAGAAATGACAGCCATACAAATGGGAAGGGGGTAAGCAGCCTGGGAGTAGCATAGGTCTGTGTTATTTATCACAGAGCTTTACGATGACTTGGCTAGAAAGAAAATGCAATTTGACTTATTCGTCTCTATTTAATGAAATGTGAAAAAGAGAAGAGCTGCCCGAGTCTTGTCTGTAGACTAGATATGTATTGTAATGTATTAAATAATTAAAAAGGGGGAATGTGATTGCTTCACGTATAGAACAAAGCCCTGATTATGGCAGCACGTCTCTAAAAGTTAAGGCTGCTCAAGGTCACACTTCAGGAAACCTTGCTTTTTATAACTGGGACATTCGTCCTGTGTGTGATCATAAGGAAGTACTTATCCATGTCTTCAGGAAATAGTCATTTCTAATGCCTGAGTTAAAAAAGAAAGAAAAGAAGAGAAAAGAAAAGAGAAAAAAGGAGAGGAAACAAAACAATTTACAGTGATGCTTAGTGTTTGGTTCCCTAGAATTTTAGGAGTTTGTAGCACTGAGAATTGTCCATATATAAGACATTTGGAATGGGGTTTCTCCAAGTGGGCACATGGATGTAATCTTGAGATTCTTCATATTGTTTTATACTTTTGTTTTGTTTTGTTTTTTGTTTAAAATGGGGGGGTTGCAGAGGGAGAGGGAGAGAGAGACTGTTAGGCAGGCTCCACACCCCTCATAGAGCCCGACATGGGACTCAATCTCACGACCCTGAGATCATGACCTGAGCCAAAATCAGGAGACCAACTCTTAACTAAGTGAGTCACCCAGGAGCCCTTAGACTTTAGAACTTTTTAAGGATAATTTTTAATGCCTATATTTGATCAGATTTAAAGATGAAAACTTCTTCTTTCCCGTGATAACAATTAAAAGACATTTTTTGTAAGATAAGACTTTAAATATTTCATTTATTTATTTGTCAGACAGAAGGAGAGAGAGAGATAGAGCACACAAGCAGGGAGAGAGGCAGGCAGAGGCAGAGAGAGAAGCAGGCTCCCTGCCGAGGAAGGAGCCCATGCGGGACTAAATCCCAGAACCCTGGGATCATGACCTGAGCCGAAGGCAGCGGCTTAACCCACTGAGCCACCCAGGCATCCCAAAATAAGACTTTAGATTAATAAGTTATTGTTTCTCAGATAGGAGTCATCAGATCTTTGAGAATTTCTTCTTTGACTTACAGTTGAGAAACAGTGGCTTAAACCATCGCCACATATTGGAGTTCACTATTTGACTATATATATAATATTAAATATATATATTTAAAATAAATTATAGATATATTTTTGGAATGCTTTTATTTTTCTAAAATTTTTAAAATTAATTAATTATTTTATTATGTTACGTTAGTGACCATACAGTGCACCATTAGTTTTTGATGCAGTGCTCCCTGATGCATTGTTTGTGTATCACACCCCGTGCTCCCTGCAATCCGCGCCCTCCTGAATACCCATCACCGGGCTCACCCATCCCCCTACCCCTTCCCTTCTAAAACCCTCAGTTTGTTTCCCGGAGTCCATAGACTCTCATGGTTCATCTCCCCCTCTGAGTACCCCCATCCTTTTCTTTAGGGGCTTAATATTTCTAAATGGCTTTTATGCCAATGATTTCCAAAGCTGGTCAGGCAATGATTTATATTACTAAAGTGATGACAAGATTGATTGATTTAATGGTTGACTTAGTAATTTCTTAGGTATGTTGGTGATGTCTTAAAGTTTTTTTATACAGAAAAATTTGTGACTGGCTACCTTTCTTTTGTGTATTCAAACAGAAAACCATTCAGGAGAACCCTGGGAGCTCAAACTCCCATGGTGAAAAGGACACATCTGTGCATTTGGAATAAAGAAAAAAAAAGTATTTCCCTTCTTGTTTGACTCTTTTTCTCTCCATCCATACATATTGGGGATGTCCTAGATATGTGTCTCTGTCCATGTATTCGAGAGAGAAGCAGCAGTTCTGGTTCTCTCTCTCTCCCTCATGTATTATCTATCTGAGAGACAGACACAGACAGCAGACACAAGGGAGAAGCTGAAGTCGATGCTAAGGGAGAAGGAGCTGAGAACATATCCTCTTCACAGTCAACTGAGGAGGCTTTGGTCTGTGGGGAAAAACAAACAAACAAACAAAGACCCTGGAAGGTAGAAGTGTTCAGAAACCTGGAGCGGAGAAGGGGTCGAGGGGTGGAGGAAGGTGACCGTCCTGTAACTTCAGCCACTGTTTTGTTGGCCGGTGAGACACTGTGCTGGCCCAGGGTGAAGACCTGGGAGGTAACGTTGAAGAAGAGAGAAGCAGTAAAGGTGAGAGAAGATTCATGACCGCCTCGTGCCGCGCTGGGAAAGCCAGTGCGCGTTATCTGCTTCATCAGTGAAGATTTCCTGTGTCGGGGCTCACTGAAGTCGGAGGCCATTGGGACTGTGAGGAGCCTCAGCAGGGACCTCCGTGGTTCCAAACTAGGGTAGATTTATGCAGCATATGGAAACTCAAGGCAGCTCCTCGAGGTAGAATCAGTCAGGGGGTAGAGATGTTTCTTGGTGTCGAAGTGATCTTTCCCGCTTTTCAGAATGTCCTTTTTCATCTGGCTTGCAAGTGAGGTTTGAAAAATAAGATGTTCTGCCCACTGCAGCTTGTCGTACATTAACAGTCTGGTGTTAGGACCTTGGAACACAGCCACGCGGGTTGGCAGGAACACATCCCACCGTGGGGTTTCATAAATATTTGCGCGGGAGCAGAAACAGGACACGAGAAAGTTCTTCCCTAAGTGTGTGTGTGTGTGTGTGTGTGTGGACATTAACTTGCAGATCAGGTCTCTGACACAGCTGCCCTGGTTCATGCTTGGATTTAAAGTTCTTTGAAGGCTTGCAGGCAAGCCAGGAGGAGGCAGGGGACCAGCAAAGAGCTGGTCACTCAGGCTGTTTGGTATATTTGAGGCCCTAGAGAGGATGAAAGGTCTGGTTGGGACATGGCCTCTCGTAGGACCCTTGAGACCCTCGCCTTTTTCCCACCTTGCTCACCCATGGAGGGCTTTGGCCTGTACGTGGGAGTGTTGCCCCAGGTCCCAAGTGCCTGTTCTAGTGTATTTACCAGCAAACCAGTCTCATGGTGGAGGCTGTTGACGGGTGAGGAGCGTGTGACTGGACAGCTGACTCCCTGCCTGGTCTGCTCCTCGCCTGGAGCCCGTTTGTGGCACTGACCAAGGATCAGCCCCGTACCGGCCCTCGTGGCCCTCATCTCATCTCATTCTCTCAGTGACTCGCAAGGTAGCTATGATTTTGCGCTTGCGCTTTGAGGAAGTTGCAGTTCAAAGAAGTTATATGATGTGCCCAGTGACAGTACCTGGGCCCTGCTATTTAGGAAATTTCCCCAGTACTGCCTCGCCGGGTCCTGTCACACTCCACTTTTTCTAGGTCTGAGAAGGGACCGGGGACCCTGTGGTGATTCAGCAAGTGTGTGCTGTCCCCTCAGAATGTACCAGGCCTTGAGCCTCAGACCCAAGAATATGGGATGAATGGTGCTGTCTCTGTCATAGCTTGGGTCCCCTGGAGGGCCAGGATGCCCCGGTGCAGGATTGCTAGACACCTCAGGGGGCCTCAGGCCTCAGGTCTGAGCCCCCCTGATGTGGGGACAGCAGCCGTGCTGTGTTTTGGAGGGGCGGGCTGTGGCCCGCGGTGGGGGGATCATCAGGCCAGACGCTCGGAGGAGGGCGGAGCCGGGCTCTGAAGAGTGTGGAAGGTTTTGGCTGTGAGACGGGGTGGAGAAAGGAGACTCCGGGCCTGGGACTGGGAGATCTTGCCCTGAAGCTAATCTTCCAAATACTGCGAGTGGCCCTTTGACCTCGAACATCATGCAGCTTTCTAGACACTCAAAAGGAAGGGAGAAAAACAAGGGGACTTTGGTCGGAAGGGGGAAAAAATTCCAGCTTGGGTTCGATGAATAGGCGAGAGCAAATGCTGTGAAAAATGGGTCAGGTTTGCAAATCCGGGCCCTTCACCTCGGGGTCTCTGGAGCAGCTGTGCGGGTGGCCCTGGAGGGAAGGAGATACCATGCTAATTAGTGCCCTGAAGGCAGAACTCTGAGGTCTGCAGTTTTGGAAGTTTGTTTTGGTTTGGTTTTTAAATACCACGGAGACAATGATAAAGGGCCTGGGGAAATTCAAGGGTTGTGGTTGTTGGTCAACTCCGTGAATTGCTTTATGAATTGCTGACTTAAGCACTCATTCCTTTCTTCCTTTCTTTCTTCTGTGCTACGCAGTACAAAAAGAGATATCTTGAGATGGAATCTCAATTTCTTGTTTTCGGTTCAGTGCCGATCAGGGTAACTCGTGCAGGGAAGGGAAGGATTGAGGCTGGCTTCACTTTGGAGCAGGGCAGCAGAGGTGAGGTCCTGCCTTTCTCTCAAGAGCCCCAAATCCTGGGTCCTCTGGTAGGTGCCTTCTCCCCTACAGATGCACACCTGCTCAGGTCAACTTTTAAGGCAGGTGAAACATGGCGTGAGATTTCCAATTCCCATGGAGCTGCTCCCGCCCCGCAGCCAGCCAGATGGGGAGAGATTGAGGTTTTTCTGATCCACAGGGATCACAGCCTAACCCTCCGCATCTCCTCACATGTCCCAGTTGCTATTTAAGACTGAATGGGGCTGGGGGAAGAAGAGTGGTGGGGGCATAGAAAATGTGGAAAATTCAAAAGTCACAGCCATATTTTTAACCACTTCTTTTGCTTTCCAGGTTCATTTTGCGATAGGAAGGGACAAAACCCTGTGTAGGCAGCATCTTGAATAAACCCTAAGATACTTGTGGTGATAGCGAATGGAATATCAAACATCACACTGGGTGCTCAAGAATGCCATCGGTTTGCAATTTGCAGAATGGAAAATGCTTATTATAAAGTATGGGGAAGTTCTTATATGCAACATTAATGTAATGGGTCATACAGAATAAATCTGGGGAGAAGGTATATACCCTGAGTCCCAGAGCCTGAGACTTTTAAATCAATACTCCACTGATGAGAACAGCTCCCCATTTGATATATCAGTGCAGCCAGTCAGAGCAAAAAGGGAGCCCCCAGGGAGGAAGCAGGTGTGACACTAAATTCTTCCCTCAGCCTAGGGACAGCTGAGGCTCCGAATCGAATTTCTGTAACTGTAAATTCTAGAGTTAACTATGTTGGCTAGAAATTGCACTAAAAAGCAGTCTCATGGTCTGGTGATCATGGTATTTCATGAGGATACCTTGCAGCTTTCAGTTTGTGCCTTTAAATGCCTGATAGGACAGTTGCAATGGCGTTTCTATCTGTGTACTTAGGAAGCAGGTGCAGAGGGGCCTCTTTGCAAGAATGCATGGTTAGGGATGCTCAGGCTGTTATTAGCCATGACCCTCTTGAAGGTCCGCCCCCCAGGTCAGGTGGTATGACGGGATGCGTGGCCATAAATATAGGCTCAAGGTTAGGGCTATGAAGGCCAAGTTCGGAGGAGATGTGTGATTGGACAAGGGTCTGGGAAGTGATGACCATTATGACAGGACCATAAAATAAGATTTCTGATGAGAGCTTACTGGGCAGATTAGGAAGCAGAGGCCCAGGGGGAGCTTCTGATGGCTTTGCCTTGGGCTTCTTTCTTTCTTTCTTTCAGATTTATTTTATTTATTTGAGAAAGAGAGAGCGCGCACACACATGAGAGGGGAGAGGTCAGAGGGAGAAGCAGACTCCCTCCTTCGCAGAGAGCTGGATGTGGGACTTGATCCTGGGACTCCAGGATCATGACCTGAGCCAAAGGCAGTTGCATAACCAACTGAGCCACCCGGGCACTTGCCTGGAGTTTCTGAGTGAGACCAAGTATTTCTGCATTTATTCTTCTCCCTTTCCTGAGCTTCCACGGCCTTCTCTGTTGTCAGGAGGAGGAGGTTCCATTTGCCACTGTCCCCCCATCTCCCCACTGCTTCATCTGTGGGTTCTTGACCCCCACTAACATGACCTTGTCACATAATAGCAGCACACCTGCATTGATAACTGCTGGCCATCTTGTCCCCAGCTGAGACAGAGCCCCAAGGAGGAGAGGGCTGAGGCTGAAGCTCCAAGGTGGGGGCATGCCTGGAGTGGGAACACCTGTGTTCGTAAGGAGTGGGGGTTAGAAGGGCACCGGAACGATGTGTCTGAACCCTGTCACCATGTGCCTTCCTGGTCCGAGCAGCAAACCCTGCTGAAAGGCCTGTAGCTTCTTCCTTAGTTGTCTCTCTGCTGTCCTCTGGCTGGTACACAGGGAACGAAAAACCCAAGTAAACTCCTCAAGAAGCAGCCTAAAGAAGCCTAACTCTTGCCTCCCTTTACAGAGCATGCCCGGGACTTTCAGGCTGGTAAAATAGCTCATGAAACGCAACACGGTGGGTATGCATTTCCTCTGTTCCAGGTTTGAGTTAGTACCCGTCGTGGAGACCTGTGGTGCTCTGTAGTGTGTTGAGCAAAAAACATTTGGGAAGCAGATCCCAGGGCAGATCCCAGTGCCTCCAAATGCTGATGGAGTCTCTTCAAACGATGGTGCAGACAAGCTATGTATCATTGAGGGTGATTCCCTCCTTCACGTACCGCAACATCCTGGGAAAGCTGACAAGTGGCAGTATCCTAGTCCTCTGCCAGGTTATGGACAGATGTGAATAGATCAGAGGATTTTATTTAGTGATATCTATATTTCAGTTTGAATGATTTTTCTAAAGCTAAAAATAAAAAATGCCTTTTAACCTCACCTAAATCAGCCTACACAGGTAACTAATTCCGAGGGAAATTCTCTTTTCAGTGCAAGTGGACATTCTGTTGAACTGAATGAGAATGCAGGAGGATGGGGAGAAATAAACATGTTTTGTTTTCCACGGATGGAAGCTCGCAGATGTCCTTGAGCAGCGTGCAGTTCTGGGGCAGAAAATACACAAATGTGTGCTTCTCCCAAGATAGCAAAAAGTGGGGGGGGGGGCAGTCCATCACACTTTTCCTAAAAAAGGTAATGAGAAGAATCTAGATGGATTGTAATTACAGATGTCACAGCTCAGGGGACCCCTCAACCTTGAGAAACCTCAGGGCCAGAAAAATGACGTAGATAAAAAATGAGTGGCCGTAGTCCTTGCAAGACCCGTAGGTTTAAAAACATTGAGACGTGGCTTGTCACGAGCTATTCATTTTACTTGGAAATGTTTGCAAGTGTTGGACTTTTAAGCATGACTCGGAGATAAGATTAAACATCACCAGAGCTTTGGAAACACCCCCAAATGGAAAATTCGTAATGCTCGAAAGGAGCAGCAAATTCGCAAAAGGATTTTAAGGCAGTTGTTAAGTCGTGCTATTAGGAAAGAAAGGTCAGCCTTAGGCAGATTGGAAAATTGATGGAGCGTGTCTTTTTGGGGCTTGCCTGTGCTCCTTGAGGGCCCCTTCAGCGGACACGGAGCCTGCCGCTCCCCTCCAGAAACACACAGCCTATCCCAGTCTCTCTTCCCTTGGACTCCAACTCTCTGCTGGGTGATGAAAGGCAAGGATTTTTTGTTTGTTTGTTTGCTTGTTTTTGTTTTTGTTTCTTGTGTTTTTTTAGATGTTATTTATTTGTCAGAGAGAGAGAACACAAGCAGGGGGAGCAGCAGGCAGAGGGAGAAGAAAAAGCTGCTGAGCAAAGAGCTAGATGCGGGACTCCATCCCAGGTCTCAGGGATCATGACCTGAGCAGAAGACACATGCTTAACTTAGCCACCCAGGCATCCCTTTATTTATTTATTTTTTTTAATTAACTCTTTTTTTTTTTTTCAAAGTAGTTTCAGGTTTACAAAAAAAATAAAAAGAAAACAGAGTACAGACAATTCCTATACAAACCCTTACCTCACAGTTTCTGCTATGATTCTCATCTTGCATTCATATGGCACTTCTGTTGCAGTCGGTGAACGTGCACTGACACATCATTATCACCGAAAGTCCAACATTTACCTGAGGCTTTACTGTTTGTGGTGTACATTCTATGGTCTTTCAGGATGTTTCCAACATAGAACCACACCCGCAGAAGAGCTCAGTGCCCCCAAACACCCCTTCTGCGCTACCTGTTTATCTCTCCCTCCTCCTAAGCCCCGGGCATCCACCGGTCTTTTCACTGTCTTCCTAGCACTGCTTTTTCCAGAATGTCAGAGAGTTGGAATCATACAGGATGCGGTCATTTGAGAATGGCTTCTTTCTCTTAGCAATATGCATTTAAATTTTCTCCCGGTGTTTTCATGGTTCGGCAGCTCGTTTCTTGTTTTCTCGGAGTAACATTCTCTTGTCTGGATGTGCCATAGTCCTTTTATCCACTCACAGACTGACAGACATCTTGGTGGCTAATGGTAAGGTTTATAATCTTTAGATTATATTAGAATTGCTAAAATTGATAGGAGAATGTGGCTAATGCAGGAAAAAAGTAAATGTTGCAGTCTTTTTTTTTTTAAAGACTACTTTTTTTGTTGTTGTTTGTTTTTTAAAATTTTATTTATTCATTTGACACAGAGAGAGAAAGAGATCACAAGTAGGCAGAGAGGCAGGCAGAGAGAGAGGGGGAAGCAAGCTCCCTGCTGAGCAGAGAGCCCGATGTGAGGCTTGATCCCAGGATGCTGAGATCATGACCTGAGCTGAAGGTAGAGGCTTTAACCCACTGAGCCACCCAGGCACCCCCTTAAAGACTACTTTTTTTTTTTTTTTTTTTTTTTTAGAGAGAGAGAAAGAGAGAGAAGCAGGCTCTGCATTGAGCAGAGAGCCCAATGTGGGGCTCGATCCCAGGACCCTGGGATCACGACCTGGGCTGAAGGCAGAGGCCTCAACCCGTTGAGCCACCCAGGGGCCCCTTAAGGACTACTTTTAAATTTACTAGAAAATAGAGAGGAAGGAACAGAGAGTTCCTATATACTTCTTTGCACGCCCAATCCCCCCCCACCCCGCCCCTTGCCAACATCACTCATTAAAGTAGGACTTTTTGTTTTTAAACCCAGGATGAACCTACATTGACACATCATAACTGCCTGAAGTCTCTAGTTTACTGAAGGTTTCTCTCATAGTGTTACATATTTCGTGCCTTTGGACGAAACATGAGGAGGTATGTCCATCATTGTAATCCCATGCAGACTGCTTTCACTGCCCTAAAAATCCTCTATGCTTGGCTCATTCTTCCCTGACTCCACCTCTACCGCTGGCAACCACTGAATGTTTTATTGTTTCCATAATATCTTTTCTGAATATCAGATAGGTGGGATCGAGCAGTGTGTAACCTGTTCTTACTGACTTTTTTTTTTTTTTTTACTTAGTAATATGTATCTAATTTTCCTGCATGTCTTTGCACAGTTAGATAACTCATTCCATTTTAGCACAAATAGCCCGTTATCCGAATGTACCTCAGGTTACTTATCCACTCACCTGCTGAAGGACATCTTGGTTGCTTCCAAATTTTGAGAATGATGAATAAAGCTGCTGTAAAGATCTGGGTGCAGATTTTTGGTATGGCCATTAGTTTTCAGTTTTTCTTCTTTAAATCAAGACTTTTTTCCCATGATTATCAGATAAACATAAAATTGAACCATAAGAAATTCCCAACATTTGACTTTTTTCACTTAAGGATAGCAGTTTAACGTGGTTGCACATAATGTATGCTCATAGGATGGAGCTCGAATATGGGAGTATCGAAAACTAAAAGTGGAACAGGATTTTTGTTATAGGTAAAGTAATATAAAATTAGAGGAAGGATATATTCTGTCTTGGGGCCCATCCAGACTTGTCTCGGCCCAAGACATCTCCTCCCAGGCAGAACCTTCTCTCTGCTCACTGAACATCTCGGCTGGGCAACAATACCACTGCATTTTGAAGCCACCTCCTCCCCCTGGAGATGACAGCCCTCATCCATGCCGTGACTTTCCTGGCTAAGCCAGCCATGCTGACAGTGACCTGACAGATGAGATGGCCCATAGGCACCAAGGCACAGACCTGGCCTTCTATGGCTTCTCTCTCTGTGGCATTTAAGCAGACAAAACCCTTGTGGGACGTACTGCTTCGTGTCCTGCAAGGTGCACTGGCGTCAGGTCACCAAATACTAAAAGCCTCTATGTGCCGGGTGTTGTTTTAAGCTCTGGAGAGTCAATGAACAATTCTGACTAGCCCTTGCCTTCGAGGAGCTTTCACTGAGGAGGTCTGGATGTAGGAGAGGGGAGATGGGAGCAAATATCCTGACTCAGCCTGAGCTATCGTGAAGGACCTGTGTGACCTTGGCAGGCTGCTCAGCCTCTCTGAGCCTCTGTGCTCTTGGAGGATCAGGAGAGATGGGCTAGTATATTTGAAATTACTCTGTAAATTATGCATTGCTCTCTCAGGGTCACATCTGTGGTTATTGGCTTTCAAACTCCGACTTCTGCTTTGCAAAGGCTGGGCTTTCATAGGCTGGGGGCCTTGGGAACTCGAGTGCCTTTTAGTTTACAAGCTACCTTTAATTCTGTTGTATGGTTTTGGAACCTGCCTAGTCTGTGCTTCTCCCTGGGGTCTCTTTGGTCATCTTGTAGGTCTTCACTCCTCCCCTTGTGCATTCATTTGCTCCGAGTGTTCTGGCAGGGTCCAGCCAGGCTGTAGACAGGGGCACACAGAAGGCTTGCCTGAAAAAATGATTTATAAAGGTGAAATAAGAGTTTAGGAAAACCAGTGAGGAGTAGTGAACCTACCCTGGTTCCAACAGCAGTTGACCACTCCAGGAGATGCAGAAGCTCCGTGGTCCTTAGAACCTGGGGATTCTGGAGTGGCTGGAGAGGGCCAGGTGGCAGGAGTTCTGGCTTTTGGTGGCAGAACCAAGAAGGCACTAGAAAAGCATGGCCTAGCAGGGAGGTAGTATGGAGGCAGGAATAGAGGCCCTAGATTCTTTCCCTTCTGCTCTTCCACACAGGACCACTTACATAATACAGTGCATGGGATGTTGTTCAAAAATTAAAAAGAATTTCAAGACGGCAACAGCAGAGTATTAAACCAAGTGCAAGGCCATTCTGAGTGTTACGGCCTTTGTGACTGTGTGGGTTGCACTGTGTTGACCATGTTTATGGCTTCTATCAACTTGATGCTTTAACATTTGCTCTGCAGTATAGACTAGAAATGCCTTGTTCTGGACAACCTGAGGAATATGCCTGAATCACCTTGCCTTGGCCTCCTGCCTCGCTCCTCTCCACCCCTGACCTCAGGAAGCTACTTGTCAAATACAAACCAGCCAACCTGGAATCCACACACATGATTACCTCCTTTGTTGAGCTCTCCCCTCAGCCGGTACACATCTGTCTCAATCATCCCAGGGCCAGGTACCAGACAAGCCGGGACAGCCTCTGTGGCCTAGAGCTCATTGAAACTAGTCAAATAAGCCAATCCCAGGCTTGCTAACTGCCTAGCCCAGTCCTTCCTCTGCAAACCACAGTAAAGGCTGTTGCCCACAGTTCCCCTCCCTCTATATCATGACTGCCCCAGTGATTCCGTGGTTCTCTGAGGCTTCCTGGCCTAAGGGTTGCTGGCAAGTCAGGGCACAAAACCCCAGGTTTCAAGACCCTGTGGGTCTGCTTACATTTCTACCCAGAAGGACCCATGTGGTCACAGAGAGGGCATGGGGTGCAGAGATGGTCAGATCTCAAACTATAATGATTCAAGACGTTGCTCCCTAATCCACACACACAAAAACCCCCAAAAGTACCTCCTTAGTGTAATATGCCCTCTCCTCTTGGGAACTGTGAGTGATAGACTATCCTTCAAAAGCTGTTGTCTCCTGATCTTTTGGCCTTACTATAGCTCACATTTTCTACTAATGCACTATACTCAGGACCCATACCCATGAAACTGTCCTGCTTGCATGCCGCCCGGGGACTGAACCTAAGCACAGGCCAGAGGCCAAGAAGCCTGGCCGGAGAAATTTATACAGATCAACATCCTGAGGCCCCCAGAATAGCGGGGGTAGGGGGAAAGTAGAGTTGCTGGGGAAATTGCACCCAGCATACACCTCATCTTTCCCAGGAAGGTAGCATGGTTTGACATTTATTCAATCAGTGCTTGGAGGGCCTAAACATTCCTCATGCTATTTTCACTGGTAATCACTTGAGAACCATTCTGATAAAGGTCTGTCATTATTTGGGAATCACTTTTCTTAACAATTTTATTGAAGTGTAATTGATATACAATAAACTGTATATTTTAAAAAGGTATACTTTTATAAGCATGGGCATATATGTATATATAGATACAGATATAGATATCTACATCTGTATCTATCTATCTATTTATCTATCTATCTATTTGTGAAATCATTAGCACAGTTAAGGTTGAGACCATAGCTCTCTGTCTCAAAAGTTTACTGTGTCTCTTTAAAATTTCTTCTTTCTGACTCTCCCTCCCCTCAGCTGTATCAGGAACGAACTGATCTACTCTGTGACAATGCTTTGGTTCACATTTTATATAAATGTGTTCAAATCATACATAATCTTTTTCCTTTCCCTTCTTTCACTTTAGATTCATATATTTTGAGTATCGAAGGTTTGATCTTTTTAATTTCTAAATAGTATTCCACTGTATGAATATATTTGTTTATACATTTACCTGCTGATGGACATTTGGGTTGTTTCTAGTTTTTAGCTATAATGAGAAATATATAATAAATAATAAATATATAATAATAAAGCTGCTATGAACATCATGTACAGGTCTTCGTATGGACATACGCTTCAATGCTATTGGGTAAATACCTCGGAGTAGAATGGTTTGATCATATGGTAGGTGTTATGGGCTGAATTGTGTCTTCCTAAAACTTATAGATTCAAGTCTTAACCCCCTGTCCCTTAAAATGTATTTGTATAGAGGGCCTTTGAAGAGGTCATTAAGTTAAAGTGGTATCATTAGAGTGGGTCCTAATCTAATATGATGGTTGTCTTTATAAGAATAGGAGATTAGGACATAGATGGTGCAGACAGAGGGACGACCATGTGAGGACAGAGGGAGAAGGCAGCCTTCTATAAGCCAAGGAGAGAGGCCTCAGAAGAAATCAAAGCTGCTAACGTGTCAGTCTTGAGGTTCTAGTTTCTAGAATTGTGGGTAAATATAAATGTATGGTGTTTAAACCATCCAGTCGGGGATAGTGGTTCCGGCAGCCTTGACAAACTAACACGGTGGGGTGCATGTTTCACTTTTTAAGAAATTCCCAAACTGTTTTCCCAAGTTTCTGTACCATTTTGCATTCCCACCGGCAGCAAAGGAAAGTTTCAGTTGCTCCAAATCTTTCTGAACCCTGCTATGGCCAGTCATTGTAATTTTAGCATTCTGTTAGCCGTGGAGTGGTCTTTTCTCGTGGTTTCCTCGTGGCATTTTCCCAGCGGCAAATGGTGTCAAGTGGGCGTCTTTTCCTGTGCTTATGGGGCATTTGGAGAAATGGCTGTTCAAAGTCTTTGCTTCTTAACTGCGTCTTTTGTGAAAGCAGTACTTCTTAATTCCAGTTAAGTCCAAATTTAATTAATTGATTCTGTCCATATACTATGGATTGTCCTTTTTGTGTCCTATGTATAAAATCTTTGCCTAATCCATGGTTTCAAAATTTTCTACTTTTTCCCCCCCAAAACTTTTATTATTTTAGATTTCACAGTTAGATCTCTGATCCATCTGAGTCCATGCTTTAATGTGGCGTTAAGTATGGATCAAAGTCTTCTTTTTCCTCTTTTTTTGTTTTCTTGACCATGGACATCTCTATTTTCCAATAGAGAAGACCATCCCTTTTCTATTGATTGCTTTTGTATCTTTGTCAAAAATCAGTTTCCCGTGTGTGTGTTTATTTCTACCAGTCCATTCTCTCCCATTGATCTTTTTTTTTATATTGATACTAATACCACATTCTCTTGATTACTGTACTTTATGATAAATCTTAATAGGGTAGTGTAAGTTCTCTAACTCTGTCCTTTGTTTTCAAAATTGTTTTGACTATTCTAAGTACACTGCAATTTATATGAATTTTATGATCAGTTCAACAGCTTTTACAAATAAAAAGACTGCACGGATTTTGCCTGGAATTGCAATGAGTCTGCAGAGAACTTACAGGACTGACATCTTAACAGAGTTGAGTACTATAACTTATGAGCATGGTACATCTCTTGGTTTACTTGCCTTCTTTAATTTCTTTCAGTAGGACATCATAATTTTTAGTGTATGGTCTTGCACATATTGTGTCAGATTTATCCCAACTATTTCACATTTTGGTCTGTTATAGATAGTGAATTAAAAAAAAATTAATCCCTGGTTTTTTAGTTGTAGCATAGATGGAAGTGATTTTATTTTTTTAAATTCATTTGAAAGAGCTACAGAGACAGACAGAGAGAGCATGAGCAGGGGGAGAGGGAGAAACAGCCTCTCCACTGAGCTGGGAGCCCAACATGGGGCTCGAACCCAGGACCTAGAGATCATGACCTGAGCTGAAGGCAGATGCTTAGCAATGTGAGCCACCCAGGCTCCCCTTTGAAGTGATTTTTAAATATCAATCTTGTATCCTGAAACATTACTAACTCAGTGATTAGTTCTAGGAGCTTCTTAAAAAAAAAAAAAAAAGATTCTGTTGTGTTCCCTACACATGTTGTTTGTGAACAAAAACATTTTTATTTCTTCATTATGCAGAAATAAATGAAGACCACTCAAATGAGAACAAGCAAAGGCTATTTATTCAAAGGTTGTTATAATTAGGGAGTCAGCCATCATCACTTGCTTTTGGCAGAGGCTCAAAGGCAGACAGAGGAGTGGGAAAGCTTTATAGTTGAAAAAAGGTAAGGATTCGGGTAAGCCCTGACTGGAGGCCCTTGGCAATGGGGAGCTTTAGGTGGGTTAACCAGAAGCGGGCTTTCCTGTGATTGGCTTGGAACGGACATTTGTCTTTCTTCAGTTGATCCTAAGCCTGAAAACAGGGGAAACTATTAGGGAAGCTTCAGTTATTAATCACATTCTGACAGTTTTGGGCTATCGCTACAGGCATTACTGTTTGGCTTCTTATACTGGTTTGTACAAATAGAATTTTGACTTTCTGGACCAGTTACTGCAGGTAGTAGGTTGACCTCCATAACTGGTTACTACTATTATGTGTCGGAGACCATCTTTACATGTAGTCTGGCCATTGTCCATTTGTGTATTTAGCTTTCACTTTATAATCTGGATGCATTTTTTTTTTCTCACTTTGTTCCACTGGTTAGAATCTTTAGTGCAATATTGCAAGAAGTGAGAGTGGACATCCTAGCCTAATACATCATGAGGAAAACATTCAGTTTTTCTCACCATTAAGTATAATGGTAGCTTTAGCCTTTTTATCAAGTTGGGGAAGTTTCCTTCTATTCCAAGTACACTAAAATTTTTTTCAGGAATTGATGTTGGATTTTCTCAAGTGTCTTCTCTGCATCTATTGTGATTTTCACATGAGTTTTATTCTTTTTCTCTCTCCTTTTTCTTATTTACTTTTTAAAGGTTTGGTGAATTACATTGACTGATTTTCACATAAGAAACCTACTTTGCATTCCTGGGGTAAATGACTTCGTCATAATATATTATCTATTTTATGCATAGTTGCATTTGCTTTGCTAAAACTTTGTCAAGAATTCTTAACATCTATGTTTATGAGGAACACTAATCCAGTTTTCTTTCCTTGTAGTATTTTTTGTTTTGGTATCAGAGTGGTGCTGGCTTCACAGAAGGAGTTGGAAAATATTCCCTTGCTCTTCAATATTCTGGAAGAGCTTGCGTACAGTTGGCATTATTTTTTCCTTAAATGCTTGGTACAGTTTATCAGTGCAACCACCTGAGTGTGGTATTTCCTTTGTGGCAGAGTTTTTAACTACAATTCCAGTGTCTTTAATAAATATGCTATATTTTGGTTATTTCTTCTTGGTTATTTTGGTTTATTTCTTCTTCTTCTTCTTCTTCTTCTTTTTTTTTTTTTTTAAGGTTTTATTTATTTGAGAGACAGAGACCACAAATAGGCAGAGAGGCAGGCAGAGAGAGAAAGGAGGAAGCAGGCCCACTGCTGAGCAGGGAACTCGATGTGGGGCTCGATCCCAAGACCCTGGGATCATGACCCAAGCCAAAGGCAGAGGTCTTAATGCACTGGGCCACCCAGGCGCCCCTTGGGTTATTTCTTCTTGAGTTAGCTTTGGTAGTTTGCATTTCTCAAGAAATTTTAAAATTTTGTCTAAATTGTGGAATTAATTTCCATAATGTTCATAATATTTTCTTATTAGTTTAGTATCTGTAGAATCTGTAATGATGTTACCTCTCTCACTCTTGATATTGGTGATTTGTGTCTTTTATCTCGTTTTTGGCTGATCAGTCTGACTAGAGTCTTATCAAGTTTTTTTTAAATTTATTTTTTATTTTCAGCATAACAGTATTCATTATTTTTTCACCATACCCAGTGCTCCATGCAATCCGTGCCCTCTATAATACCCACCACCTGGTACCCCGACCTCCCACACCCTGCCCCTTCAAAACCCTCAGATTGTTTTTCAGAGTCCATAGTCTCTCATGGTTCACCTCCCCTTCCAATTTCCCCCAATTCCCTTCTCCTCTCTAACTCCCCATGTCCTCCATGCTATTTGTTATGCTCCACAAATAAGTGAAACCATATGATAATTGACTCTCTCTGCTTGACTTATTTCACTCAGCATAATCTCTTCCAGTCCCGTCCATGTTGCTACAAAAGTTGAGTATTCATCCTTTCTGATGGAGGCATAATACTCCATAGTGTATATGGACCACATCTTCCTTATCCATTTCGTCCGTTGAAGGGCATCTTGGTTCTTTCCACAGTTTGGCGACCATGGCCATTGCTGCTATAAACATTGGGGTACAGATGGCCCTTCTTTTCACTACATCTGTATCTTTGGGGTAAATACCCAGGAGTGCAATGGCAGGGTCATAGGGAAGTTCTATTTTTAATTTCTTGAGGAATCTCCACACTGTTCTCCAAAGAGGCTGCACCAGCTTGCATTCCCACCAACAGTGTAAGAGGGTTCCCCTTTCTCCACATCCTCTCCAACACATGTTGTTTTCTTTCTTGCTAATTTTGGCCATTCTAACTGGTGTAAGGTGATATCTTAATGTGGGTTTAATTTGAATCTCCCTGAGGGCTAATGATGATGAACATTTTTTCATGTGTCTGATAGCCATTTGTATGTCTTGATTGGAGAAGTGTCTGTTCATATCTTCTTCCTATTTTTTGATATGTTTGCCTGTTTCGTGTGTGTTGAGTTTGAGGAGTTCATTATAGATCCTGGATATCAACCTTTTGTCTGTACTGTCATTTGCAAATATCTTCTCCCATTCCGTGGGTTGCGTCTTTGTTTTTTTTATTGTTTCCTTTGCTGTGCAGAAGCTTTTGATTTTGATGAAGTCCCAAAAGTTTATTTTCGCTTTTGTTTCCTTTGCCTTTGGAGACATATCTTGAAAGAAGTTGCTGTGGCTGATATTGAAGAGGTTACTGCTTATGTTCTCCTCTAGGATTCTGATGGCTTCCTGTCTCACATTGAGGTCTTTTATCCATTTTGAGTTTATCTTTGTGTACGGTGTAAGAGAATGGTCGAGTTTCATTCTTCTACATATAGCTGTCCAGTTTTCCCAGCACCATTTATTGAAGAGACTGTCTTTTTTCCACTGTATATTTTTTCCTGTTTTGTCGAAGATTAATTGACCATAGAGTTGAGGGTCCATATCTGGGCTCTCTACTCTGTTCCACTGGTCTATGTGTCTGTTTTTATGCCAGTATCATGCTGTCTTGGTGATCACAGCTTTGTAATAAAGCTTAAAATCAGGTAACGTGATGCCCCCAGCTTTATTTTTGTTTTTCAACATTTCCTTAGCAATTCGGGTAGTTTTAATTTGAATCTCCCTGATGGCTAGTGATGATGAACATTTTTTCATGTGTCTGATAGCCATTTATTTGTATGTCTTGATTGGAGAAGTGTCTGTTCATATCTTCTGCCCATTTTTTGATATGATTGTTTGTTTTGTGTGTGTTGAGTTTGAGGAGTTCATTATAGATCCTGGATATCAACCTTTTGTCTGTACTGTCATTTGTAAATATCTTCTCCCATTCCGTGGGTTGCCTCTTTGTTTTCTTGACTGTTTCCTTGGCTGTGCAGAAGCTTTTGATTTTGATGAAGTCCCAAAAGTTCATCTTCACTTTTGTTTCCTTTGCCTTTGGAGACATATCTTGAAAGAAGTTGCTGTGGCTGATATCGAAGAGGTTACTGCCTATGTTCTCCTCTAGGATTCTGATGGATTCCTGTCTCACGTTGAGGTCTTTTATCCATTTTGAGTTTATCTTTGTGTACGGTGTAAGAGAATGGTCGAGTTTCATTCTTCTACATATAGCTGTCCAGTTTTCTCAGCACCATTTATTGAAGCTACTAGAACTCGTACAACAATTCAGCAATGTGGCAGGATACAAAGTCAATGTACAGAAATCAGTGGCTTTCTTATACACTAATAATGAAAATACAGAAAGGGAAATTAGAGAATCAATTCCATTTACTATAGCACCAAGAACCATAAGATACCTGGGAATAAACCTAATCAAAGAGGTAAAAGATCTGTACTCGAGGAACTACAGAACAGTCATGAAAGAAATCGAAGAAGACACAAAAAGATGGAAGACCATTCCATGCTCTTGGATCGGAAGAATAAACATTGTTAAAATGTCTATACTACCTAGAGCAATCTATACTTTTAACGCTATTCCGATCAAAATTCCGCCGGTATTCTTCAAAGAGCTGGAGCAAATAATTCTAAAATCTGTATGGAATCACAAGAGACCCCAAATCACTAAGGAAATGTTGAAAAACAAAAATAAAATGGGGGGCATCATGTTACCTGATTTCAAGCTTTACTACAAAGCTGTGATCACCAAGACACGGTACTGGCCTAAAAACAGACACATTGACCAGTGGAACAGAGTAGAGAGCCCAGATATGGACCCTCAACTCTATGGTCAAACAATCTTCGACAAAACAGGAAAAAATATACAGTGGATAAAAGAGTCTTATCAATTTTATTGGTCATTTCAAAAAACAGGGTTTGCTTACATTGATTTTTCTCCATTTTCTTTCTGTTTTCTTCTTTCTTGATTTTAATTTTTTTTTAAGATTTTATTTATTTGATACACACAGAGAGAGAGAGAGAGATCCCAAGTAGGCAGACAGGAAGGCGGGGTGTGGGGGGAAGTAGGCTCCCCGCTAAGCAGAGAGCCCGATACAGGGCTTGATCCCAGGACCCTGGGATCATGACCTGAGCCGAAGGTAGAGGCTTAACCCATTGAGCCACCCAGGTGCTCCTTGATTTTCATTTTGATAGTTTTCTATCATCTGCTTTCATTAGGATTAGTGTTCCTTTTCCAGTTTTTTTTTTTTTTAAGATTTTATTTATTTATTTGACAGACAGAGATCACAAGTAGGCAGAGAGGCAGGCAGAGGGAGAGGAGGGAGCAGACTCCATGCTGAGCAGAGAGCCCGGTGTGGGGCTTGATCCCAGGACCCCGGGATCATGAACTGAGCCAAAGTCAGAGGCTTTAACCCACTGAGCCACCCAGGCGCCCCTCTAGTTTTTTTTTTTTTTTTTTAAAGATTTGTGTATTCATTTTTGTATTTATTTATTCTCTCTTGGGAGAGAGCAAGAACACAAGTGGGAAAGGCAGAGGGCGAGGAGGGAGAATCTCAGGCAGACTCCGTGCTGAGCATGGAACGCAGTGCAGGATTTGATCTCATTGCCCTGAGATCACAACCTGAGCTGAAACCAAGAGTTGGAGGTTAACTGACTAAACCACCCAGATACTCCATCCTTTTCTAATTTTATAAAGTGAATTTGCAGTCCTTGATTTGAGACCTTTCTTCCTTTTTAAGATAAGCATTTAGTGCTCTCAATTTGCCACAGCATTTTCAAATTCTCTATATCATGGATCACAGTGTTAACTTTGATTGGGACATTAAAAATGGTCATGTTCTATCTTTGCATTTTATAGGTAAGGTATAAATTTATCATCATTTCAAAGCTAATGTATGTTCCTCCACTAGTGTTCAAACAATTCAAAAAGAAATTCTCTCCTGAAACCTCTTTGGGAATGTTAACTTACTTTTATACTCAGACAACAAACGTTACATTTCTATTCTGTTTTAATCTTTGTAACAGATTTCAAAAACATATTCTACTTACTCATTCTTGGACATGGAGTAGCCTTTGGTAAAATGCAATTCCAGTTTTCTCCTGTTAGCGTGACCTGTGTTTTTGTGCATCTGTGCCAGGGCCCAGACCCTCAAGGGAGGGGGTGCCATTAGACATATGAAAGCCAGGCTGAAGAGAACGAGCTGAGTGGACTCAGGAGGCACGGGACTGAATGGGGAGGGCAAATAAATGGCTGGTCATGGGAGGGGATGTTGAGATTTCACAAGAGAATAACTAGATGGAGTGTTCTGGCTGTGTTTTCTGTTGCTACCCATAACTCAACCAGAAATGATCCGCGTGCCAGAAGACTTAGGCTGATAATTTGACCCTTGTCTCAATATGATATGCTTCAAGGGTTTGGAGAACAAAGGAAGGATTGAAGGATTGCCACGTAATTGTACACACTATTTACTTGCCTCAGCCCATGGCCATTTAACTCCTCTCATAGCTGAAATACCACGGGATTTTTTTTTTTTTTTTTTTTTTTGTAAAGTTGATTTTAATCTACCAAAGAAATCTAGAAAGTTAATGGGGAACCGACATTAGTTAATTTCCTCTCTCATGTTGGCTCTAATTTCATGAATTCACTCTCAGCTGAGAGGAATAAGATTTGAAATGCTAGGAATTGGATTTAGACGTGACTTCGATTCACCATATCACCCCTTGTCGAAGTCCAGAAAAAGGACTGCATGGCAGAGAACAGATGGTTGTGTTTAAGGCACTAATTTCTGCTGGATTCCTAATTCAGCAAAGAAGAAAGGAACCAGCAGCCGCAGCCTCCCCTTGGCTGCTGTGTTTTGTCATGTAAGCCAGAAACAACAGCAATGGGCTGTTGAGGAGATGAAGATAGCTAAACCCTCTATCCTTTTTTAAAATCGTAATCATAGTTTTTATACCCTTATTCACCAGTTTTCAAATTTTTAGTACATTTATATGAAACAGAAGACCAATCAGAAGGTGAAAAGAAGTGGGGCAGGCTTACTTGAAATCCAGTTAAAAGCAGGTGGCAGGGGGCACCTGGGTGGCTCAGTGGGTTAAGCCGCTGCCTTCGGCTCAGGTCATGATCTCAGGGTCCTGGGATCGAGTCCCGCATCGGGCTCTCTGCTCAGCAGGGAGCCTGCTTCCCTCTCTCTCACTCTCTGCCTGCCTCTATGCCTACTTGTGATCTCTCTCTGTCAAAGAAATAAATAAAATCTTTAAAAAAAAAAAAAGCAGGTGGCAGGAGGGAAGGGGTTGTGATGGTGTTGCGTAGTCGTGTTGTGCCGATAACGCGAGGGTGAAGATCGGGTTCTTTTCCTTGGATGAGAAAATGTCCAGCCTGAATGCCTGATTACACTGGGTAAACACTTCTCAGTAGTCTTGGGCTGACTTTATAGATGCATATTTATCTGGAGATTGACTTTGGAGAAGAGATTCTGAGTCAAATTGGATTGTCAAGAATGATGAGGGTAAAGAACAGATTATAGAATAGTATCTGTTTGAGAAAGGCAAACAGAACAAGTTTGATAGTTCTGTTTTCTTTGCTTTAATTTCAGTCTTCAGACAGCAGGACTAATTAATGTACACTATGTAATCAATTCAAATCAAGAAGGATTGGACATCTACTGTATATTAGGCCTGTGAGGATTTGGAAAATTCACACATTGCCCTTTGCCAGTGGTTGTGGTTTGGGGCTACATGAGCTGTGCTGGAGTTACTAGATATGTATGACATATGCAGGAGAGTATTTAATGGATATAATATGAAATTATTAATGAAAATAATAAAGAGGCAATGAGAGCTGTGAAGGGCTAGAATAGGATGAAATTAGTGTCTGGAGCAAACTGGGGAAGAGTTCATAGAGGGATCAGTCTTGGAAGAGATGTAAAAATGTTACATGTGGGTGTAGTGAGAGCTATTGAGTGTCCAGGAATTGGGAAGGCAATCGGCAAACATACAGAAACAGGAAAAGTATACATTTTGTGATCTTAGGATAGTAGAGGGAAGTTATCCTATTGGTATGGCATTGTAGTTAAGACAGTCTCTGGAATCAGAAAACCTTGGCTCAAATTCTGGCTCTATGCAACCTACTCGTTGGGCAGCCTTGTACAAGCTAAATTTAAGTTAACATCAAGCACAGAGGGATAAGTTAATCACATTCAGAGTTTATAATGCATTCTCCAAATTGGTCTGTGCAAGGTTTGTCTCCTGGTTTTTACTTACTTATGTACTTTTATGCCCGTACACTAGGAAAGACTTGACCTCGAGCAAGGCATTTCTCTGTAGCTGAGGAACCTGCAAACGGTTGACCGCTGAGGGCTGTGTGCTGACAGCACTCCCAATAGCAGGGGCAACAAATTCTCCATTGAAGAGGATCTGAGTAGTGCATCTCCATGTTCATCAAAATGGCTAAACTCCCTTATGAGTTCTAATTGATCTATTGATTCCTTCAATTTTTCTAGATAAATGTTTTTATTAGTTTGAATTTTAGCTTTTTCCTTCATATCCTTAGATCTCTTTTCCTTCCTTCCTTCCTCCTCTCTTTCTTTCCTTCCTTCTCTCCTTCCTTCTCACTGTTTCTCTCTCTCTCTGTATTTTCCCCAGAGGTGTTAGTGTTTCTAGTGCTGTGTTCAGCAGCAACAATGAAAGGACTTATATTTGTCTTGTTACTAGTCTTTAAAGGAATATAATCAGAATTTTTTCATTAAATGTAATAATTGTTGTAGAATCTTCATATGACCTATTGGAGAAAATAACATTCATATCTTTCCCCAGTTTTTTTAAGCTTTATAAAAAATATACATAGATGGTGGATTTTACCATATGATTTTTCTGCTTTGTTGAGGTATGATTTTTCTCTTCCTTTAGTCTACCAATGTGGTAAATAACATTGATATTTTTTTTGATGTTGTGCCATGCTTGCACTTCTTAGATAATCCATGATTGATTGTGACACATTACCTTTTAAAAAAACACTGTGTTGTATTCAGTTCATTAATTTTACCTAAGGGTTTTGGCGTCTACATTTTAAAAAATTCAATAGACTTTGTTGGTGTTTTATTTCTTATTTATTTATTTATCTATCTATTTTTTAGAGCAGTTTTAGGTTCACAGCAAAATCGAGAGGGATATACAGAGTTTCCAATAGACACCCTGCCCCAAACAAGTGTAGGTTCCCTCATAATCAACATCCCCACAATGTTGGTGCATTTGTGCACCGATTGGTAAACCTACACGGATACACTATAACTACCCAGAGTCCATAGTTTACATTAGTGCAACATCCCCAGTGTTGTACATTTCACAGATTTGGACAAATGTATAATGACATATATCCATCATTACAATATCACAGAGTATTTTCACTGCTAAAATTCACTTTCCACAGTTTTTTCCTTCCCCAGAACGTCATATAGTTGGACACATTACAGTATGTTGCCTTTTCATGTAAGGTCCTTTCCCTTAGTAATATACATTTAAAGTTCCTCCATGTCTTTTCATGGCTTAACAGCCCATTTCTTTGTATGGCAGCCCCTTGTCAGATGTAGGACAATTTATCCATTCACTTATGGAAGGACATCTCAAAACTTGCTTCCAGGATGGCTAGGTGGCTCCGTTGGTTGAACGTCTGACTCCTGATTTCAACTCAGGTCATGATCTCAGGGTTGTGAGTTCAAGCCCACTGCCAGGCTCCCCACTGGGCATGGAGCAGCTTGGGATTCTGTCCTTCTCCTTCTGCCTCTATCCCATCCCCTACCCCCACTTGCGCTCTCTCTCTCTAAAATAAATAAAATATTTGTAAAACACCTTTCTTTCAAATTTTGACAATTATGAATAAAGCTGCTGTAAACATCCACATACAGGTTTTTATATAGACATAAGTTTCAATTAAAAGGAAATCAGGACATCTTTTCTGATTAACAAAGGAAAAACGGTTGATCCAAACGGAACTGTCAGTATTTGATCATTTTTTTTGCTTACAGAAACAACAGTTTCACACAGCTCAGTGTTCATGAATGTGGGATATTTTACTGTTGGGTCTTCGTCTCTTACACCTCACATCTCACGTGGTTGTAGGGTGTAATCCTACTATCTCACACTTCTGCTTTTTGGGTTTTTTTTTATGATTTTGTGTTTTTGTTTCATATTGTTAATATCTTCTCAACTCCTTAAAACATTTATTAATCATATTTTAAATTTTTGGTTGGTAAATTCCAATATCTTTTCTTCACTTGGTTTTGTGTCTGCCTGCACTGGAGTCCCACCTGGAGATGGGAACTTGAAAGGGGAGCTAGACCCAGGAGGAAAGTTGATGACTTCCTTTTGGAAGTATTGGATTTGAGTAGGATAGTAGAATGACTAAAGGAATGTTCTGAAGGCAGTTAAGAAGGAAGTGGGTGTTGGGAGGGAGAGGAAAAGAGGAGATTGTGAGAAATGAAAACTGGCAATTGTAGAGTATGAGAGCTGAGAGATGTCAGAGCAGTGCCTCTGCCCAAAGCTGCCTTCTTTCAAGCATTCCACTGCATCTGGAAATGTAAACCCCTGCTGTTTCTCTCTCTTGTCCCACTAACTGAGGGCAAGGAGTGACTGTAGGGACTCTGGGCACATCTGGGGAGCATTTATTGAATAGAATGGTCTTCTACTGAACACATGTATCTCTTGAACCACCCTCCTAGAGAGGCTGGATTATTTCAGAGGTTTCCAATTTTTCTGTAATCATCCTATCAGTTTAAAGCAACCAGCAAACAGACTAAAATCAGGGATTTTGAATAAGCACATTGAAAATCAGGTGGTGGTGGATCAGCCGGTGATAGCAGGGTTGCAGCTGGCAGCCACGTGCATGTTTCCCCGTAGGGTCTGCAGGGTAGTACTAAACAGAACAACTATTGCTGAAAAAATTAAATATGCTTCTGGATTCTTGACTCTGTTTGGGGATTCTAAAAAATAACAACAACAACAACAGCAGAAGCCTTCTCTTTCTTGGTCGTTAGGTGAACAAAACTACCAGTACTTAGCAGCACAGCCAGACCCTTCCACATTCAGCAACAGTGAGGATTCCCACCACTGCCCCACTTCAGTGGGTTAATTTCATGTGCAAAAAATCTAGCTCAAACGTTGTTGGAAACAGTAGTGCGGGGAGAAATGAATATGTCATTCTGTGAATATTATTTTACACTGAGAAATATTCCTAATGAATTTGCTGATTACTTCTTTGACATTATAGTCATTTCAAGTACACCAGTGGAACCTGACTTTAAAATATAAAATTATAGAACTTTTTTGTAAGTCATGGAGTCTCTTTGTCAGGCAGAGTCTACTGTTTTGTTAAGTCTATTAAATTTTTTTCTTTTTCTCTCTCTCTCTCTTTTTTTTTTACTTTTGTGTTTACACTGAGGCCTAATTGAGTTCATGTTATATAACCTGAGTCACCTATTTATTTCAGCTTTATTGAGGTATAATTGACAAATAAATTTATAAGATATTTAAAGTTTACATCATGGTGATTTGATATATTTACACATTATGAAGGGATTTCCCCCCATCCAGTTAATTAATCTATCACCTCATGTATTTCATATACATATGTATATAATTAATATATTAAGTATATTTTAATATACAAACATAATATATAAATACACATATAAATATACTATATACATATAATATATATAAAAACATTTAAGTTCTGCTTCTTTACCAAATTTCAATTATACCATGTATTGTTTTAGACTGTAGTCACAATGTTTTAGATTAGATAGATCCTCAGATCTTATTCATCTTAAGCCATAAGTTTGTACTCTTTTAACCAACCTCTTCCAATTTTTCCTTTGCCCACACCCTCCCACATTCCCTGGGCCTGACAACCATTCTTCTGCTTTCTGTTTGTATTAATTTGACTTTTTACTTACGTATTTTAGACTCCACATGTAAGTGATACCACACAGTATTTCTTTTTCTCTGTCTGGCTTATCTCACTTAGCATAATGCCTTTGAGGCCTATTAATATATCTAACAAGTTGCAGAATTTCCTTCATTCTCACAGCTGAATAATATTCCGTGGTATCTATAGACCACATCTACTTTATCCATTCATTCATCGATGGGTGTTAGATTGGTTCCATATCTCGGCTATTGTGAATAAGGGGATTAAATCAGTAATCAAAAACCTCCCAACAAAGAAAAGCCCAGGATAAGATGTCTTCAGTGGTGAATTCCACCAAACATTTAGAGAAGAAGTAATACCAATTCTCCTCAACCTCTTCCAAAACAAAACAAAACAAAACAAAACAAACAAACAAACAAAAAACAGAATGAAACAACTTTAAACTCATTTTATGGAGCCAGCATTTCCCTAATACTGAAACCACACAGGGACAGTACAAGACAATAACAGCTTTATATGCTTCATGAACACAGATGAAAATATCCTCAACAAAATATCAACAGACCAAACTTACAGTACGTTAAAGGATTACATGCCATGATCGAGTGGAATTTATTCCAAGGATGTAAGGACAGTTCAACGTCTGAAAATGAATCAGTGTGATACACCACATTAGCAGAACAAGTGATGAAAATCATATGGTCATCTCAACAAATATAGAAAAAGCATTAGACAAAATTCAAAATTCATTTATGAAAAAAACTTTCAACAAACTGGGAACATAATAAAGATCATATAGCTCATGTAATAAAGTCATAATAAAGACCACATAGCTAAAATTCAGTGGTGAAAAACTGAAAGCTTTTTCTTAACACCATGAACAAGCCAACGATGCCCACTCTAGCTCCTTTTATGCAACACAGTGATGGAAGCCCTACCCAGAGCAATAATAAAAGAAAAGTAAGAGACATCCAAATTGGAAAAGAAGTAAATTTTCCTTTCCCTGCAGATGACATGATATTAATATGTGCAAAGTCCAAAAGACGCTACCAAAAAACTGTTAGAGCTAATAAATTCAAAGTTTCAGGACAAATGAATATTCAGAAATCTGTTGTATTTCTATACACTAACAACAAACTATCAAAAAGAGAAATTAAAAAGAAAAAGTTTCATTTGCATCAAAAAGAGCCTAAATACCAAAGGATAAATTTAACCAAGGTGGTGAAAGATATGCATGCTAAAAATTACAAAACATTGATGAAAGAAATCAAAGAAGACACCTTGAAAATTGGAAAGATATCCTATGCTTGTAGATTGGAAAAAAAATAATATTGCTAAAATGTCCATACTACACAAAACAATCTACAGATTCACTATAAACTCTATCAAAATTCCAATAGCATTTTTCACAGAAGAACAAACAATCCTAAAATTTGTATGGAACCACAAAAGACCCTGAATAGCTGAGCAATCTTGAGAAAGAAGAACAAAGCAGGAGGCATCATATTTCTTAGTTTCCAGCTGTATGACAAAGCTGTAGTAATTAAAACAGCATGATATAGGCATAAAAACAGACCCATAGATCAATAGAACAGAATAGAGAGTCCAGAAATAAACCAAAAACTATATGATTACTTAATTTACAACAAAAGGGACAAAAATATCCAGTGGATAAAGGATAATCTCTTCAATAAATGGTGTTTGGAAAATGGACAGCCACATGCAAGAGAATGAATTTGGGTCCCTATCATATACCATACACAAAAATCAATTCAGAATGGAGTAAAAACTTGAATACAAGACCTGGAACCATAGAACTTCTAGAAGAAAACAGAGAAGATAAGCTCTCTGACACTGGTGTTGGCAATGTCTTTTTTTTTTTTTTTTTTTTTGATTTGACAATAAAAGGAGAGGCAACAAAAGAAAAAAAGAAAGAAATAAAACAAAAACAGACTAGGGAACCAAAAAGCTTCTCCTCACCTGGCTAAGTAAATAGTTAACAAGCATTTATAGAGGAACTGTGGTGTGCAGAACTTTTAAAGGTGCATTTTAGGGATGGATCGGAATTATAAAATTTAACAAGAAATAGAGAATTCAGTCACAAAAACAGAGTTTTGTAATTATGTGGTACATGCCAACAAATCTAAAATAATAGCATAAAAAGAGAATCTGATGTGAAAATGTTAGACAGCACAAAGAGGCCACATGTGAGCCTTCCTGCTGTGGTTGTCCTTACTGTGGTTGTCTGGGTGATTGCCCTGCCTTGCTCAGCTAGCCATCTGTTTCATGAGAGCAGGGACTCTCTCTTACCTTTATTTCTTCCCAGACTAAACTTTCCTTCAGACAAATAGGTGAAGACTGTACTAATGTCTGTCCATGATAGTGATGGGGTTAATCTCGGAGGACTTTCCACAGTGATGTTTTTATAAAGTGCTGAATTTTTTCTTATCCCAGACAAGAATTTCATATGAGAAATCATGAGACCTTGGGAAATGATAGCCCAAGATTGGCTCATATTGCTTAAGCTTTCACATTTCAGAAGGGTTTTATAGCTTTGTTGCTTCAAATCACCCAGTCTTCCCTGATTTTAATTACTGATCACACTGGCTTTATTTTTTTCCCTCATCTCTAACTTTAACTTCTGTACAAAGGACTTCTGGGGAAATATCATTTTTTCCCCAAACAGTAAAAGAGAGGTCTAGATGAGACATGCCACGTTATTTATTCTCCAGTGTTTTCTTATTTTTTATGTGATTCTGCTTAAAATGTGCAGACATCATGGAGACATATTTAGCTCCATCCTCACACCACAGAAAAATGGTTCCTCCGCATTTTGGTGGTAATTTAATTTTTTGAGTTGCAAGACTTTGATTTAAAATTGTAATGCATTGATGTAGTCACTTGTGTAGGCAGACAGAAGTACAGATTTAATGCAAACATGTTTTTACACAGTCATGAATATTGCACATCCCACTATATAGATTTTTCTCCAACAAAAATTAATTTTCCTAATGCTTGTTTAAGATAAGCATTCTCATTTACATTCTTTTCAAAAATATTTCATAAAAAATGAAATGACATAGTGCTAGAAACTCTGCTTTTCAAAAATCTACCGACTACTGTATATAAGGAGAAAGCCTCCAGTGGAGCCCCTAGTTAATCGGATGGCACATGTTTTAGTCGGCTCAGGCTGCTATAACAAAATAACCATAGAATGGGGGCTTAAGCGACACATATTTACCTTCTCATAGTTCTGGAGACTAGAAATTTAAGAGTGAGGTGCCAGCAGGGCTGGTTTTTGGTAGTGTCTCTTTCTTGGCTTACAGAAGGGCTGCCTTCTTGCTGTGGCCTCACAAGTTCTTTAATCTGTCCTTATGGGAAGAAGAGATCTCTGGAATCTCTTCCTCATCTTAAAAGGACACCATTCCTATTGAATTAGGGTCCTACCTTTCTGATCTCGTTCTACTTTAATTAACTCTGTAAGGACCCTATCTCTATATACAATAACATTGAAGATTAAGGCTTCAGTATGAATTTTGGGAGAGAAAACAGTTTAGCCTATACAGAACAAATGCCCAGGATTCTATAAGTAAAAACTAAGAAACATATGACCTTAGCAGTAGCTTACATATTTGACCACAGGTTAAATGAAACTTTACCAAGCCAGCATCTGATGAGTGGAGAATTCTTGGAAACAGTGGGGGAATTGCCAGTCTCCTTTCCCAAGCCTCCTCTACCTTACTAAGCTGAATCTGTAGGTGCCATGGTGTCCTTGGCAATATGACTTACTCTGAAGCTTGACTTTTGTATCAGTTATAGCAGTTCCTCAGTTTCTTCAGTTCATGCTTCGTGCACAGCCTTCATCAATTCACCTGCTGAGAGTTTTTCCTGCAATGTGCACACTCAGCAAAATGTCTGCAGGAGTTGTGGCTTAGAATTCTCTCTGGTCTGCAGGCTCACTGCTTCTCTCTAACCTGCACTGCAGTAGTGGGGTACAGAGATGGAAACAGATGATTGATGGGTTTGATTTCATTGTAGAATGAAAGGGAATGTGTAACAATTACATAATACTCCTTTCAAACTGCTGTTTTGATTAATCAAGGGTCTTGGGCTCTTGTTCTGGGATTTCCTCATTCTTTGATCCAGGCCTTCAGTCACTCAACTGAAAAACCTTTTTGGAACACTGACTATGTGTGATAGTTGAAGGGGAAACAACAATGAACAAAGTAGATATAATTTTTGTTCTCTGAGAATTTATAAGTTTTGGGATCTTGAGCAAGTCTTTCAGTCTTTTTGAGACTTATTACGCTCATCTTAAGATAGGAAGGACTATTAGAAAGGTAAATCATCAATGCTGAAGTGAATCTTTAAAATTATGATCCCCCCATTCCTGGAATGATTAGATCTCTTAAAGAATTTGGAAAGCTTAAAAAAAATACAAAAAATCGGCAAACTGAAAAGGCAACCTACTGAATGGAGAAGATATTTGCAAATGATATATCCAATAAGGGGTTACTATCCAAAATATACAAAAAAGTTCTACAAATCAACAGCAAATCTCTCCACCCACAAATAATCCAATTAAAAACTGGGCAGAAGACATGAATAGACATTTTTCCAAAGAAGACATACAGATGGCAAACACATGAAAAGATGTTCAACATCACTAATCATGGGGGAATTACAAATTAAAATCACAATGAGATATCACTTTACATCTGTCAGAATGACTGGAATCAAAAGACAAGAAATAACAAATTTTGGCAAGGATGTAGAATAAAAGGAACCCTCATGCACTGCTGATGGGAATGTTAACTGGTATACCCACTGTGAAAAACAGTATGGAGTTTCCTCAAAAAATTAAAAATAGAATTACCTTATGATCCAGTAATTCCGCTACTAGGTATTTACCCAAATAAATTGAAAAAAACTAATTTAAAAAGATGTATGCCACCCTATGTTTATTGCAGCACTATTTACAATGGCCATGATATGGAAAAAAACCCAATTGTCCTCTGATAGGTAAATGGATAAAGAAGATGCTATACTGTAATAGGCAAAAAATAAAGAGAAAGGAATTCAAGCATATCACTATAGAAAGCCATCAAACCACAAGGGAAGAGAGCAGGAGAAAAAAAGAACAGAGAAGAACAAAAACAACCATAAAACAAGTAAAAAAATGTCAGTAAGTACTTACCTAGCAATAATTACTTTACATGTATTAGGACTAAATGCTCCAATCAACCCACAGGGTGATTGAATGAATGGGGAAAAAACCAACCAACCAACCAAACAAACAAACAAAAAAACACCAGGAGATTGATTTCAGACCTAAAGACCATACAGACTGAGAGTGAAGAAATGGAAAACATTTACCATGCAAAATGAAATTAAAAGAAAGCAAGGGTAGCAATACTTATATTGGACAAAATGGACTTTATTTTTTTTTTCCATTTTTAAAATTTCATTTCTTTTCAGTGTTTCAACATTCATTGTTTATGCATCACACCCAGTGCTCCATTCAATACCTGCCCTCCCTAAGACCCACCAACAGGCTTACCCATCCCTCCACCCCCATCCCCTCCAAAACCCTCAGTTTGTTTCTCAGAGTCCATAGTATCTCATGGTTTGTCTCCCCCTCCAGTTTCCCCCAACTCACTTCTCCTTTCCATCTCCCAGTGTCTTCCATGTTATTCCATATGCTCCACAAATAAGTGAAATCATATGATAATTGACTCTCTCTGCTTGACTTATTTCACTAAGCATAATCTCTTCCAGTCCTGTCCATGTGGATACAAAAGTTGGGTATTCATCCTTTCTGATGGAGGCATAATACTCCATTGTATATATCTCCATTCATCCATTGAAGGACATCTTGGTTCTTTCCACAGTTTGGTTACTGTAGCCATTGCTGCTATGATCTTTGGGGTACAGATGGCCCTTCTTTTTACTACATAGTATCTTGGGGTAAATACCCAGTAGTGCAATTGCAGGGTCATAGGGTAGCTCTGTTTTTTTAATTTCTTAAGGAATCTCCACACTGTTCTCCAAAGTGACTGCACCAACTTGAATTCCCACCAACAGTGCAAAATGGACTTTAAAACAAAGACTATAACAAGAGACTAACAAGGACACAACTTTATGAGCGAGAACAATCCAAGAAGAGGGAATAACAATTGTAAATATTTATGTACTCAACATGGGAGCATCTAAATACATAAAGCAACCATTAATAGACATAAAGGAAGAAACTGATGGTAATTCGGTAATATTGGGGGGACTTTTAACACTTGACTTATATCAGCAGATAAATCATATAGACAGAAAATCAAGAAGGAAACATTTGAATGACACATTGGACCAGATGTGCCTAATACATATATCCAAAATATTTCATCTGAAACAGAAGAATCCAGATTCTTTTCAAGTACACATGGAACATTCTACAAATTAGATCGTGTTAGGGTGCAAATCAAGTCTCAATAAAAAAAAGGTTAAAATACTATCATGCATCTTTTTGACCATAATGGTATGAAACTAGAAATCAATCACAAGAAAAAGACGTGGAAAGAACACAAATACATGGAGACATTAAAAAAATTGGTACTAAACAGTGAATGGGCCAAGCAAGAAATCAAAGAGGAAATTAAATATCATATAGAGAAGCAAATGGGAATGCAAACACAAACAGTCCAAAATCATTCGAATGCAGCAAAAGCTGTACTAAGATGAAAGATTAAGACAATACAGGCCTACCTCAGGAAGCAAGAAGAATCTCAAACAACCTAACTTTACAGTCAAAGGAGCTAGGAAAAGCACCAATCAAGTCCAGAGTCAGTAGAAGGAAGGGAATAATAAGGATTAAAACAGAAATAAATGAAACAGAAAATAATAATAATTTAAAAAGCTCAATAGAACAAATCAATGAAACCAGGAGCTTATTCTTTGAAGAAATCATTGAACTTGATAAACTTTTAGACAGAGTCATCAAAAACAGGAGATAGCACAAATAAATAAAATCAGAAATGAAGAAGGAGAAATAACTGACACCACACAAATAAAAAGGATTACAAGGGAATATAATGAAAACCTGTATGAATACATATTGAACAATATGGATAAATTCCTAAAAATCTTTAACTTCCTCGAACTGAATTAGGAATAAAACAAAACAAAACAAACAAACAAACAAAAAACAACTTGGACAGATGAATCACTAACAATGAAACTGAAGCAGTAATAAAAAACTACCAACAAACAAAAGTCAAGGAACACATGGTTTCACAGGTGAATTCTACCAAACATTTAAAGAAGAGTTAATACATATTTTTCCTCAAACTATTCTAAAAAATAGAGGAGGAAAGATAGTTTCCAAATTCATTCTATGAGGCTACCATTACCCTGAAAAGAAAAACGGATAAAGACACTACACAAAAGGAAAAAAAAAGCCAATATTCCTGATGAATAGATGCAAAAATTCTCAACAAAATATTATCAAACCCAATCCAACAATAGTTTAAAAAAAAAGTGGGGGGGGGGGGAGGAGCAAGATGGAGAAGGAGTAGGAGACCAACACTTCCTCTGGTCCCTGGAGTTCAGTTGGATAGTTATCAAACCATTCTGAACTCCTACAAACTCATCAGGAGATTGAAGAAAAGAATAGCAGCAGTTCTGTGAACAGAAAATTGACCACTTTCTGGAAGGTAGGATGTGTGAAGAAGTGATTCTGAGGTGATAAATGAGATGATAGACTGTGGGGATGGGAGGAGGAAGCAGACTCTGTCAGCCATTTTCTGGCAAGTGAGAGAGCAGTGGAGCACAAAATCATAACTTTTAGAAGTCTACCCCAATGAGGGACGTCACTCCAGAGGCTAAGCAGGGGTGGAGCCCTTGCAGGGACAGTGTGGTCTTAGGATTCTTGGGGTCACAGATAGACCAGGGGTGTCTGAGGGTGGCAGAGCTCTCAGGTATTGGAGCAGGGAAGCTATAGACCTGAGCAGTGGGCTCTCAGCTCAGGGTTACCTTAACTGTGATCTGGGGCACACCTGGGCCACTGCTCTTCGAGCAGGGACTCCACAAGTGGCAGATCTGGGGAGATGCCTTCCTTCTTCCTGAAGGAGGAGCAGTGTGGGAGCATGCTACAGGAATCTGCTGGGTTTGGAGATTCCAAATGGGCCTGTGTGCCAGAGATAGAAATGCTTGGTCACAGTCCAGGTGAGCTTGGAGTGTGGCTGGAGACCAGGGAGAAAGGAGGGATTGACTACTTTTCTCTGATGATGCACTGAGAAGTGGGGCCCCAGACTCTGGGCTCCTACGGGGATGGAGATTGGGAAGCCGCCTCTTCATTCTTCTCCTCCAAAGCTGTAAAGAAAGCGTTCAGGGAACAAAAGCTACCAAGAACAAACCTGAGCAGATACTTAGAGTGGCCCCTGACAAGGGCAGGCAATTATGCCTCAGGCAAAAAACATTTGAGAATCACTGAAACAGATTCCTCCCCCAGAAGATCAGCAAGAACATCCAGCCAAGACCAAGTTTACTGATCAATGAGAATTGCAAAACTCCAGCACTAGGGGAATACAGCAAATAGAATTCATGGCTTTCCCCCTATGATTCTTTAGTATTTCAGAGTTAATATTTTAATTTTCTTTTTCTTTCTTAAAAATTTTTTTTCCTCTTTCCCATTTTAATCATCTTATCGATACCTTTTTATAAAATCTTTAAAAATTTTCCTTTTTAGTCATATTCTGTATCTTCATTGTATTTAAACTTTTTTTGTATAAATGTAGGTTTTTCCTTCTTTAAAATTTTGGGATACAGTTTCTTCTAAAACACCAAAATATACTCTAAATCTAGTGTATGGCTTTATTCTAGTCTCCTGCCTGATGGCATTCTTTCCCCTGACTTAAAAAAATTTTTTTTCTTTCTTTTTTTCAACCTTTTCTTATCTTATCAATTCCTTCTTAAAAATCTTTTTTCAGGGGCGCCTGGGTAGCTCAGTATGTTAAGCCTCTGCCTTCGGCTCAGGTAATGATCCCAGGGTCCTGGGATCGAGCCCCGCATCGGGCTCTCTGCCCAGTAGGGAGCCTGCTTCCTCTTCTCTCCCTGCCTGCCTCTATGCCTACTTGTGATCGCTCTCTCTCTCTCTCTCAAATAAATAAATAAAATATTTTTTAAAAAATCTTTTTTCATTTTCATCTTTACATCATATTCCATTCCTTAATCATATTTACCCTTATTTTTATATATATAAGTTTTTCTTTCTTTAGAGTTTTGGGAGGCAGTTTCTTCTAATATAACAAAATACACGCCAAATCTACTGTGTGGCTCTGTTCTGTTCACCAGCCTGATTGTATTTTTTTTTTTCCCTTTCTTCTCCTCCCAGTTATGGGTCTCTTCTGATTCATTAAGTCTGTATTTTTCTGGGGCTGTTGTTACCCTTATAGCATTTTGTTCTCTCATTCATCTATTCTTCTCTGGACAAAATGACAAAAGGGAAAACCTCACCTCAAAAAAAAGAACAAGAGACAGTACTGACTGCCAGGGACCTAATCAATACCAACATTAGTAAGATGTTGGAACTAGAGTTCAGAATGATGATTGTAAAGATACTAGCTGGGCTTGAAAAAAAAGCATAGAAGCTACTAGATAATCCCTCTTTGGAGAAAGAAATGAACTAAAATCTAAGCAAGTCGATATAAAAAAAGGCTATTAATGAGGTACAGTAAAGAAATGGAGGCTCTTACTGCTAGGATAAATGAGGCAGAAGAGAGAATTAGTGATATAGGAGACCAAATGATGGAGAATAAAAAGCTGAGAGAAAGAGAGATAAGCAACTACTAGACCATGAGGGGAGAATTCAAGAGATAAGTAATAGCATAGGACAAAACAATATTAGAATAATTGGGATCCCAGTTAGAATGGCCAAAATTAGCAAGACAGGAAACAACATGTGTTGGAGAGGATGTGGAGAAAGGGGAACCCTCCTACACTGTTGGTGGGAATACAAGTTGGTGCAGCCACTTTGGAAAACAGTGTGGAGATTTCTTAAGAAATTAAAAACAGAGCTTCCCTATGACCCTGCCATTGCACTCCTGGGTATTTACCCCAAAGATACAGATGTAGTGAAAAGAAGGGCCACCTGTACCCCAATGTTTATAGCAGCAATGGCCACATTTGCCAAACTGTGGAAAGAACCAAGATGCCCTTCAACCAGACGAATGGATAAGGAAGATGTGGTCCATATACACTATGGAGTATTATGCCTCCATCAGAAAGGATGAATACCCAACTTTTGTATCCACATGGACGGGACGGGAAGAGATTATGCTGAGTGAAATAAGTCAGCAAATCATCCTATGGTTTTACTTATCTGTGGAGCATAAAAATAACATGGAGGACACAGGGAGATGGAGAGGAGAAGGGAGTTGAGGGAAATTGGAAGGGGAGATGAGCCATGAGATACTGTGGACTCTGAAAAACAGTCTGAGGGTTTTGAAGGGGTGGGGGGGTGGGAGGTTGGGGGAGCCAGGTGGTGGGTATTAGGGAGGGCACATATTGCATGGAGCACTGGGTGTGGTGCAAAAAACAATGAATTCTGTTATGCTGAAAAGGAAAAAAATCATAAAATGGTCAATTAAAAAAAAAAAGAATAATTGGGATCCCAGAAGTAGGAGGAGGGGCAGGAGGCATATTGGAGCAAATTATAACAGAGAATTTCCCTAATTTAGGGACAGAACAAGCATCAAAATCCAGGAGGCACAGAGAACCTCCCTCAAAATCAATAAAAATAGGTAAAACCCCCAACATTTAATAGTAAAACTTACAAGTCTCAGAGACAGAGGAAATCCTGAAAGCAGCTCAGGACACAAAGTCTGTAATGTACAAGGGTAGAAATATTAGACTGGCAGCAGACCTATCCACAGAGACCTGGCAGGCCAGAAAGGACTGGCATGATATATTCAGAGCACTAAATGAGAAAAATATGCAGCCAAGAAAATTATATCCAGATAGGCTGTCATTGAAAGTAGAAGAAGAGATAAAAAAAAGCTTCCAGGACAAAGAAAAACTAAAAGAATTTGCAAACACCAACAGCCCTACAGGAAATATTGAAAGGTGTCCTCTAAGCAAAGAAGAAAGCCTACAAGTAACATAGACCAGAAAGGAACAGACACAATATACAGTAACAGTCACCTTATAGACAATACAATGGCACTAAATTTGTGTCTTTTAACAGTTACCCTGAATGTAAATGGGCTAAATGCCCCAATCGAAAGACACAGGTTATCAGAGTGGATTAAAAAAAATAATACCCATCTATATGCTGTCTGCAAGAGACTAATTTTAGGCCCAAAGACACCTCCAGATTTAAAGTGAGGGGCTGGAAAACCATTTACCATGCTAATGGACATCAAAAGGAAGCTGGGATGGCAATCCTTATATCAGACAAATTACATTTTTAACCAGACTATAATAAAAGATGAGGAAGGACACTATATCATATTTAAAGGGTCTGTCCAACAAGATCTAACAATTTTAAATATCTATGCCCCTAACATGGGAGCAGCCAGTTATGTAAGTAAATTAATAATGAAATCAAAAACACATTGACAATAATACAATGGACAGATCATCCAAGAAAAGATCAACAAGGAAATAAAGGCTTTAAATGACACTGGACCAGATGGACATCACAGATATATTCAGAACATTCCATTCCAGTGCAACAGAATATACATTCTTCTCTAGTGCACATGGAACATTCTCCAGAAGAGATCACATCCTGGGTTACAAATCAAGTCTCAACCAGTACCAAAAGATTGGGATCATTCTCTGCATATTTTCAGACTACAGTGCTTTGAAACTGGAAGTCAATCAAAAGCAGAAGGTTAGAAAGAACTCAAATACATGGAGGCTAAGGATCATCCTGCTAAAGAATGAATGGGTCAACCAGAAAGTTAAAGAAGAATTTTAAAAATTCATGGAAACAACTGAAAATGAAAACATAATTGTTCAAAATCTTTGGGACACAGCGGTCCTGAGAGGAAATTATACAGCAATACAAGACTTTCTGAAGGAATAAGAAAGTTCTCAAATATGCAACATAACACTACACCTACAGGAGTTGGAGAAAGAACAACAAATAAAGCCTAAACCCAGCATTAGAAGAGAAATAATAAAGATCAGAGCTGAAATAAATGAAATAGAAACCAAAAGAATATGAGAATAGATCAACAAAACTGAGAACTGGCTCTTTGAAAGAATCAACAAGATTGATAAACTCCTGACCAGACTTATCAAAAGGAAAAGAGAATGGACCCAAATTGAGAAAATTATGAATGAAAGAGGAGAGATCACAACCAACACCAAAGAAATACATACAATTATAAAAACATATTATAAGCAACTATAGACAAGCAAATTAGACAATCTGGAAAAAGTGGATGCATTCCTAGGGATGTATAAGCTGAAATAGGAAGAAATAGAAAGCATGAATAGACCCATAACCAGTAAGGAAATTGAAGCAGTAATCAAAAATCTCCTGAAAAACAAGAATCCAGGGCCAGATGGTTTCCCAGGGGAATTCTACCAAACACTGAAGAATTAATACTTTTTCTCCTGAAACTGTTCCAAAAACTAGGAATGGAGGGAAAACGTCCAAACTCATTTTTTGAGGCCAGCATACCTTGATTCTAAGACCAGACAAAGACTCCATCAAAAAAGAGAATTACAGACCAATATCCCTGATGAACATGGATGCAAAATTGTAACCAAAATAGTAGCCAACAGGATCAAACAGTACATTAAAAGGACTAGTCACCACGTCCACGTGGGTTTTATTCCTGGGCTGCAAGGTTGATTCAACATCTGTAAATTAATCAATATGATACAATACATTAATAAAAGAAAGAACAAGAACCATGTGATCCTCTAAATAGATACAGAAAAAGCATTTGACAAAGTATAGCATCCTTTCTTGATCAAAACTCTCCACAGTGAAGGGATAGAGAGCACATACCTCAATATCATAATAGCCATCTGTGAAATCCCACAGTGAATATCATTCTCAGTGGGGAGAATTTGAGAGCTTTTCCCCTAAGGTCAGGAACATGGCAGGGATATCCAGTATCACCACTGCTATTCAACATAGGACTAAAAGTCCTAGCCTCAGCAATGAAAAAACAAAAAGAAATAAAAAGAAATAAAAAGGCTTCTGAATCAGCAAAGAAGTCGTCAGATTCTCACTCCATGCAGATGATATGATACTTCATGTGGAAAACCCAAAAGTCTCCACCCCAAGACTGCTAGAACTCATCCAGGAATTCAGTAAAGTGTCAGTATATAAAATCATTGCACAGAAATCAGTTGCATTTCTATATACCAACAATAAGACAGAAGAAAGAGAAATTAAGGAGTTGATCCCAATTACACTTGCACCCAAAATCATAAGATACCTAGGAATAAACCTAACCAAAGAGACAAAACTATAAAGTACTTGTTAAAGAAATTGAAGAAGACACAAAGAAATGGAAAAATAATGAAATTGCTGAAACAGATTTTAAGATAATAATCCCATTCCCAATAGCATCACAAAGAATAAAATACCTAGGAGTAAACTTAATTAAGGGAGTGAATGATCTGTATTCTAAAAACTATAAAACGTGGGTGAAACAAATTGAAAACAACACAAAAAATGGAAAGATACTCTATGCTCAGGGATTCAAAGAACTGATATTGTTAAAATGTCCATATCACCTAAAGCAACCTACAGATTTAATGCGATTTCTATCAAAATACCAACAATATTTTTTCATAGAACTACAAGTAATCCTAAAATAATTTGTATGAAACTATAAAAGACCCTAAATAGCCAGAGCAATATTGAAAAAGAAGAGCAAAAGTGGAGTTACACAATCCCAGATGTCAAGATATACTACAAAGCTATAGTTATGAATCATAAGAGTATGGTACTGGCACAAAAGCAGACATTTAGATCAAATAGATCAATACAACAGGATGGAGTCCAGAAATCAACCCATGTGTTTATGGTCAGTTCATCTACGATAAAGGAGGCAAGAATATGCAATGGGAGAAAGTCTCTTCAACAAATCATGTTGGGAAAACTGGATAGCTACATGCGAAAGAAAGAAACTGGACCACTTCTTATAACATATACAGTAAACTCAAAATGGATTAAAGACCTAAATGTGAGACCTAAAACCATAAACTCCTAGAAGAAGTAATACTTCTTAATAGGCAGTAATTTATTTGACATTGGTCATAGAAACATTCTTCTAGATATATTTTCTCTGGCAAGGGATACAAAAGCAAAATTAAATTATTTGGACTGCACCAAAATAGAAAACTTTTGCACAGCAAGGGAAACCATCAACAGGACAAAAAGACAATCTGCTGAATGGAAGAAGATATTTGCAAATGTTATATTCAATGAGGAGTTAATATCCAAAATATACAATGAAGTTCTACAAGTCAACACCAAAAAACACAAATAATCTGATTAAAAAATGAGTAGAGGTCATGAATCGACAGTTTCCCAAAGAAAACATACAGATTGCAGACAAATGAAAAAATGCTCAAAATCACTAATCCTCCTCAAGTGCAAATTAAAACCACAGTGATGTATCATTTTATGCCCGTCAGAATGGCTGGAATAAAAAAGACCAGAAATAATAAACGTTGGCAAGGATGTGGGAAAAAAGGAACCATCATGCACTATTGGGAATTCAAATTGGCACAAGCCATTGTGGAAAATAGTATGGAGGTTCCTCAAAAATTTTTAAAAATGAGATTATCATATGATGCAGTAATTCCACTACTGGGTATTTATTTACCCCCCCCAAAAATGAAAACACTAATTTGAAAAGTTACATGCACCCCTATTTATTGCAATAGATGAATGGATAAAAAAGATGTGGCATACACACACACACACACAAACACATACACTATATAATAGGTAAAGAGATAAAGAGGATTAGGATTACCTTTATTTTTGTGAGTACTGAGATTATATTGTATAACCAAAACTAATATAACCTTTTATGTTAATTATAGGTAAATAAAAAAGGAAGATGTTGTATGCATGAGTGTGTGTGTGTGTGTGTAATGGAATAGTACTCAGCCACAAAAAGGAATGATATTTTGCCATTTGCAACAACATGAATGGAGCTAATGGGTATCATACTAAGTGAAATAAATCAGAGAAAAACAAATACTATATGATTTCATTTATATGTAGAATGTAAAAAACAAAATAAATTAAAAAACAAAAAGCAGAAACAGACCCTTAATTACCGAGAAGAAATTGGTGGTTGTCAGAGCAGAAGGGGACTGATGAGCAAAATTGGTGAAGAGGAGTAGGAGGTACAAGCTTCTAGGTATGGTATGAGTAAGTCATGCAGATAAAAGGTATAGCATAGGGAAAGAGTCAGTGGTATTGTATTAGTGTTGTATGGTGACAGAAAAAATTTAAAAGCATACATAGAAAAATTGAGATCACCTATGATTCATGATAGGCAATGTTAGCCCTTTGGTATGTTTCTTCCTAGATTTTTTCTATGTCTCTGTGCATATATACGGTACAGATATATATTTGTTCAAAAAATTTGACATCATTTATATTCTTGTTTGAATATGACTTTTTTCTTTATATTATTTCATAGATTAAAAAAATTTCATTAGTATTATTAATATACTTGTTGATAGCAGTTTTAGTAATCTATCATACAGATAAAATATTTATCTCTCTCATTTAGGATACTTAATTTATTTTCTCAATTTCACCATTATAAATAAATAGCAATACATGTTTCTCCTTCCTTAAATCAATTCATAGAAGTAGAATTGTTGGTTTGAGCAATTTTTTCTGTTTTGAATATATATTGCAAAATTTCCATCCTGGAAGCTTTTATCAATTTAGCATAAATTGATAAAACATAGCAACTATGTACCAGAATCTTCATTTTCCTGTATCTTCACCAATATAGGTATGTCTGTTTTGTAAATATTTGTCCACTTTGTGGCAAAGCAGGTATTTTTTCGGTTTAAGAACTATAAGGTAGAATTTGGAGAACTTGTTGTACGTCATTTAGTTATTGCTTTTCTGAAATTCCTGTTCATATCTTATTCCTGTTTTAATATTTGTTAGTGAATTTGTTAAAGTACTGTTTCTTAGGTATTAAACCATTTCATTTTACATATTGCAAATATTTTTCCTGCTTTATGGTTTGCCTCTTGTATGTATTTCAGATTAAAAATACCTATTTTCTAAAAAGATTTTATTTATTTGATAGAGACACAGTGAGAGAGGGAACAGAAGCAGGGGGAGTGGGAGAGGGAGAAGCAGACTTCCTGCTGAGCAGGGAGCCCGACGGTGGGCTGGATCTCCGGACCCTGAGATCATGACCTGAGCTGAAGACAGAGGCTTAACCCACTGAGCCACCCAGGCGACTCATTTCTCCCCACTTCTTTATCCTATCCCTCTGCATTCTAGGAAGTGTCTCTATGTTGACTTCCACACTGATCTGCAGTGTTGATTCTGCTCTTGTACTGATGTGAAAGACCTTCAAAATGAAACCAGGATATTTTTAATGTCCTTTTTTATTAACTCAGGCAGTGCTTCTTTATTGCCGTCAGCTGTGCTCTCTCATCTTTTAGCTTTTACCCTCAGTTCGTATTTTCTTGAATTAAATGAATGAAGTATGTACATTTAAAATGTACTTCCATTTATTATAGGAAATATTTTTACAAGTAATTGCTTTATGTCTTTTCCTTGAGCGTTTTCTGAAGGCTTCTTCCATTACAGAAGTTTTTCCTGGGTGCCACTGATTGTTGGGAGAAGAGAGGTTATGAAAGCCTGCTACTTGTCCCTAGTGTGTGAGGATTGGCCTTTGATCCTTTCATGGTACACCTGAAATTTGGCGGGATCTTCTGATCTGATCCATTTGTAGGACCACTTCAGTAGCTTATGTAGGGGGCCTGGAATCTGGGTCCTTGGACAGTTCCAGCAGAGGACATTTATTTCTTCCTCACTCAGCGTCTTTCTCTTCTGAGCCCAGGTAAATCTTCCACCCCAAGTAAAGGGAGTTTCTGTAACCAGCCTCCCCCCTGTGTTAATAAGGAGAGATGCATCAGTCTGGGAAGGAGTCCCAGTTATCAGAGGGGATCTCCGACACTTGAGGTTTTCTCTTTGTTAACCTTGACTTCCTAGTGAAGTTGTACTCTGGCTTTTCCAGGGCTCAGCCTTGAGGCCCTCAACCTGGGAGTGTTACACGGAGCTGTGCCAGGGTGCCGCCTTCTTCCTGAGAGCTGGAGTCCCCATGTCACATCTGCCCATCATTCTCAGGTAGCTGGGGAGTTAGACCTTTGGTATTTGTTGTCCTTTCTTTAATCGGTTCTTCTTCACCCTAGAATGAGTAGAAACAGCTCAAAATCGGTAGCATGTGAGGATGACTGTTCTGTAATTATCAGTCTGTTTCAGGTTTTCCCTTTTTCTTATAGTCTTTGGCTTATTTTAGCTGGTTTCTGGAAGACGTATAATTAGATACCTAAGATGAAATAAAATGGTGAAGACTTAACTAGGAAATCAGGAATGGATCTTAAAGCTTATTTGAAATAACGCCTCTCCTGCCAGCCTCACAACTGTGACTTGAGGATAAAATGAGATGGTAAATGTCACAGGGGTTTTGTTTGGAGCATTATGCAAATACTAAGTTACTTTGTTATCTTCACATTTTATGAGACCAGAAACCAGTAGCCCTGTTGGAAGCAAATTTGAGTTGTGAATTTTTTAAGGGTATGTGATAATGGAAGATGGTTATTTAGGTGAAGCACAAAGCCATTCTATTTCGATGTGGTCCACCCCCTTCTTTCACACAATACATCTGAAATAGAGGTTTGTCTTGTTCTTTATCCCCCCAAAGAGAAGGCTGGCCTGAATTTCCACTTTAGACGATTTCTTTGAGTGCCAGGAGATTGTTTGAGCCAAAGAAACTAATCTGCAGATAGGTCTGCCCCCTGCACAATGCCCAGCATCAGGGGCAAAGGCTTTAATTAAAATGGAAGACTTGGTAATTTCTGGCCTATCTGGGAAGCTTAAAGTTGATGTGGTTTGAATGAAAGTAATGACTTTTGCTTAAAATGCAAATATTAATGCGAGAGCCAGGGACTGACTTTTGGTGCAAGCGAGAGAGATTGCGATTTCTTTTTCGTGGCTTTTCCCTTGAAGAAATGACCCTTTTCTTCCCCAAAACTCTAATATATACACTTAACATGTAAGGTACTTTTTACTCCTTATATGTCCTTTAGTTGGTAATTTGTCTTTTTAAACTCTTAAAAGAAGTGCATATTTTAGGTATTGACAAATCTTTGAAAAAATCATATGGATTTGTTTTTGTTGTTCATAGTTATTTGGATGACATAAATACATCTCAGAAGTGGTTTTCCTTCCAGTCTGGTTTCTAGACGGCATTTGTCCACTGTGCCCATAATCCTCATTTATATATAGGAAATGGAATGACCACATTGTAAAGAGGACACATGTTTACCGTGGCCTTTGTATGTACCAAAACAAAGTTTTAAAAGTTAAAGTAATATGTATTGCTCTTGGGTTAAGTAGGCTTATCTAGTCACCAAGTATCGCAGTGAAAAAAATGCACTGCATTTTGAATGTTGATAAGACATTAGCAAGGGTAGAGGGAAATGTCGTCGACTGTATCAGTATATGAACTTATGAGTATAAAAGCATTCCAGGTCAGTGTGCTGTTTACTAATTACAATCATTATGAGTAGAAAGTGAATGTACAATGGAATTACATTGTAATTACAATGGCTTGAGCATTGTGAAGTTATTACTTTTATGGTAAGGGAAAATTTGTTATAGAAATAAAGAAAATCGGGGCACCTGGGTGGCTCAATGGGTTAAGCCGCTGCCTTCGGCTCAGGTCATGATCTCAGGGTCCTGGGATCGAGTCCCACATCGGGCTCTCTGCTCGGCAGGGAGCCTGCTTCCTCCTCTCTCTCTCTGCCTGCCTCTCTGCCTAACTGTGATCTCTCTCTGTCAAATAAATAAATAAAATCTTTAAAAAAAAAAAGAAATAAAGAAAATCATCCATACTTTCTCTTCCTGCTTGTTTTTCTTTCTCATTTCCACTTATTGATATACTTACAGATATTTATATAATCTTAATCACAGTATGAGAACAGATTTTGTTGTAGCATTTTCCATTCAGCATGCATTAGCACTTCTTCAACTTCTCACTGAATATACAGCCTCTGGTCCAACATGTAACTGTCTCCCTGATTTGCTGTTCCTAGTTTGTCGTGCTGCAATGAACGTCTTCACTCAAATCTAAGTCTAACTTTTTTGTGGGAAGGTTTCTGTCTGTTTGTTTGTTTCTAGAATCAGTTCGAAGGAGTGAGGTTACCAGGCCAAAGTTCAAGCAATTTCTGGTAGGTAAGGAGTTGAGAGGAGCCTGTTGGAGGAAGATGCTGAGGGCGACTCAGTGTGTCCTGCTTTGAGGAAGAGGTGAGAATGCCAGGAAGGAAGGAGAGGACTTACTGGATGAGCCGCACCCAGGTGTTGAAGACCCCGGGGCTGAGGCAGGCGAGTTTAGGGCACCTGGGAGCCATCGGCTAGCAATCTCTGTATCCTTGTCAACAGACATCGTCTGGGAGTGGCTTTGGGTTTCAGTCAGTCTAACTGGAAGGGAATGACTCCACACTCCCATCACTGAGAAGTGGACTTTCTTCTGGGTTTTTACTTCCTGCCCTAAGTCAGGGTACGCTTGTGTGGCACTGGGTCCAGCCCCAGCAGTCTGGGAAAAGGAACAGGAGGACAGAGGCAATAGGAAAACAGCTCAATGATGAACCAGAATGCCTCCACCATCATTCCAGAATGAGGTGGGATTTTCCAAAGCTCTGTTTTTCTTCACCCATACACAGGGGCAAAGGCAGAACTTGGAGGGCCGTCAGTCCTTCTTCCATCAAAACTGGAGGTTGGGAGAGCTGAAGGAGAAAAATGAACAAGATTGCTAATAAGACTTCGAGTCCAACATCTCTCATCACTGACGGCTTCACGGCAGAGCTTACCATATACTTCTCTTTTCTGCTCATCTAATGGTTTTTTACCAGTTTTGTCCAACTGCAGTTAAATAACCCAGTGAACTCTGCCTTTGCCTGAAAGAGTCTTTTTGAAAGAAATGTAGTATTTTAGCAAAGAGAAGAAATCCAACCATAAAACAGGATGCATTATAAGATTTCCAATTTTTAGAATTTTGCAGTGATTTTGTTCTCTGGGAATCCAGGACTTTGAGCAGATTGATGGTGTTAGGTACTGAGATCCATTCTTCTAGGGTGACAGATGCAACATTGAAAGCCCACTTCAGCCGCATCTGAGCTCATGCTGGTATCACTTTGTCTTTTCACTAAGTATTGGTCTGTTGTGCTTTTCCCCAGCCCATCCTCTGGGACCATATCCAGAATCTTGCAGGTTTTTAAATGTTCTTTTTTTCTTAACTTTCCCACTGCCCCTTCCTCCCAAAAAACAAAAAACAAAACAAAACTAGAAAGTGTATATCGATTTTAGTAATTGACATAATTCTATGCAAAAGAAACCGTCACTAGTCTGCACTGCATCATTCTCAAAAGCAAGCAGAAGCTGAACAGTGCTGTTGAAATGATCTGGCACAAGTCCACATAGGTCTCTATTTCTCATCCTACCAATCTCGTGGGCAAACGAGACTCCAGGTAACCCTTGATTACAACTTTCAATGCAACCTAGAAATAACTACAAATATATTTCAAAATCACACTTCAGTACTTTTATGCATCTGTAATATCTTTCATTCCATTAGCACTTTTAAACCCATTTAAAGACCTTGAAAGTGTTCAATGACTATTTATTATTATTATTTTTTTACTTTTTAAAAATTTTTTCCTTTTTTTAAAAAAAAAAATTCTTTTCAGTGTTCCATAATTCATTGTTCATGCACCACACCCATGCTCCTTGCAGTCGTGCCCTCCTTAATACCCATCACCAGGCTCACCCATCCCCCCACTCCGCACCCCTCCAAAGCCCTTAGCTTGTTTCTCAGAGTCCACAGTCTTTCATGGTTTGTCTCCTCCTCTAATTTCCCTCAACTCAGTTCTCCTCTCCATCTCCCCATGTCCTCCGTGTTATTTTTATGCTCCACAAATAAACGAAACTATATGATAACTGACTCTCTCTGCTTGACTTATTTCACTCAGCATAATCTCTTCCAGTCCCGTCCATGTTGATACAAAAGTTGGGTATTGATCCTTTCTGATGGAGACATAATACTCCATTGTATACATGGACCACATCTTCTTTATCCATTCATCCACTGAAGGCATCCTGGTTCTTTCCACAATTTGGCGACTGTGGCCATTGCTGCTATGAACATTGGGGTACAGATGGCCCTTCTTTTCACTACATCAGTATCTTTGGGGTGAATACCCAGAAGTGCAATTGCAGGGTCATAGTGAAGCTCTGTTTTTAATTTCTTAAGAAATCTCCACACTGTTTTCCAAAGTGGCTGCACCAACTTGCATTCCCACCAACAGTGTAAGAGGGTTCCCCTTTCTCCACATCCTCTCCAACACCTACTTGTTTACTGTCTTGTTAATTTTGGCCATTCGCACTGGTGTAAGGTGGTATCTCAATGTGGTTTTGATTTGAATCTTCCTGATGGCTAGTGATGATGAATATTTTTTCATGTGTCTGTTAGAACCATGTTTTTTAGAAGCACAATAAAGGAATGAAAAAAATGATAAAGAAGGAAAACCAGGCTGAGGGGTTTACATCATATCCTGTCCTGTAAACAAGCTGCAGTTTGCTGTGCGTTCTCTGAAACGTTCTCTGCTCTGCCTGCTTGTTTTGCCTTTGTGGCTAATCTGTGAAGGCAAGCCATCATGCATGAGATTGGCTGGTCCCCGGCTGTAAGTAAAGACAAAATTGAACCAAGGCCTGGAGAAGGAGGAATTCAGTCCTGAACAAAGGGAGGGGTTCGGGGATCAGAATTAGGTAGCGATGGATTCAAGGAGAATTCACATCCTAGCACTGTAGATTTGGAGTTCGGGATTGGTGCCTGTGCTGGTGAGACAGGTTAAGCATAATGTGGATTGCAGGTTTTCACACGCACTGCCTCATTTGATTCTCAGCAAAACCCTAATAAATATTATGTTCATTTTGTACGCAGAGAAAATGAGACTCATTTTAGCTATAAACAAATCAGACTGACTTGCTGAATATCACCCAGCCAGAGAGCCGCAGAGCTGTGCCTGGCTTCCGAACGTGGGACTATTTGTGTTCTTGTCACTCGGCCATCCTCAGGTAGCCGCTTGGAAATTAGACCTGTAGTGTCCTTTCTTTTTTTTCTTTTTTTAATTTAATTTTATTTTTCTCAGTGTTCCAAGACTCATTGTTTATGCACCACACCCAGTGCTCCATGCAATCCGTGCCCTCCTTAATACCCAGGACCAGGCTCACCCTGGTCTCTCATAGTTCTTTAAAGGGGAGGGAAGTTCAGGAGGGCTCTCAGTGGAGCAAAGGAGTGGAGGGAAGATGGAACTAGGATGCGATCAGTTTCTCCATGCTGGGCCTGGACACGTCAGTACGGGTAGAAACCCAGAGTCCTGCTAACCCTGTGGCTGATGGGGCTTTATGGTTGAACTGCTCTGCCTGCCTGCACGCAGTTTGGGCTCTGATCAGTCCTCACACTTGCATTTGATACCCTTTTTTGCCCATGATGTCTGATCTGGAAAATCTTTTTTAATAGCTTATTAATGAGGCTCCAAAATGGGAGAGCCAGACAAAGAGACTTCTGTTGGAGATGCTATGCTTGCCGACTCCCAGGGGGCATTGTCTGTCCCCAGCTCCTCAGGGCAGGGCAGAGGGAGTTCGAGACAAGGCCGGGGATCTGGCCTTCCATCCTTGTACTATTCTCTCTCTGACCTGTTCTTATTTTGAGGATAATTAAATATATGATTCACTCCAGGCTTAAACATCCTAGTGCTTTTAGCTTTCTTCTTTCACTGTCTTTTCTAATTCTGAAATTATGTTGGCTTTGTAACTTTGGGCAAGTCGCTTAACCTATCTGAATCTTCACCCTGCATAATTCTCAGGAGCATGTGGAAGTGTTTTTAATGAAACTTTACTACTTTGTATATATAGTCACTGGCTATGTGTCTGAGGATTTAAAATGCCTTCTCTTTCATAGTATCTGCTTCTGCTTTTCCTTCCCAGAGTCGAAAACATGCAAGCAAAGTCCGACTGTATTACATGCTTCACCCCAGGGATGGTGGGTGTCCAGCCAAGAGGCTCCGGTCAGAAAATGTGAGTATCTGGCACCCTCTGATATCCTCAGATGATCTGTTCAGTTTGCTGAGAACTCTGTAGGTCTAGGAAGTAAAGTCGCGTCTACCTTAGCAGGAGAGCTAAGGGAGCAGAAATAGTTCTCATTAAATACAAGAGAAAATATTACATATTAGCAAGGCTTTTTCCTTTTCTCTGCCCAAATGTTCTAGTATGGTGTTGGGAGACTTTGCGATGATTCTGTGCCAGAGCAGAGTGGAGAAAAACTGTTCAGAAGGGACAGGGAGCAGCCGGGGGAGGGGAGGCAGAAGCCATCAAAAGAAAAAGAGAAAGAAAGATTGCTTTAGGAGAAATCCTGTCAGAAATGTGAGATACTTTGCTGTTTACATATTTTATTTTTCCTTTGGTGTATAAAACTGAATGCCAGTTTATTCATTTATAATAAAGACTGTGCATATCTTACAAATAACAATATTCAGGGTTTTTGATCAGTGCCCCTCTCCCCGAGGGAACATTCACTTGGGAAGAAAATGACAATGAGGAAGTTGCTTTGAGGATGTAAAGTTAGGATGAAGGGTTTACTTCAGCCAGGCCAAGGCAGGGACTGATAAAATAAATATTCCTTCCTCTCAGCAGGGGTTTCTTTTCGTAAAGAGTGGAATATTCATATCCATCCATTGCAGAGGTCCTCTGTGATAAACACTGCAGATTAAACAGAAATCACTTGTCCTTTGAGTTCTCAGGAGGCTGCAGGCATGGAATTCATACCCTACGCTCTCGCTTGTGCTTGTGTTCCCTTTCTCCTTCTGCTGCCAGATAGATACCGGTCTTCTTTTCTTATTAAAAATTAGTATATGATCACTGAAGGAACTTGACAAGAAATGAGCTTGTGTATTCTTCACAGGAGAAAAAGAGAGAACAAGAGGACTCCTTATGACCACAGGTAGTGAGCATCAGGGCTGGTGTAATGAATTCCAAGCACATATCTTAAATCACGAAACGAGCTGTTCATACCCAGACTAATCTGGAACACTGTGAAGTTGTCTTGACTGCTTTGGTGAGGCAGCATTTAGAGCTTATTAGAGGCGAAAGATGTCATGAAAACTTTTTAAACTGCTAAGAAATGGGACAGAGACTAGTTCTTGTCAGCTCTTAGCCTTATGACCTTAGGCAAATAATTGATCTCTTGGAACCTGTGTCCTCAATGAGGCTATCATAATCACACTTTCCTTACTGGATTTTGTGAGGTGCACACTTACATGTCAAATACTGAGGAAAAAAAAGATGAATAAGGCACACACTTGCCTTAAAGAAACTCAGAGTTGAGTGAGGGACATAAACATTGTATAAAAAAATTGCTATAATTCCACAATGTAGGTGTTTATTTAACGTTCTGCACAAAGCTCCATGGAGACAAAAGGCAAGTTGATCCATGCCAGGACGAGTCACTCAGGGGTATTTCTGAGAATTGATATTTGAGCTAAGGGTCTTTGGGCTTGAATGGATTCCAGTTGGCGGAATTGGGAGCGAGGGAGCAGACGGGTGCATTCTTGGGTACATTCCGATCAAAAGAACTTACTAACCCCCTGCAAAGTTGGCCTGAGCCAGCTTTCATGTAATTTCAGAATCCTGTAGCTATAGCAGAGCCCTGCTTTCCATCAGGATCTATTAGCAGAGAGAACAGAATTAGTTTCTTTTCCCTGAAGTCATCCAGTGATGATGCTCGTGTCCCTTCATTCAGTAGCCATTTCGTGTGGGGTTCATAGACAGTTGACAATTAGCTCTTTGAACACGGATCATTTTCTATCTACTCTGTACTTATTTATGTCAGAGCTCCTAGGGAGGGCTTGACTGGACAGACAGATAGGGGGCACTGGGACTCACACTGGTGTTACTTGGGGACATGGATCTGGTCAGATCCATGATTTACTCCACTCAGGTTCTGGTTCTGCAAGTAGCGTTGGGGACAGTTTATGGAGGGGAAGATGTTTGGATTTTCAAAGCAAAAAGTATATGCAAAGATCCTTTACCAATGAACCCTTTGAAAACTTTTGCTTCTGGTGTATCCTGGAATCTGTGTTATCTTTGAAAACTTGAATCTACCAATGACTTATTTCTTAAATCATTTCTATAGCTTTTCATAGTCATAACATAAGGATAAATCAGTAAGCAAGAAAAGAGGCATAGTGAACTTAGTTAAAAAAAAATTTTTTTTAAAGATTTTGTTTATTTATTGAGAGAAGGACATGGAGTAAAGCAGACTCTGTGTTAAATCCAGAGCCTGACACGGGGTTTGATGTCATGACCCTGAGATCATGACCTGAGCTGAAGTCAAGAGTTGGACACTTGACTGACTGAGCCACCCAGGTGCCCCCATAATGAACTTATTTTTGAAAGAGATATTTGATGCTTTTATTAGGTTGTGTATACATTTCATAGGTGAATATGTCATTTGCCTTAGGCATTTTGACATACCAGATACAGCATGGAAGCCACTCCAGTCCCTCACTATGGCTGTGAAAGTTAATACTGGTAATTATTTGGCCAACTTTCTTTTTTATAGACTTACACCCAAGGATTGGAAGACAATATAAAAATAGACAATGGCCAGCCATATATAAAGAGAGAAAGAGAACTTTTATACACTTAAAACTAAAGTAACATTGGGTTTCAACTATAACTAAGAAAAAAAGTTAAAAATAAATAAGTAAAATTAGAACTTTGACCCACAACCTATAGCAACCAGCCTTGGAAATCAACCAACCAATGTATAGTAACCAGCCCAGGAAGCCTGCCTGAGTTAAACCTAGAGGAAGTCAGACCACTATCTCTAGTAACAATCCAGGAAGCCAAACAATAACCCCTGAAACAATAGGCCCCAAATAGTCTGGACTTGATGAATACCTGATAGCTTTCCTAACTTTTGTCCCTGCTTCCACCTGGGAACCAATCAGAGAAAGCCAAATAGGCACCCCAAAGCACCACCTTATCACATAAGGATACACGCTTGTAGTTTGCCTATTTATAGCTTTCACACACGAACAGCCTCCAATCAGGGCATACCTGAGGCTGCCCCTTTATACTGTTACATACCTTCTCACCTGTCTTGCCTATAAATCTTCTCCAAAAGCACGTGATCGAGGCTAACATCCTGGCTATGGGAAGCTCTGAATAAATAGCCTTTCTTTTTTCTCATTCAGTTGGTCTTTATTTTCACAGGGTTGCAAAATGGAGATAAAAAGGACATCTAATGTACAGTTTTCTCATAAGGCACAAATTAGATAGCTCCTTTATTGGGGACTTCGTTTTCAAAGGTCCTTCTCCCAGGAGTTGTCATCACTGCTCCTCTCTCCACCACTACCCTGTGTTCTTAGAAGAATGTAACCCTCCGTTCACATGTCTCTCCATTCTTGCCCATCCTTCCCTCTTCTCTGTTTCCAGGGGCTATGATGGGTTTGTATCCCAGTCTTACCTTACTGAGAACAGTTTCATGGCTGCCCTGATTACCCCAAAATCGAGTGACTTCTGAAAACAGAAAACTTGTTGCTGAGTTTCTGCGCCCTGACTATGCATGAACCCGGGGCCCACAGTGATTCCTAAAACTGATAGGGCTGATAAGTAAGGGCAGCTGTCCCTACCTTCCCACTTCTTAGCCTTCTGGGAACACAGAGCAACTCCAAATTTACAACCAGATGAACAGAAGTGCCTATTACTATTTCCAAGGTCTATTGTCATTTCTACTCCAGGTGATTTGACTTTCTTACTATTTTTCAAAAACAAAGTTCATTTCTGCCTCCTCTCCTGACACTCCCAGCTTTTTAAATTCCTCCCTTAATATGCTTTACTGTTTAGAATCCTCATCTGGATATTCTATGGTTTGTTTTTTTCTTTGTTTTCATTTTTTTTTTTTTTTTAATTTTTTCCCCTGAAACTTTAGAGTGAGTCATTTTCCTCCTGAGGCCACAGAGTAAAATTAAATGTGAAATAAATTGTTATAGTTGATTGCCTTAGAGAAATTTTCTGTAATCTTATGAGCATTAGAGCCAAAAAGGACTTTAAAGAACATCTAGTTCATTGAAAGTCTCAGGTTTTCAAGTTACTTTTTAGTATCTTCTCACCTGCTTTGGGGAAAAAAGAAATGTCTACTTATGGAACAACATTTTTAAGTAAAATGATGATTTAGTTTTGTTTTTATTCTGTAAGGGTAAGTAACTGCTAGCAAAAATCACCAGTCGGTAGTAAGTAAATAGTGTTTTGACATGAAGTTAATAGAATTCCTTCTAAATGGAGAAACTTGACATTTGGTTAGTGTGTTCAAGCTTATCACTTTTAAATACTTGTATGATTACCTATAGGTCTGGAACATTCCGCAGAGCTGGAGAACCTCCAGGATCACTTTTATGGGTCCCTAAAATCCTGGGTTTCCCCATCTTATGCCAAAAGTGAAAATAAGTCCCTAAGCAGTACCATGATTTGCCCAAACTGGTCAGGCTGAGATTGACACGCTCCTTGCTTCCCTTAAGTTCTATTCCTATGCTTCTCTCCCATATCTTGAAATTATATCTTATTTAGGTGTTGAAGCCATTGCTGGGTTCATAGCCAGAGAGCAGTGCTGTTCTGGGGCAAAGTAATAATAGCTGGTGGTTAGCGCGCACTTCCCACTTCCATTCTCAATGCTTTACATACATTAACACATTTAATCCTCACTGCTGTGTAGGGTGGGAACTATCATTATCCCCACTTTACAGAAAAGCAAAATGAAAGAGAGAAATTAAGTCCCCCGACTCTGGTGTTGTTGGTTACAATACCGGTAAGTAAGTAGCAGAGACAAGGCTGGGGAAATACAAAAGAAAACCAAAGAAAACTCCTCTGGTACTGCAAACATGCTCCCCATGTCACTTCCAGAGATAGGTAGCAAGCAGCTAATAAGTGCGAGGCATGTAGAGAGAAAGGACACAGATCCTTCCCCAACAGGGATCAGGATCTGTTTGGGGGGCAGTGTCCAGTGTGCAGTCATGTCTTCTAATACAGTGTGATAGTTGCACAGGTGTGACCACAGACATTTCCTGGGGCAACATCTGGCATATTTGCACGGGTCCCCAACCTCTTCTGGTAGAATGGGGCTGGACAGAATTGCCTGGAGAAAGTAGACCGAACTGATTCTTGAGGGACACGTGGGGGCGAGTCCAGTGAATAAGGGCAGCAAAGGGCTCTTTTTTTTTTTTAAGATTTTATTTATTTATTTGAGAGAGAGTGAGAGAGCACAAGCAGGGAGAGAGACAGAAGGAGAGGGAGAAGCATGTCCCCTCTGAGCAGGAGTCCCACACAGGACTCAATCCCAGGACCCTGAGATCATGACCTGAGCTGAAGGCAGATACTTACTAACCCACTGAGCCACCCAGGCACCCCGCAAAAGGTTCTTCTGAGTGTGGAGTCAACGTGAGTAATGTCTTCAGGGAAACCAAATTCGAAGGTATTTCTAGAGCGTAAATGCCAGTGGGCGGCTGTGTCAGATTCCCAGGATTGCTGTAACAAAGTCGCACAGACTGGGTGGCTAAAAACAACAGAAATTTATTTTCTCACAGTTCTAGAGGCTACAAGTCTGAATCACGGTGTAGGCAGGGCCTCCCTCTGGAGGCTCTGATTGAAAATCGGTTCCATGCTTCTCTCCTCGCTGCTGGTGGCTGCTGGCAGTGCTTGGCGTTCCTTGGCTCATAGCTGCATCACGCCAATCTGCTTCTGTCTTCACCCGGTCTCTTCCTTGTGTGGGTCTCTGTGTGTTCTCTCCTCTTCCTGTAAGGACGGCTGTCACCGGATTTAGAGCCCACTGTAACAATCCAGTATGATCTCATTGTAATTAATTTATCTGCAGAGACCCTATTTTCCAGTGTCACCTGTTCAAGGTGGACGTGAATGTGGGGTGGGAGGAGCACAGAAGTGTGGGATGGTGGTGAGAGGTTCAGACGTCTATTATGCATAATATTAGCATTTACTTTGTCAAAATGTGGTTTTCTCCAGCGGTCTGCAGCTCAGTTCACGAGCACTTCTCAAAGAGAGGTGCATTTACCAATGAGAGCTGTGTGCTTTAACTTCCAGCTGTGCATTGAGAGCTAGAAGTGGGGATTTTGTCCCTGGCTCGGCTGCATATATTAGTTTTATAACTTTGTTTTGGACTTTCTGAACCTTAATTGCCGTGGTTGTAATCAGGGCCTCTGAACGCTGCCCGGCCTACCTCTCAGAGTCGTTAAGGGGCTCAAATAAAACCTTCCTCTTCATGCAGCTGCAAGATAAACGGTAAAGTGTGTGTGGACTGTTCTTTCATTGGGTTTTTCATTTCTGTCTGTTGGTTGCCATCTTTCGTCGCCACCGTGCAATACACAACTCTGCAGTCCAGTAGGGGCAGGCCAGCTATTTTCCTGTAGGACACCTGAAGGGCAGTTAGGACATCAGTACGAGTGAGGTCATGTGGATTTATAAAACAAGGGTCAGAAATAACTGCTTGTCAGCCTCAGACCACTGCCTATTCTGGTGAGGTCCACAAACCAAGAAAGGTTTCTACAGCCTTACGTAAGCCCATGGGTTGGGGGAGTGGGGAGGAATTAAAAGACTATATTTTTTCCTTCCCTATCCCCCAAGCCCCCCACTCTGCCTCTCAAATTCCTCATATCAGGGAGATCATAATTGTCTTAAAAAATGAAATAAGATGGATTCAGGAGTGAGACAAACCATAAGAGACTCTTAATCTCACGAAACAAACTGAGGGTTGCTGGGGGGAGGCAGGTTGTGGAGAGGGTGGCCGGGTGATGGACATTGGGGAAGGTATGTGCTGTGTATGGTGAGTGCTGTGAATTGTGTAAACCTGGCGATTCACAGACCTGTACCCCTGGGGCAAATAATACATTATATGTTAATAAAAATAATTTTAAAAAAATAAAATAAGAGTATATTGCCATGTGAAAAGTACATGAACTTCACAACGCAGAGTACTAACCACTATACGATCATGGCCAGTACATGAACTTCAAATTTTCATGTCCACAGATCAAGTCTTTTTGGAATGCAGCCATGTTCAATGTTAACAGCTCTATTCACAGGGCAGCAGCCGAGCTGGGTTGCTGCAATAGACTTGATGTCCCACAAGCCTAAAATGTTACCCCTCTGGCCCTTTGCAGAACATGCCTTGCTGTCCCCTGTGCAAGCTGGGTAGTTTTGGTGAAGAAAGAGGGGCTCTGTCCCTCCTCTCGTCGGGTGTCTCTCCACTCGCAGGAAGGATCCCTTTACATCATTCCAGTCTCTCAAAGCTGCCTTGTCCTTGTTCCTTTAGAGCTTTAGTTGCCTCGTGGCCAGTTGACGGTTTTGGCCAGGAGGAAGTACCATTCCAAACCTCTGAGCGAGAATAGACACGTGGTGTTTTGCTTAGGTTCTCTTAATGCAGATAGCTTGACGTGTCGGAACGAGTCCTGTTAAGACGAATTTGTTTGAAGCCGGCAGCACTGTGGAAGCAATGAGGAGAGTCGGTTTCTCATGCCATCCACACAGCAAGGCCAGCTCAGGGAAAACCAGAACTCCTGGTTTTTTGAGATCATCCTGATTCAGAATACACGTTCTTGTCCCTATAAATCAAGGGTATGTCCTGCAAGGTCCAATATTTCCTCTCTAAAGTGTACCCAAAAGAGGAATCAAAATTTTGTTATACAGACACACCAGATAATAATTTAAATGAAAAAACCCCCAGAACTCCTCATTAATGTGAATGTGCAGCATGGCGTTCAGCTATCCATGACTCTCTCTGGGCCCCAGACTAGACCTCTAGCTTGGGACTGTGGTTCTGAAACTCATTTATATCATAATTATTACTTTGATCTAAAATCTGATCCAGAGGGGAAGGAAAGAAGGATGCATCAAAAGACAGCTATGAATTTTTTTTTTTTTTTCCCCCTACAACAGAAGTAGTGTAGTGGGTCTTTGGGTCTTTGATTCTACTGTTGACATATCCTTGAATCATTCCCTTGTTAGCTAGTCACTAATTAAGCCCTCCTTATGTGTCAAGCTCTATGCTGAATACTTGCTAGAAATGTCATTTGAACTTGACAAATGCAAGTAGGAATCTTTAGTGCTTCTATTTAAAAAAGGGTTAAGGGGCACCTGGAAGGCTCAGTTGGAAGAGCATGCGACTCTTGATCTGGGGGTTGTGAGTTGGGTACAGAGATTACTTAAAAATTAAAAAAAGATCTTTAAAATTATTTTTTATTTATTTTATTATTTATTTTTTTAAAAGATTTTATTCATTTATTTGACAGAGAGAGATCACAAGTAGGCAGAGAGGCAGGCAGAGAGAAAGCAGGAAACAGGCTCCCCACTAAGCAGGGAGCCTGAGGCGGGACTCAGTCCCAGGACCCTGAGACCATGACCCGAGCCAAAGGCAGAGGCTTAACCCACTGAGCCACTCAGGCACCCCTAAATTTTTTTTTTTTTTAAAAAGGAGTGAAGTCTAAAGCTTAGGTCAAATACCTTATCTCAACTCCCAGACCTTGAGAATGATACAGCCAAATTCAAACACAATACTGTTTGGTACTAGAACTGGAGCTCTGTGTTACTGTACAGGCTTCATTTATTTATTCTTTTTTTTTTCTTTTTAATAAATAGTGACTTCCTACTAAGAGTCAGGTACTATTTAGATTGCTGAGAATTTCATGATGCAGTTGCATCATATGCAGTTGCAATTTACAGAGTTTATAGGATAGTGGGAGAAATGGGCATTTTTTTTTTAAAGCATACAAATATATAAATGAAGGACAGTAATGGAAAAGCATGGACTAGGGAAATCATAGGTCTTTGGGATCAGAAAGCTTTGCCTGAACAACTGATTCTTCAGCTGTGTCTGAAAGTTGAGTGGGGGAAGCAGAAGAATGCCAGGCAGCGGGAGAAGCATGTGCAAAGGCCCTGTAGTCAAAGAAATCATGGTACACTTAAGGTAGAAAATGAAAGCCAGTGTGGCTGGTATTCAGAAACGGAAACAGATAGTGACTTCAGATGCGGAGAAAGGATTAGTGGAGAGAAGAGTGGAGGTGAACGGTTCCGCTGAGAGTACGGATGTGGGTGAGGCTGATGGCAGCAGCAAATGATAAGAAATACATGAATTTGAGGGATAAGTTGGTAAAAATCAATTGACTGGGTAATGGATCTGAAACAGAAGGAGGTATCTGAAAACTTCCCGTTCAGAACTTGCCCTGGGTGGTTGCTGTCCCTCTGACAGGCAGGGTAGTTTTCTTTCCTAAGGGCAAAGAGAGCAGGAAGATCTGAGAATTGGGATGGATTTTGAGGAAAACTCTTTCTCCATGCTGTTCCATGCCAATCCTGGCTGAGCAGAACTAAAGTTGCCTAGAGGTGAATTTGCCTCCAGCCGCAGGGTAGGGGACAGCAAGGGAGAAGTGTCTGGTAGATTTTTTGTCCTTCAGTGAAGGGTTTCTCCTTTTTTATTGGAGCGTGAGGCCAAGCCAGGTGCCATCCAGGAGCTGGATCTCACGGAGGCAGGCTAGAGTTTCCCTACGGGTGAACTGATGTCCAAGGTCGGGACAGGGTGCTGAATGAATTCAAAGCAGTTACCGAGTGCAGGGGGTGGGGAGAGGAGAGAATTGGAGCTCTGGTATCTTGAGGTAAGATAGTAGAGAGTTCTTTGGAGGCTTCTAGAAAGACAGATGCTGAAGTCGTTGGTGGTTAAATAACGTGCTTCTAGTAGGAGGACTGGGATTATTGAGACAGTTGGAATAACTCAGATATGGTTTTAGGACCTAGATCCAGTGACTTCCAGTGGGTTTGTTCTGTCCCTCCTTAGTTCAAAAGGCAGAAATGATAAGACTCACAGTTTTAGATTTTATGAGGCAGGGACCATACTTTATTCATTTTTTTATCTCTTCCCACAGAGGCATTCCATAAATTATTGTTTGTATTTTCATAGTAAGGTATTATCCTGTTTTTCTCCAAAACAATTATGATTAAAAATAGTTTTAATAAAAACCTATCATTTGTATGGGGGAATCTTACAGAGTATTACCATGAAATTATATTTTAATTATAACCCTATCAAAGTGCCTTGTTAAACGGAGATTTTGTAAAATTGGGTTTGTTCAGGAAAATCTGGAAGTCATGAACATTGTTTCTGTGAGGATCTCCACCAGGTTCTTGGTCTCATCTGGGTCATTGTGTGCCCAAAATATAAGGGCAGGGGGAGGATTTGGGAGGTTATGCTGTCATCGCCCAGGCTGGTCTCTCCAGCAAGTGCTTCTGGGGGTCACCCACATCTTCTGGCTCCATCTCTCCTGTCTGTAACCACCGCCTCACTCCCGCGCACTTATTAGCTGCCCTCTCAGTGGCTGCACTCTGACCAACTCTTGCATGTCTTCTCCTGTCTGCCCTGGAAGCTTGACCCTAGTGCACCACAAAGCGAGACTATTCAAATGTGCAGCTAATGGAGGTAAATTTCCTTCCCACCTTCCCACCCTATTTCAGCCCTAAGAAAAAAGGAAACAGAGTCTGGAAATTCTTCTCTGGAGGATGTTCTGTTGTTGCCTTGAGGGCAAGCAGGTGGATCAGACTTACGGGGTGTGGTGAAACATGGACGAGTAGAGGTCAAATGCCTTAGCATGTGTCTTTCACTTTGCACACCAAATGGGCTCTTGAAAATGCATCATAAATTTTTTGTTTGTTTTGTTTTGTTGAGGGTAGTTAGAATAAAAGAATTCTGGGGACCATAGACTTCTCTAACTTCAGCTCTGAGATGTCAGTCTCTATGTTGCCTTTCCTTTCCGAGAGGCTAGCAGGGGAGCGTGGGAGCCCCTAGACGCAGCTTGATGGCTTGCTAGCATGTGGGAACCGGGTTCTTCGGCTCTCTTCCCTGTCTGCTGTTTCCTCTTTTCAGGTGTCTGCATCTCAAGCGATCTTTCCTATCTCAGTGTTTTTCCCTGATGGATTTTCTTGGTTCATATCCTAGAATCTCACAACACAGAAGTCTGTTCTTCTCTTAAATCCCAGCTCTTTCCTGAAAAAATTTTACCACTCACTTTTAATCAAATGTCTGCCCTTATGTGTCTGGGTCCATTTCTCTCCATCTCTTCCCTGGCTGCGGGGAGGGGTGTGAGAAGATCTTGCCTCCCTTCTTCCTTTTGTTGTACACAGCACAGTGAGTCTTTACTCTCTTAAGGCTATGTCATAAATCATGACCGCTGTCTTCCCATTAGGCGACCCCATGTGCCCATTCTGTTTCTCCTTAGTAACCTCTGGGCATTCCTCATGCTCAGAATATTATTCTTGCAGAACAAAGAAGTCTGTTTCCTTCACTACATTCTGGTTTGTGACTGTTTGGCTTTGTTTAGGTCAATGTGTTCTTTTAGGAATATATATTTTTTCTTCTTGCCCTAGAAGCAGCCACGGGTTGTGCCATTAGAATACAAGATACATTTATAACTTCGTGTGACCTGGATTTGGTGCAGGTAATGCTGAGACAATGATGAATGTGCCCTGATAAACACCAGAAAGCCTTGAGAAAACACATTAAAAAATAGGGATGATGCACTGGGTTCTACTAATTTGAAGTAAAATGTCTTTTGGGGCTTGGATCCAGCAAACCTGTCTCATGCCCCTGCCCTCTATCACAGATGATACAGGGAGCTCCATGTACGTGGTCTTACATAATTTTCAGAGAATTTTATCATGTGAGCATTATGGTGCCCATTTTGTAAATGAGATCAAGAAGGTTCAGAGAGGAAAGAAACATACAAAACTAGAGGCCATCTGACTCTTGGGCATTTTCCACATGCAGCCTTTGATGCATTGCATTTCTTTAAGAACACGCTTTCATTTCTGACTCAGCCATTTCCCATGTTGGTGACATTAGTAGTGCTAGATTCCTTTTTTTTTTTTTTTTAAGATTTTATTTATTTATTTGACAGACAGAGATCACAAGTAGGCAGAGAGGCAGGCAGAGAGAGAGAGAGAGAGAGAGAGAGGAGGAAGCAGGCTCCCTGCTAAGCAGAGAGCCTGATGGGGGGCTCGATCCCAGGACCCTGGGATCATGACCTGAGCCAAAGGCAGAGGCTTAACCCACTGAGCCACCCAGGCGCCACGTAGTGCTAGATTCCTGTAGAGCATTCTTTATGGAAATGGACCAAGGAATTCTTCCAGTCAGGGCTCCAGTGGATTGGGGTGATGTTCACTGTGTCATCCTAATCACATACTTCCCCCCCCTCAGGTCCCTACTGAGGTTGATAGCCTTACACGTATTGAGAATCCAAGAGGCAGATACTGTGGGGCCTCCTGATTCCATGTCATGTAAAGGAATGAGCAGAGGCACTGGGGACAGACCTGAGATGAATATAGCCTCTGTTTCCTGCTAGCGGGTTGACCTTGTCAAGTTCTTGATCTTTTGTAGACTTAGTTAGCCCATCTATCCCATGACTTGGGTGAGGAATGAATGTGATCGTGAAAATAGAAGTAGTAGAGAGGGCAGGGCCTGGGGTTAGGTGCCTGACAACCGTCACTTCTTTCCCCTGTCTAATGCACTAGGTAAGGGAGACATTCTTTCTGATACTGTATTTGATCAGGAGAAAACACACACTAGACTGATGCAAGTGAGCTGGTACAGAAATTAATCAGTCTGTATTCGAGGACCAAATGCTGTCGAGAGAGATGTTTTCTGTAGAAGCCGTAAGTAATTGCCAAGGAACTAGAGAAACTGAGAAAATATTGCAGTGTTCAATAACATTCTTGTTTTAAAGAACCTAAACTAATACAAAGAGGGAAAAATATGGTGTTGGCATTAGCACATTGGGGCTTGCTTGGAGGAACACGTATGTCTTGTCATTCCTTGGCTGTTATCCAGCGCCAATATTTTAGTCTAGCTGGAAGAGAGTCAGATATTTGGAACAGCTCCGGGTGACAGCGTGCACTCCCCTCAGCCACGTGCACAGCGTGGTTGCTCGTGTTCCCCTCCCTTCTGCTCACAGGTGGCGTTGTTCAGTCATGGCACAGTGACTTTAATAGATATTAAAAATGTGGCTGTTTGAGCATGTCATTCTCGAAACCCCATCGAAACTCTCTGTGGAAGCATATGTGAATGAGTGTGGTCCTGGGCCATTACTTGCTGCAACAGGAACTGTTCCTCTTGATCTGTGACATTGAATAGCCAAAGAGTCTTGTAATCATGTATAATTTGTCTATTAGTTTTGTCTTTTTGCCAAGCATAGTTAAAATTGTATAGCGAAGGAGACTATTTTTATTGTGAATTCCTGGTTAAAAAAAAAGGCATTTTTCTTCAGAGTTATTAACTTGATTTTACAGTTGACCTTTAAAGGAATGTCTATGGCTTCAGATACTCAAAAGCTCAGCAAAATATTATCCTCCATATAATTTAAATAGTCATTATAGTTTGGGCTATAGGCACTGAATGTATATCAGAAGATATGATTTTTTTTTAATTTTGAAATTTTATTGTAAAGGAAAAAAAATCTTGTTTTATTGGTGCATTGAGTGATGGTTGACCTTTTCTAATTAAATTTCCTCTTCACATTTCAGCTGTACATAATTCTAGAAGGTCACTGGTTGGCATTAGCAATTCCAGAAATGAATGGTCATGATGTCACATCCTAGAATTGACAAATTAGTTTGTTTGATATCCCATTATCCATTGTATCCATTGTTGTAATGAGGGATGGAAACATTCAAGATGGATTTAAGACTTGAAATTTTCTGAAAACCAAGAAATAAGAGTCTTTAATGGGTTTTCCTACCCATTCATTTCTCCATACAAATTTTTCATTTTTATGTTTTGTTTGTTTGTTTTGCATTATGACATAGTGTACTGGACAGGAGTTCTCTACAGTCTTGTCACATAGAAATAAAACAGAAAACTGTTAGTCCCGTCTAAATTTCACTTGGTCTTCAAGAAAGGGTGAGAGATCTTGGATGGGTCATTAATTGTTTATGGATTGTTTCCTCCTCTGGACTAAATGACCACTTGTTGCTTTCTGATTTTAATTAATTGCAATTTAAATATTTTCTGGTAACCAATATTATGATTCTTAAATAATCTGGATCAGTGCATTGTTTATAATCTCAGATATTTCTCTTATTTTGTAATGCAATAATTATTGATCCATATAAACCATTAATAATTGCTTTGTGCTTATTCCAGACACCAAGTAAGTGGTGAGCAAAGCCAGACCCAAAGTCTTTGCCTTAAATTGAAATATCAGCTCGGATAAATGCTCTGGTTGAGTGGACATGGTGCTGAGGGAGATCATTCAGGAGAGGTGACCTGTCTGGGAACTGAGGGAAGACTTCTCCGAGTAGTGATTCCCAAGTGGCATCTGAAGAGTGCACAGGCATTAACTGGGTAAAAGGGTAAGGGAAGATTCTAGGGAGAAGTAACAGCTTCTGGGGATAGACAGAAGGCAAGTGTAACTTGGGCAAAACACAGCAGGTGTGATGGTAGAAGACGTTAGAAGAGCACAGAGTAGGTTGGAGACCACTGAGGTTTTTAGGGAAGGTGACAATGTAATTCATCATCCAAACTGGGACATCTCTGGATGTGAAAGGGCACTATTGATATGAAGCTGGAAGAATGGGTGTAAGCCAATATGTAGAATGGAAGACTCTACTTAAAAGCCATTTTAGGAAGCTTTGGTTTTTATTTTAAGTACAACCAGAATCCACTGAAGAGTTTTAAGCCAGGAGACTAAAATGTTCAGATTTGGCTTTTAAGAATAATTCTGACTGCTATGTTCTTGCAGCATTATTTACAGTAGCCAAGATATGGAAGCAACCCAAGTGTCCATCAGTGGAGGATGAATGGATAAAGAAGATATCACACACACAAACACACAGACACAGACACACACACACACACTGGAATACCACCCAGCCATAAAATAGGATGAAGTCTTATCATTTGTGATAGTATGGATAGAATTTGAGGGTATTATACTAAATAAAATAAGCCACACAGAAAAAGACAAATACTGCATTTTCACTTAAAAGTAAGATCTAAAAAAAAAGAAATGATACCCAGACTGGTTAGATCCAGAGAACAAACTGATGATTGATGGAAGTGGGCAAAATGGATGAAAGGGATCAAGGGGTGCAGACTTCCAGGTATAAAATAAATAAGTCATGGAGATACAAGTACAGCATGGGGAATACAGTCAATAATATTGTATTAACTTTGTATGGTGACAGATGGTAGCTAGACTTACTGACTTACTGTGATCAGCATAATATATGCAAATGTTGAATCACTGTGTTGCACACCTGAAACTCATGAAATTGTGTCAATTTTTATTCAATGAGAGTAAATATAAAAATAAAAATCACTCTATTGCAATGTGAAGAAAAGACTAAAGGATGTCCCAGAGTGGGAGTGAGTAGACCTGTTATAGGTCTGTTATCAAGTTTTTAGGGGAGTTAGAACTTAGCAGAGGTGAGAAGTGAGCAGATATGAGAGAAGTTAAAGTGAACATCATCTTGGATGGAGAACTGATTGCACAGAGGGCCCCAAGTTGTTTCCACCTGTTTATATCCACACCCTTTGGTATTATCCTCCCCACTGAAGTCAGGGTTTAGCTAGGTAATTTTGCCAGTGGACTAGTAGCAAGTGTATCATAAGCAGAGCCTTGAAAAACATGCATTCATTATTCTTAGGCTCTTGATGCTCCTGGACTCTTGCAACCGATCTGGGCTAGCTGATAGGAGGATGAGAGAACATGTGGAAAGAGTCTGGGCATCCCAGCAGAGGCCATCATAAACCTGGAAACAAAGCCAGCACCAGCCAAGCAAACAGCTGATGGCAAATGTGGAGAGCAGGCAAGCCTGGCTCAGACCAGGAGAACCACTCAGCTGAGCCCTGCCTGAATGGTCGACCTGCTGAGTCATGGACTGAGATAAACAATTGTTTGTTTGGCATGGTTTGTTACATAGCAGTAGATACAGAGGCTGTTCACTGAGAGGAGACTGTGAAAGAGAGCCGGTTTAATTTAGATGTGCTGACTTTGAGGAAGTGACATCAAACAGGAGTGTGCTGTATAAGGGAAGCTTAGCTGATTATTATCAGAGTAGTGATAGAGGATAAAACTAGCTATAAAAGAAAATTTTTGCATTTTACTACTGTATGTTCAATACAACAATACTGAATAATCTATTTTTGTTTCCTCAAGAGGGGAGTTGAGTGTTGAGGACTAACAAATATTAAATGTCCCTTGACTCTCTTACTTCCTGGCAGATGGGGTTGAAGGACAGTAGTTTTGATGACATTAGAGACGTTATAGCATAAGCCCATTCTCTGGCTGGAAGTGGGGCCTTATTGCCTGGCAACTCTGGCTCTGGGCATATTAGTAAAGAAAGAGGTGTGCTGCTTGAAGCTCTCTTTCTGTGTTCCTCTCAGGGCTTCTGTGCTTGAGACTCAGATAATCTCATCACTTCTCCAAGTCCTTTGCTTGGGAAAGAACCTTACAAGCTTAGTTCATACTAAGATGTGAATGACTGATAAGGATAAAGTTTTTTGTGTTACGTAGAACACTAAATATTTTGTAGTACTTTTTGATAGTTGAGGTATAATTGATATAGAATATTACATTAGTTTCAGATATATAATGATAATTCAATATTTACATATAATGCAAAATAAATCTAGTTGACATCTGTCACTACACATAATCACAGAATTTTGTGTGTGTGATGAAAACTTTTAACTTTTAATGTTTTAGCAACTTTCAAATATGCAGTTATGGTCACCATGCTATACATTGCATCCCCATGATTTTATTTTATAACTAGAAATTTGTGCCTTTTGACAACCTTTACCGACTTCACCTTTCCCCCACCCTCCTCTGGCAACCACCTATCTGTTCTGTGTATCTAAAACAATGGTTTTCATAATTTTTGTTTTTTGTTTTTTTTTAGATTCCACAAGTAAGTGAGATCATATGGTGTTTGTCCTTCTGTACTTACATAATGTCTTCAAAGCCCATCATTGTCACAAACTACAAAATTTATTCTTTTTTATAAAAGATTTGTTTATTTTAGAGAGAGAGAATGTGAGTGAGCACAGGTGGGAGGGACAAAGGGTGAGAGAGAGAGAGTCTGAAGCAGACTCCCTGCTAAGTGAGGAGCACAACTCAGGCCTTGATCTCATGACCCTGAGATGACAACATGAATTGAAAACAAGAGTCGGATGCTCAACTGACTGTGCCACACAGGCACCTCTAAAATTTACTCCTTTTTTTGGCTGAGTAATATTCCTCCCTCTGTGTGTCTATGACATATACCACTAAATCTTAAACAAGAAGAAATCTCTCTATGTTCTGAAAAATGCAATTATATGAGTATGGGGAAGATGTTTTAATATGCAACTTAGTTGGACTACTACTCTGCAATTTGCTTTTATATATTGAAAATAGAACCCCATGGTCACAGAACTGTAGACTTTTAGATGTTTTCAAATCTAGAATAACCACACTCCAGTGGACTTAATGTTTTATCCCCACAAAATTCTGTTTCCCCTCTTACATATCTTTTTATGATTTAATAATACCAAACTTCCTCCATTTCTCAGGCTGAAAACTATTGAATTATATTTGGCCTCACTCACCTGCCACATCCTAATCTTGGGATTCTGCCCAGTCTAATGCTCTTCACCTCATCTCTGTCCCTTCCTGCTCTTTCAGAAGGAGATCAAACCTTCATCAGATCCCACTTGGCTTGATGTCTCTTGCCTCCTCACCCTTGTTCTAAATCTCTCTTGTCTTCTAACTAGCCTAAAAATGTCACCAGGGTTGCCTTTTTCTTTTTAATTTTAAATTTTTAATTTTTTATAAACATATATTTTTATCCCCAGGGGTACAGGTCTGTGAAACAAGACAGGATTGCCTTTCTTATGTCTAGATCTGATCTTGTCCTCATTCTCTTTGTAAAGCTTCGATGATGCACTTTCTTGTAGGATAAAGGCTAAATTTGATAACAGAGCATCCATGAGCCCTTTTGAGGGCTGCCAAAATAGGGCTTGACCCACCTGTTATTTTTGCTTGAAATCAAGTAGAAATTGCAGGATACTAAGGGCAAAGACTGGCTGAAGAATTTCCTTCACCCTCATTTCCAGCCAAATATGGTGTCCATAGTTCTATGCCTTTGTCTGAAGATGCAATTCTAGAGCTATACAAGGGACCTATATCCAGGGTAAGTGTAGCTCGGTCTTTCAATTGGAGGGATACTTGTGAGTTATTGCTAAGCAGTTCTAGGCAATTTTACCACAGAGGTGTGCTGAAGTGGCTGAAGTATTCTTTTACTTAGGACAGAAATGGCAGGCCCCTGAATACATCTGATCACTTTTATTTTGCCTCATTTGGGACACTGATGAGCAGTGTTTCCCTGTATTTTATAGAAACATAAAAGAAATCAAGCATCACGAATAACCAGTTGGGGGCATATAGATGGGTCACACCCCATGGCCTCTCCTCTAGTTCCTCACCCCAATACCCAGCTCCTATCCTGAGCAGGGTTATCTTCTGTCTCGACTGCCTGGAGACCCAGAGTTCTTGTAGAATCTGCATAAAAAACCTAAGGCAGTAGACAAGTAGACACAATCTGTGAATCCCTTTGGCCTTCCTTCAGAAAGAGACATCGAACATGCTTTGCCAAGGAACCTTCAGTCCCAGGTATGGGATTTTCTCTAAAGAGTCTCTCAATGGGCTTTCTTTAGCCCATCCTGGTCCTTCTGGACTCAGCTCCTGGCATTTACCCAGATGGACCCTAAGATCATGTCAAATCAGATACTCTTCATTCACCACAGGCTAGGATTTACCACTAACTGTGTTTCATTTTATTAAGGCTGTTCACCCTCTCAGAGTGAATGCCTGTTCTTCCCCTTTCATGTCTCGAGAAGCCCACACTCATTCACGATACAGCTTGCATACACTTGCACCATGAAGACTACCATGACTTACGATCCCTCCTCAGCATTCTTTTTTGTAATATATGTGTGTTTGTGTGTTTCCTGTATACCAAGGGCTCCCCTCTCTCCATAATAAGGCCCAGAGGGTAAGGATTATTTTAGTCCTTTTCCATAGGAGGTGCTTATTAGCACATATGGGGTCAGTGAATCTATGAATGAGAGAATGGCCCTTGGGTTTCAGCCAGACATCTGTCAGTGCAGAATGTCATTACTTTTAAAGTGGACTTTTGGTTCTTAGGAAATGCTTTGTGGGTGACCTCAGATCAGCTGTCTGGGGCTCTTGCCTGACATTCTGGGACCATTAGGAAATAGGAAGGAAGATCCCTGCTCAGCTGTCATCTTGGGTTACTGCTTTCAGGTGTTAACCGAAATGACCCAATTAAGCAAGTGTTTTAAAGCCCCGAATTCTTATTCAGTAGAGAAAAAGCTCAATTATTCACAGACTCCTTTCAAAGAAGTCTACATTTTGCAGACACAGAAACCAGGTTACCTTTTGTCAAGTGGAACTATTTTGTTATTTCCCTTTCTGATTATAAAATGATATACAATGATTATTTTTCTCTATATTGTCTTAATTATTTATTTTCATTGGAAATGCAAATCCTATTCTTTTTTTAATTTAAATTCGCTTAGCCAATATATAGTACATCATTAATTTCAGATGTAGAATTCAATAGTTTATCAGTTACATATAATACCCAGTGCTCATCACATCATGTGCCCTCTTTAATGCCCATCACCAAATTACCCCAACCCCCAACCAACTTCCCTCCATTAAACCTCAGTGTTTACATTACATACATTACATACATTAATATTCCATTGTGTGCATATATATACGGCATCTTCTTTATCCATTCATCTGTTGATGGACATCTCGGCTCTTTGCACAGTTTGGCTTTTGTGGACATTGATGCTGTGAACATTGGAGTGCAGGTGCCCCTTTGGATCACTACATTTGTATCTTTGGAGTAAATAGGTATTAGTGTAATTGCTGAGCCATAGGGTAGCTCTCTTTTTAACTTGTTGAGAACCTCCATACTATTTTCCAGAGCGGCTAGCTGTAACAGCTTTCATTTCCACTAGCAGTGTAGGAGTGAGATCCCCTTTCTCTGCATCCTGGCCAACATTTGTTGTTTCCTGTCTTGTTAAGTTTAGCCATTCTGACAGGTGTGAGGTGGTACCTCATTGTGCTTTTGGTTTGTATTTCCCTCATGCCAAGTGATGTTGAAAATTTTTTCATGTGTCTGTTGGCTTTTTGTATGTCTTCACTGGAGAAGCATCTGTTCATGTCTTCTACCCATTTCTTGACTGGAGTGTTTGTGTTTTGGGTGTTGAATTTGTGAAAATCCCATGCTTGAGAGCTATCATTAATAGTATGGTATAGATCCTTTCTGGTTTCTTTACTTGAATATCACTGCATGCATATATATATGTATACACACACACGCATATGTGTATATATATATATATATATATAATTTTGATAGTTATGTTTCTATAGTTGCATATGTGTATATACATACATAACATTTATATATAAGCTATATATATTATTTATATACTAACTATATATTGGCAGAAATATTTCTGCCAAAATGTATATGTATATATGTAGGTAGTATATATAAAATGGGGTCACAATTGGTAATGTTCTGCCTAATAAAACAGTTCAGTCAAATTCTTATTCAAACACTTAGCAGATAAATCTTGTCATTTTCAATGGTTTCTCTTTTTAATATTATATTGAATGAATATTCTGTAATTTATTCCATCAGTTTCTTATTAATGGTTATGCATGTTATATCAACTTTTAAATTATATTTTTGTGCACTTTTACAAGTATTTATTTTGATTAAAGTCCTACTGATGACATTACTATGTTAAAGTGTATGCACATTTTCTAGCCTTTTGATACATGGTCATGTTGCCCACCAAAAAGATTGGACTGATTGTATTCCCACTATCAGTGTATTAAATTGTCCATTTTACCGTATCCTCACAAATACTAGATATTATTGATCTTTTAATCTTTGTGAATTTTTTAGGTTTTAAAAATAAGATTTCATTATTTGATACAGCTTTGATTACTGGCAAGGTTGATTATCATGTCCTGTGTATGTTCCTCTTTCCTAAATATTCATTATCTTTTCCAAATTCCATATTATGTCATTTTTCCTTAATAACTGACTTGTACTTTTGTTTTTTGTCTCTCTCCCCACCCCACACCATTTGGGCAATTGTCTTCTAACTTTGAGGGATGTGTGTGTGTGTGTGTGTGTGTGTGTGTGTATGTGAGTGTGTATTTGTCAAAGGCCAGTACTATTCAGATGAGGTTTTGCTGAAAGACATGAAACCAAAATCAACTGAAACAAATTCTGCCAGAATGTATGAAGTAGTTTAGAAAGAGGAAATGGAAATGTAGGGGAGTACTTTTGCACCTGAGGTCCCTGCGAGTCAGCTGGCATGTTTCTGCTCCTGCTTCTCATTCTTCGAACATTTGCCCTAGTCTGTTCATTGTATTTGCACAGGAGCTATAGTTTTTAACCAGGGAATCCATGAACTTCCATGGGCTTTGTTGATATAATTCTAGAGATCTTCAAAGTTAGATGGGAAAAAAATTATATCTTTATGTGCACTGATGTCTTGAAATTTAGTATTTCTTTCTACTATAAATGTGAGCAATCAGCCGTAGTAATATGTAGCAGTTCCTGATAGCTGACACCAATAAAAACCACCACTGTTCTGAAATCACGTGCTAATGGAAAGATCTTGTATTATAATTTGTGCTCATCACTGTTATGAAATGAAGCTAATCTTATTATTTTATTAAAAAAAGTCACTCTTCTGAGTAACATTAACAAAAAACATTAAATATTTTAATAGTTGCATTTCACTATAATTGGTTTATTTTATAATCCTGTATGTTTTGTTTTGTGTATTTACAAATAATTATTTTGAGAAGGGGTCTCTAGGCTCCATCAGACTACCAAAGGCATCCAACGCATATATAGGTTAGGAATCTTTGAGCTGGAGAAAGTGGTAGAGTTACTAGATGATTCTAACTGATTTCTTGAGGCGAAGTCAGTGTTCCTTCCTTTTCCTGGACTCCTCCTTTCCCAGCACCTTCTGCCTTCTCTGGAATACCTGTTGTGGGCCCCTGGAAGCTTTCCAAATGTTCTATCAAATATATTAGCATCTATCCATATTCCACATTAAATACATTTTTATTATAAACATTTGAAAGAATTATAGTAATTTTACTTTTTAAATTACTTGATTATAAGAAACTAATTTAATTTACAACTGACTGTGATTTCTTGACAACCGTTGTGCTTACTCAGGGGTTCTTGCAAAGTAGGAAAATCCAAAATACAAATTGTTTTCTAAATGTAATGAAATTTTTATGAGCACTAAATTTAACAATTAATGAAGTTGACATAATGATACGTTTTATGTACATTTAATTAAACATTTAGTAATAGCGATTTTGTAGTTTTTCTTTTTCTGTTTTGGAACCGATTTTTTAAAGTCTGTTTTGCGGACAGTGGAAAGCACCCAGGCCCTGAGGACTTGTTTGTCCTCCCAGTGGGGCAGTGCTTCCAGAAACAGCCTTTGCACGGAACACATCCTTCACCTCATTCACTTGACTGAAATCTCCTCCGTGTTGAGGGCTCTTTCCAGCCACCATCCAAAGGAGCAGCTGCTGCTGGCTACCCTTTCCATGGGTCCTACAAACAGTTCAGCCTATTCCTAGCTCCCCATGTCTTCCATTTATCCTGCAAAGCCCTCTCCTCCTTCCAAGATCGTTCCAGCCACACACACCCGCCTCTAGCTCTACTTAAACCAATGTGGATGGTCCTATCTCATGTGCCCTTTGACTGGTGAATCTACAGTCTCCTTTCCCTGCTGCTGTCCAGCCATCGCCTTGACTGACTGTCACAGCTTGTTGGACAAGCCGTCCTGCCTCCCAGACTCCAAGCTTTGAAGCAGGGTTTCAGCTTTGTTCTAGGTGTATCTCCAGCCCCCCAGACAACACATCGTCATCTCTCAAAGAGAGATTTGCTACCTGAGAATGAATGAATGATCTTTGTCTTCCATTCCAGCTCATTGCCCCCAATTACCCAGCACTGAACCTCTTCAGAGGTGTTAAAAAGGCAACATAGAAACTTCTGGTCACAACTTCCTGTCCTCTGGCTCTCCAACTCTTACATGCGAAGTTACCGTCTCTTTACCACACTGGGATCTCCAGCCCTTTCACTCTTTTCCTTTTCAGCTCATCTAGCTCTTACCTGTTGGTTTTGCTTCTTTCAGTGCTCTCCCAGACCAGTCTTTTGCCAGTGCCTTCAGTGTCCTAGCAGTAGTGACAATGGTAATGTCATATTAGTGACTTGCTTTACTGAGTACAGCCAGGGCGCTAGACCCTTAACTGCATTTACATTACATTAACTGCATTTAAGAGTCTTCTTGCGACTCTTTGAAGTGGGTACTCTTATTATGTCCATTAAAAAAACTAAGTTGAGGATAAAATAGATGAAGTAACTTGCTTAATATCAAATAATTTAAACGTTACAGAGCTAATATTTGTCATTCTTTACGATCTCTGTCTCTCTCTCTCCACACACACACACACACACACACACACACATATATATATATATATATATATACACACACAGAGATTTCTAGATAAATCTCTATATATCTATTTCTGTGTTTATAAGTATATCTATATGCCTATAGATACACAGATATTAAATCAGATCTTCTCTCCACTTCCTTACCTTGGGCACATTTACACTGGCTTCTCATCTCATTTACCTCCCACCCACAGGGACAACAAGCACCGTGGGAATGTTGGCCAAGGTTACCAATGAGCTGCTAATGATCAGTGCCAGTGAGACTTTTTAGTCCTTGGCTCACCTGATTTGAGCATACAACAGCAATGACTTCTAATGTTATTAAAACAAACAGATAAACTCATTCTCAGATTCTATGACTTATCTTTCATCTGCTATTTCTCTGACTTTTTTTTTTCATTCCCCTTTGATTCTTGCCTTTCATTAAGTTGTTAAATTCTGATATGCTTAGAGACACCACCCTTGGCTCCCATCTCTTCTCTTTCTGAATATTTTATTTGTATTCTTTCACTTGCTGCCATGGCTTCAATCACACCCTACCTACTCACATTCAGCCCTCCCGCCTACTTCTAGATCTGGATATCCACATGCCTCATGGATTCCTCCATATGGGGTATCTGGAAGTCCCATAGATGCTGCTTATGTTTAATCAGATCCAAATACATCCCCTATATTTCCAGTCCTGGTAAATGAGGCTCCAGTCTGGATATCTAGGGGTCATTCTTGTTTCCATCCACTGCTTTCAGTGCATAAGTAAGTCCCATCTATGTACTCACTTAGTCTCTCTGACATGTTTCCTCCAATTATGGTCACTCTGGTTTTTGCATCCTGCCTGGCTTTACCCCTACTCATCGTTCACATAGCTGGCAGAAGATCCTTCTTTTTTGATCCTTTAAAACCCATTCCTTCATGACCTTTCCCCTGTTTATACTATTACTTCCAATCTCACCTGCCTTCCTTCTTGGGGGATGTTTCCTTTTCCTCTTCTATAACTTGCCATAAAATACTTCCAGCATGTGTGTGTGTGTGTGTGTGTGTTTATATATTTTTTTCTGGTTTGACTACTTTCTTCCTAAGCAATCCCCATACCGTTACATTTTGTATCTCCAGTGCTTGCTGTGTACTTTTCTCACAATTGGTGCTCAATAAATATTTACTGAATGAATGAGGATCACAGGATGCTACTTTAAGATTGCAGCTAAACATTAGTGCTGAAAGATATAAATAGCAATACCAGGAAAACAAAGGCTTCTGGGTAATATCAAATTTGAGAGAAAGAACTTGCCATTTTCTGACTGATGTTGACTCCTTATTATTGGTATAACATTGGCCACTGGGTTCTTCCCTTTAATATCCTGTGCATTTTCATGGTGGGCCTTTTGCAGTAGGCCAGCAAAAGTTAGAGGAGCTATCATCATTTTTACCAGTGGGCCTTATATGTTTCCTTAGACTCAGGACCTCAGCCAGCAAATGTACTCCTCTGATGTCCTTCCTTCCTCGTATTCCTGAGACCATCGAGCTCAGGTGAGTTGAGTCAGGCTCTTCCTTATTCCATCTGGTGGACTGTAAGTTTGAAAAGTCAGAAGGTAGACAGTGTATCATGTTTCTGCTGCTTTATATTTCTATCTCATCTTTCCTTTTTGCGTTTCTCTGTAATTCATCTGGGATGCTTACCTTTTAAAAAAAATCCTGACTTCTATTACCAGCTTACTGTGTGGCCTGGAATAAGTCACTCAGGTTCTCTGTGCCTGCTTCTTTTTCTGTAAAAGAAAGATGCTTTCCAAGTTTCTATCCTGGCATAATGTTCTGGGATTTTAAGTACTGTGGTGGTTCCTGTAGTTAAACGCCCATATGCTTTTGTTTGCAGTGTCTTAATAGAGCGATGCTTAGCTCATTGCTTTAAGAGGACTGTTGCCTGTGCTGAACACCATACTTTGCCAGGGATGGTAGGTAGATTCTCAAATGTCCATTCTCTGTGAGGAGAGTTGGAAAAGTGAATGCAACACAAAATATATTTCCTCAGGCTTTACAGTTGGTTAAGTCCCTGAAACCAGTTCTCAAACATTTTTTTCAAGCTTTTAACTCATATCTTGTATTTTAGTAATTAAAAAAAATCTGGCACTGTCCTATAGCAACTTATTTCTAGATATGTTTCCTGAGGTAAGGGAAATAAAAGCAAAATAAACTACTGGGAATTCATCAAAATAAAAATTGGCACAACAAAGGAAACAATCAAAACTAAAAGGTAACCTATGGAATGGGAGAAGATATTTGCATATAAAATATCTAATAAAGAATTAGTATCCAAAATATGTAAGAACTTACCAAACCCAACATGCAAAAATGAGTAATTCAATTAAAAATAGGCAGAAGACACGAATAGACATTTCTACAAAGGAAATATGCAGATGGCCAATAGACACATGAAAAGATTATCAACATAACTTATCAGAGAAATACAAATCAAAACTACAGTGAGGTGTCAGTTCACACCTGTCAGAATGGCTAAAATCAACAACACAAGAAATCACAGAGGTTGGCAAGAATGTGGAGAAAGAGATACCCTCTTGCACTGTTGGTGGGAGTGCAAATTGGTGCAATCACTGGGGAAAACAATATGGAATTTCCTCAAAAAGTTAAAAATAGAACCATCCTACAATCCACCATTGCACTACTAGGTATTTACCCAAAGAATACGAAATACTAATTCAAAGGGATACATGCACCCTGTTGTTTATAGAAGCATTATCCACAATAGCCAAATTATGCAAACAGCTCAAATGTATGCTAACTGATAAATGGATAAAGAACATGTATATATACAATGGAATATTACTCAGCCATAAAAAGGAATGAAATTCTGTCCTTTGCAACGACATGGATGGAGCTAGAGAGTATTATGCTAAGGGAAATAAATCAGTCAAAGAAATACAAATACCATATGATTTCACTCATAAATGGAATTTAAGAAACAAAATAAATGAGAGGCAAACCAAGAAACAGACTCTTAACTACAGAGAACAAACTGAAGGTTAATATATGGAGCATTATGTTATCTTCTGTGACAGAAAATATTGAGTATAATGTAACTTTTCTGTGTAACTAAAGACATCTCTTTTATTCCTTTGTTTGACACTTATTTATTATCTCCAAATATGTGCCAAATACAGTGCTAAGTATTGTGTATTTACTACCTTCAGCATGCACAGATTTATCACCACCATTACTTAATCACTTATCACCATTACTTATTACTTATTATCACCATGCCTTACTATTATGGCTTCACTTACACAACTTGACTATTTTGCTGGTACATGCAATACCTAGAGTTTTGAATAATGATAAGGTAGAGTTCCTGCTTGGAACATCCAACTTGGCGAGCAGTTCAGATGGTCTCAGGGAACCCTCTGACACAAGTGGAGTCAGCCATGCCTCAGAGCTGGCCTTTTAGGCATTAGTCATAGGTTTTCTCCCAAGAAAAAGCTGGAAATAGTTTATGTTGTTCAAAACTCAAACTCAACCAGCTCTATAATATTTAGCTCACAAAAGTTATTGATTTTATTGTCTTATTTGCAATAAAAATTGATATAGGCCCCCATGATACATTTTAGGTATTTTTCAAATCCTTGTACATTTATTTAATTCAAAAACCAAAAATACTTGTTGCAAAATTCAAGAAAGGAGGCATTATTGCAAAATATAATTTCTTTGTTAATATATTTAAAGATATTACTTTCTTAAATTTTTGACAATTCAGACTTCTTTCAGTAGGGGACTTTCAAGGTTGGCCCCTGGAGTAGCTATCTGTAGCCCTAGGGAGTAGTTCTGTTTTGGAAAAGCTGCTGTATAATGTAAAGCGAATCCTACTTCCCCTTTGACTTTTACTATAAACCTCAACATGCTATTCTATCGAGGGTGAAGAGTAGACTGATGAATATTTTCTCCTGAGAGAGGGCTGCTTGCCATGGTCTTCCGGAATGTAAGACATGCTACCATGCTAGCTAGTCACTCCTCCTTTTTTTGTCTCCACTTGGTAGTACCTTTCTAACTCAGAATCTCGATGAGTTGGGACATGCTCTAGGCATCGAGGATGCAATGAATGAAGTCTTCGTCCTTGTGAAGTGGAGTGATCTAGCAAGATAATGGGCTGGTGTCTCCTTGGTTTCAAGAGTTTGTTTAGGTGTATTTTATTTTTATTTTGAGTGCAGAGTTGGAAAACATTTGCACAGATGGCCTTAAGTACAAGGGAGATGGGCATTTTGCACAGATGGCCTTAAGTACAAGGGAGACGGGTGGCTGCCTTGAAGGACTAACCACTTTATAAATTCTGTTTCCAGAATGACTTCAAGTTATTAATTCCAATAGTCTGCACCTCTGAGGGACAGTGAGAGAGGAAAATCCATAAGACAGAAACACAAATGTGTTTTTTTTCAATCTGCATGTGTATTTCATGATGATGGTGATGATGATGATGATGATGTTTTGTTAGTCACCATACACTACATCGTTAGTTTTTGATGTAGTGTTCCAAGATTATTTATGTTTAACACCCAGTGCTCCATGCAATGCGTACCCTCCTTAATACCCATCACAGGCTAACCCATCCCTGCATGACCCTCCCCTCTAAAACCCTCAGTTTGTTTCTCAGAGTCCATAGTCTCTCATGGTTTGTTTCCCCCTTCGATTTCCCCACCTTCACTTTTCCCCTCCTTCCCCTAGTGTCCTCCATGCTATTCCTTATGTTCCACAAGTAAGTGAAGCCATATCATAATTGACTTTCTCTGCTTGACTTATTTCACTCAGCATTATCTCCTCCAGTCCCATCCATATTGATCCAAAAGTTGGGTGTTCATCCTTTCTGATGGCTGAGTAATACTCCGTTGTATATATGGAACACACCTTTTTATCCACTCATCTGTTGAAGGCCATCTTGGCTTTTTCCACAGTTTGGCTATTGTGGAATTTGCTGCTATGGACATTGGAGTACATATGGCCCTTGTTTTGACTACATCTGTATCTTTGGAGTAAATACCCAGTAGTGCAATTGCCAGATGATAGGGTAGCTCTATTTTTAATTTTTTTGAGGAACTTCCACACTGTTTTCCAAAGTGACTGCTTCAACTTGCACACCAATAGTGTAAGAGGGTTCCCCTTTCTCTACATCCTCTTTAACATTCATTGTTTATTGCCTTGTTAATTCTGGCCATTCTAACTGGTGTAAGATGGTATCTCAGTATGGTTTTGATTTGAATTTCCCTGATGGTTAATGATGATGAACATATTTTCATGCGTCTGTTAGCCATTTGTATGTCTTTATTGGATAAATGTCTGTTCCTGTCTTCTGCCCATTTTTTGACTTGATTATCTGTTTTTTGGGTGTTGAGTTTGAGAAGTTCTTTATAGATCTTGGATATTTCATTCTGTGTTTTTAAAAATTATGAACACAAATCATGTTTTGCAAATTTTATAATTTATAAATTTTATAATTCCTTAAAAAAGTGTTTTTACATACTACCCTAAAATATAGGAAAGGGTTTTCAATTTAATATCAAATATACTGTATGTATAAATTAAAAGTCCTTTTCTACATTTTTAGAGTTGTAAAATTCATGTATGTTTTTGTTTACTCATATAAAACATACACATATGTATGTGTATGTTTTTCATTCCTGGATTAGTCAATACACTTACTGAGGTAATACTCTCAGATAGTAAAAATTTTAGTATGCAACAGTTGCTAATAACTTAATCTTTAATAGATGTAGTGGATGCTTTAAGACATCTGAGCTTCAGGTGTGCTTTTGATCATAAATTAAGAATCAATAATTTGCAAAATATTGGTACCATATGTTGGCTCATTGAACATAATAATAAAAAAACAAATATACTATTAAGGTGTACCTCATTTAAAACTGGAGATATAGTTCTAGGAAGCTATATGTAAGTGAATTTTTCTACTCTAAGAGTAGTTTTTTTTATTGGTTTGTATTTTGTTTAGAGAAATGTTTGATCATGTGCTCTGACCCTACTGCTGATCTTTTATCCTATCTTTCCAGTGCCTGCATCTTTCTCAGGATTTTCCAGCTCAACTCAGCATGTTCTCAACTGAAATCATCATTTTACCCAAATAATTTCCTCTTCCCAACTAGCTTCTGATGGGAGTGTCGCCATTCTCCCAGTCACCCAAACTCAAGCACTCAGTCATACTCAGCTCCTATCCTTCATGTATCCAAGCTTAAAACCATAACTTACTGTTCTTGCCTCCAAACACATGCTCTCTGACACAGGAATCCTGACTTTAAATTTCAGATGGGTCCTAGAGAAGTCATTCCTCATGGCAGTCTGTAGCCCTGATGAGAGGATGTGCTGTGAATAATATCATCTATACCCCAACAGAAGTGATATTCGGTTTTCTGGATAGGCTTATGTGCAGCAAAACATAAGAATAGACAGTGGGTTTTCAGAGCAGTCTGTAGTTCACCCTTCTAAAGAATTGATGAGTATCCTTCACTGGCAACTCCAAGAAAGTTGTTTCTGAGCTGATCTTCTCTGAGGCTCCCACTGATCTGAACCCAAAGAGTCTGGTCTGTCCTGGAATGTCCAGTACTTTCTTCAGATTCTCACCCATAACTTGGTCAAGGTTTGATCCTATGCCCCTGTGCTACTGTTATGCAGCATATTCTCAAGGCCAGTGATGATGGAGCCACTGAGAAACTCTTTGGGGAGGAAGAGCCTCCTTTCTTTGAAGCCCCATCTGAAAATTTATACTCCATTTTGGCAGGACTGTGATACATCTCGTGTAGCAAAATTGAACCTCCTCCAGGCAACAGCTCATGTGACATTGGCTGTCACTGTGTGGGCTCAGGCCGGTATAACTTCTCTGCCAAATATGGTGACATTTTTATCTGATATTGCTGCTCTCCATTTCCTGTCCCTGTGGAAGATACACAGCATTTCAGAGGCAAACGTTTCTCTCATTAAGTAAGAATTAATCCTGTTCTTTCTCTTCACAGAAAGCTTAGCAGCTTCTGGTTTCTAACAAAATCCATCACACATTCCTTTCCCTGGCATTGATGGCTCTTCTTGAATCAGCTTTAACATACCTTTACAATTCTAACTCCCACTCTTGTTCAAAATCCAAACTCAGACAAACAGATCCCTTTGCCATGCCCCACGCATGCCTTACAGCTTCCTGTTCCTGTTCTCATTCTTTGCCCACTCCTTTCTGCATGTCTAGGTTGTTAATCTTTTCTGCTTGCAGTCACTAACAATTAAAATCCTGCTATCTTTGAGTCTTTACCATCTTCTTTATGAAGCCTTCCTTGAACTTCCTACTGGAAATTGTGCCTCTGTTATTTTAATGTGAACATCTTGTTTGTACCTGTCACCTCCCTAATTGTTAATATCTGCCTTCAGGGGTGTCAACTCTTACAGGGCAAGGATCATGTCTTCCTCATAACATGTTCCTTGGGGGAAGGTTCAGGAAACACTTATTGAATGAATGAATGAATAAATGAATGATACTTACTGATTAAATAGAAAATCCTTTATTGAAGCAAATAACTGCTTGCTGATTTAGACATTTTCTAAGGTTGCCTTTCGTAACTAATATTTCTTAAAATGAAGTCCACACATAATAGTTATCTGGAATCCATGGATATGTCATTCTTAATGCTATCCAAAAGCAGTGCCTAAGCCTTCACCAAGAGAAGCAATTCTTTTTTTGCCTGCCCCTGGAGTTGCCTTGATACAACTTGTAATGGGCTATGACTGCCCAACAGACCCAAAAGCTTCTGCATTTCAGCAACTTGTTAACAGGCGCCTGAACAACTCCAGTTAATTCGATAGAATATACAGGATTCACTTTGAAGTGTATGATATTATTAATACAGCTTCTGTGAATTAACATTATGACTAGGCATGCATTGCAAATTAGATTCAGTTACCATCTTTCTGGAAAGGACTTTTTAAAATGTAGAACATAATGGAGTTTCAAGGCATTTTGGAATTGAAATATACAAGTTTCTGATTATTGCAAAGAGAGTATCAGACCTTATGGAGGTCTAAGAATGGAATCTACTTTGCCCATTGAACCCCTGTAATAGCTTTCTCCCTACAAAGGTGCACTCAGGCTCTTATAAAAGAATGTCAGTTTACTTCAACTGCATTGTTTGTTTATTTGTTTTAATAATACAGGAGGTCATGCTCAGCTTGTGGTTTCTGGGTGTCCCTGACTCCCAACTTCTGTGTTCCTTTCCTTCCCACAGCTGGGACAACCTCAGACCATTTTTGGGGAAGGGATGATGAAGATCTGTCCCATGACTCTTAAAATAAGTATGAGTCATGCCTGCTTTAAGACTTGTCCTGACCTCATGGACCACTGGATACTTTAGGTAGCTATTAAATTGTCCTTCCTCCTTTACTTGAGACCCTGCCACTCCGTGGCAGTGGCCCCTTCCTGTCAGTGCCCATGCTTCCTGGCCATAAAAGTCCTGGACACAAATGCAGCCCAATGGATTGGAGTTTGCTTCTAATGACCAGCTGTCCTAACATCAGGTGCCTAATTTTTTGCTCAGGCTTCTTGGAGCTGCAACCCCAGGACCCTCATTGTGTGCTCTCCAGCTCTCTAAAGTCGACTGTATGCCTAAGCCTGCTCTCCTTTACATATTGGGACTTCTGTCCTCCCAGTACCTGCTACTGGTTCTGACCTTCCTTCTTCAGGTGCTCTTCTCAGGACCCTTTGTCTCTGAGCCAGATCCTTCTTTCAGGGGGAGATTTTCCCCTGGAACTTCCCTAGATCCTTATGAGACTCTTGCCAGGCCTACACCAGCCAAACCCACCATGTACACACCGAGGTCTGAGCTGTTTTATGGAATACATGTTGAGAACATGTATTCCATATATACAGAAATGCACACTGTGTACAAATCAAGTATTTTAGACAATAAAGAATGAAGTGTTGTGAATATGGTAGGTTAGGCAATTCAAAAATGATCACCATATGGTGGCATATTAATGCAAATATGTAAAAAAAGTCTATTTTATATGATGCAATAGATATACTCATTTTTTGAAATGAGGGATATATTTATATCAACTCATCTTTAATCACAGTTTTACTTTTATGTATTTTTATTAAGTTTTTTAATATATTATCATTAGTAAAAATAAAACAGAATGCTGGTCTGTTTTACTTTTTAGCATTATTCAAACAGAAAAGACTACTATGTTTTCTCAATATATTTTTAGGGTCACAACCCCTTAATTGTGGGAAAGATTTTGTTCTGAAAACATTCATGAATTCATGAATAGGTATTTCCATTCATAGTCAACTGTGATAAATATTCGATTTTCATTTCTGTTATTATGAACATCTTTTTTCTTTAAGTTAAAGCAAATATATTTAGATCTATGAAATTCAAGTTGAGTCTTCTCTGTGTGTCACAGGTCTGCAGATTTTAAACATCATATGGTTGTTCAAATATATTCCTGTTTATACCTTGTCAATCATGTTCTAATCAAGAACAATTTATTTTTTAAATATTGAGACTTCAGGAAAAAATGTACAAAGAAAAGCACTAATTCATTAGCTAAAAGTTCTTCGTTGCTTTGGGTATTGATTGGTTATTGAATATTTGGTTAGAACTTGTGGGTAATTTATTGCAGTATTAGTTTACTTTTTTTTTTTAAGATTTTATTCATTTATTTGACAGAGAGAGATCACAGGTAGGTAGAGAGGCTGGCAGAGAGAGAGAGAGGGGGAAGCAGGCTCCCTGCTGAGCAGAGAGCCCGATGTGGGAACTCGATCCCAGGACCCTAAGATCATGACCTGAGCCGAAGGCAGTGGCTTAACCCACTGAGCCACCCAGGCGCCCCTTAGTTTACTTTTTTACTTAACATAGTTGCCTAGTAAATGTTTGCAAACCTGATAGCTTCCATTTGTTTATTTAGAGAATGTATGAATGGTGGGGGAGAAGCAGAGGGGAAGGGACAGAGAGAATCTTTTTTTTTTTTTCTTAAAGATTTAATCTATTTACTTGACAGACAGAGATCACAAGTAGGCAGAGAGGCGGGCAGAGAGAGAGAGGGAAGCAGGCTTCCCGCCAAGCAGAGAGCCCAATGTGGGGCTCGATCCCAGGACCCTGGGATTACGACCCGAGCTGAAGGCAGAGGCTTCAACCCACTGAGCCACCCAGGTGCCCCGGGACAGAGAGAATCTTAAGCAGGTTCCACATTTAGCATGGCGCCCTACTCAGGGCTCCATCTCACTACCCTGAGATCATGACCTGAGCTGAAGTCAAAAGTCAGATGCTCAACTGACTGAACCACCCAGGTACCCCCACTGATAGTTTTTGAGGCTATATTTCAAAAGTTACTATATACGTAATAGAAGAACTTCAAGCAACTTTCACCTCTTAGCCTAAAGGCCCAAAACAATCAATAGATCTCCCATTTGAACACGAGATATGACAGAGTTAATGAACTGTCCTCCAAGATTTATGTTCCAACTTTCAGAGGACAGAATCATCACTGACAAGGGTCTGCCCAGTAAAGACATCACTACCCAGACTTTGTTACATTTAGATGCGTTATAATACTAGTTCTCACCAGTGAAATGTGAACAGAAGTGACGCACATCACTCTCAAGAAAAATTATTTAAAAAAGAAAGGGTGCAGCTGCTAATAGATTTAACACATTTGTAGTATTGTCATACGGTAGAATACTGTTCACCAGTACGAAGGAAAGAACTACTGATTTATGCAACAACATGAGTGAGCTTCAGAGTACTGTGTTGAGCAGAAGAAGCCAAATACAAACAAATGCATATTGAGTAATTCTACTTATATGAAGCCCAAGAAAAGACAAAACTAACCTATGGTGATATCAGAAAGTAGCTGCCTGGGAGAGGATGATGGATTGACCAGACAGGGAAATTTTCTAGGGGTGGGAAATGACTGACATCTTGTTTTGGATGGTGATTATTACAGAGATGTAACAATTTTCAAAACTCATTGAACTGAACACTTACGATCTCATCATTTGTGTGTGTAAATTAGATGTCAATAAAAAGGAGATCTGCTCTCTCTGCTCTTTCTTGACCCAAACTTTAGTTCAGCAGTCCTCAGGCAGAAGCAATTTTATCCCCCAGGGGACTATTGACAGTATTTTTGATTGTCATGATTATGGCTTATGACGCTTCTAAACACCATCCTATGCGCAGGACAGCCCTCCAGAACAGAGCATTGCTCGAACATGCCAATAGCATCAAAGTTGAGAAAGTCTGCTATAGCTGAATGCAGATAGCTCTGAGCCCCTGGAGTGGAATGCATCCACAAGATGGAAAACTAGTGGCCTGAAACCCCAGCATTGAATGTTATATGAGCAAGAGCAAATTTTTTGCATTTAATGTTAAGGTATTGAAATATTAGGGTTTGTTTGTTTCAGTGGGTAATATTACTTTAACCAAATATCATACTTTAAAATGTTGATACTAAGAATACTATTTATTGTGATGTCCTCTTTATGAGGAGACATGAATGAAATTTATCTGAAGTCTTAATGTCAAGAAAATCTCTTCTGTCTCTAAACCATTATTGTGATTTTATCTAATGGATTTTGTCAGTCTTATAACTTACTGTGTTTCCCTTCTTGTTTCAAATTATGGAGAGCTAGGTACTCAATTTTTAGGTGACTTCTCCTGCAACTCTCCAGGAACATGCGGTTTGCATTTCTGTATGCTCTCCTTACCTCTGTCGTTAATGTTTTCCTTCCCTTATTATCTGTCAGCACCAATTCCCATGACTACTTATTTTCCCTTTTGGTATTTAGGTTTTTTAAGGTTAGCTCATATCCTTTGTGTAAAAATGCAGCTTATAAATATAAAAACATATAAATAAAATATTTATTCAAATACCCAGTGTTCCTTTATTCAAGGTTTTGAATTAATAATGGTTTTTGTATTCCAGACCTGGAAGAGATTTTCATCTTGTTTTAACCTTTTAAGTTCCAGAGAGAGAAAATGATGTACTTGAGTTCATGGTGATAGTTCATGGAACTATTTTTATCTTTAAAATACAAAATATTCTCTATTGTTATAATGAAGTACTGTACTTTATAACTGGTGAGCAACTTGCTCATCTCTGATTGGACATACCCTGTGAGTTATGCATATAGGGGTGAAAAGGGATTCATACCAATCTACAGCTGACGTTGGTTGCCTACTCAACATTGATGTTCCCTTTCCTTTTTCCTTCTGGCAGAGCCCTCTGTGTGTTTCACATGAGGGTCCTTCTCAGCTAAGTCATAAGCCTCAGGAGAGAGAAATATCCATCCCAGCTCCAAGGGCTCAATCTTGATTGGAGTAAGCAGTGGCCCTTGTGTCTTTGCCAGTCATCATTTGAATATGGTAGCATGCAGTGCTATGCTGGCTACTGAGATACAAGGCAAGACAGCTGGAGAGTAGGAATGGCAGTTATGGGAATAGTTTCACTCAATCTTAAAAATAGACTTGAGAAGATTGTTCTGCTGCTGGACATTGCTGTGTCAGCATGAGATGACTGGAACTCTAACCACCACCTTAGGGCCTTAAGGAGAGGTAACCTAAAGCACGAATCAGATAGACTAAGCATGGCAAGCTGCGAGGATCAAAATAACCCAGGTACTTGTTAGTCGCTGAGCCACTAACAAAAGTAACCCAGGAGCTGAATTACCGTTTGACTTATTATATGAGAAAAAAATAATCCTTAGAATAAAAAGTTCCTTGATTAACTGTTTTCTTTTATTTGCAGTTAATGGTATCCTTCCAAAATAGCTTTTTCTACATTTCTGATGCACTAGGGTGGCCTTAATATTTAGAAGATTCCTATTGGGGGTCAGTGTGAAATCTGGGAAATGAACTAGAGAATGGAAGGCTTCATCTTAATTAGAACATGCTATAAGAAGCTGAACTTACTAGTCCAAGTGCCTAAGACAGGTTTAGCAAACTGCTTCTATAAAGGGCCAAGAGGTAAGCATTTGAAGCCATTTGACTTCCACTGCAACTATTCCGCCATCACCAGGCAAGGTCGTGACCCCAGGGTAGTCTGTGTAGTGAAAAAGCAGCCATAGACAACTTGAAAGCAAATGAGCATAGCCATGCTCCAATAAAACTTTTTTTGAAAAGGCAGGTAGTGGGCCAGTTTTGGGCTGGCCATAATCTGTGGATCTCTGACCTAAAGTACATTCTCCAGGGATGCTCAGGGCTGATGGGGCCCTGAGCAGCTAATTACGAGACCACCAGCCTGCCTCCCATCTTCTCTCTATTCGTGTGCAGTGTGTGTCCTCTGGGAAAGAGCTATCTGCAGTAAGATGGTGGAGAGGCCAAAAGTCAAGAGAGAGAAAATTGAGAAATAAGAGAATCATGTAATTGACAGCCTACTTAATCAGTTACTGAATAATTGATGGTTGGCTACATTTTTGGAAACCATTTGTCCAGAAAAGCCCATGAACTTGATGGCACTGAATGAATGAGAAAAGATGCATCTGGAGCAGGTTTGCTCCAGGTCATGTGGTTTAACACACAACCTCTTTGACCAAATAAAGGCAACATGATTAGCCTTCAGAGTTTGCACAAGGACAGGGGCATTTGGGTAGTCTGTAAGGATGTTGTTTTAAGTAGGGAAATAGGAAAGATTTTATTTCTTAAAGTGTTCATTTGTCTCATTTAGCCAGTGGACTGTTTAAATATACTTACAGGTGTCTGTAATAATGTCAAAAACAACATGGCAGTAGTGGAAATCGGATCGAAGCTTGATCTATGAAAGTACCATGGATGGGTATCTGTTGAGAAAAAAAAAAAAAAGAGAGGAAAAGTAGAATGGAAATTAGATTATCCCAGCTTAGATGGTATAATGATAAATATTATCAAAATTATACAATTATATAATTGTTCAGAAGAATGTTTCTTGATTTTATAAAGTCCTTCTCTTATCTCTCATTCTCCCTGGTTCCTTAAATGCAATGCCATCTCTGACAGAAGGTAGAAATGAATTCATGATTCTAAAGGAGTTCCTCAGTGTACATAGCCCCAGAGTGAGAGCCCCCAAAGGATGGTCAGATGGTCCTACCCTATGACGGCAGCTCAGGATCGGCGAGGTCTGTGTATCTCGGAGTAAGCATTGTGGTTTCAAGCATTGGCTCCTTGCGCCACATTTAGAACAGTCTATACTGTGTCACAGTAATGTACGCTACCATAAGATATTTGTATCCAGCACCCTCATGGATTTTGATTGATACAAATATGTTTGTATCACAAGAAGAACGTGTAAGAAGTTTCCCTATGAAAAACGTGATTGATTGATACAAATATGTTTGTATCACAAGAAGAACGTGTAAGAAGTTTCCCTATGAAAAGCACCTCAGGAAAAATGTTCCATTAGCTTTGTTTCTAATTAGGTCCTCTTTGCTTCTTTGGGGATTGAGTGAATACAGCCACTGTGAATCCCTCTAACTCTTCCATGTCGCTCTCCCCACAGCCTGATTGCCACTTTACAATTAATTGAGAAACCCATGCTTTGAAGTTGTTGCCAGCTGACTTAGCAGGAATAAACACACTTACAGGTGTCTCAGGAAGCACAGCTCTAATGCCTGGTGATTCTGAAATGACTTCCCTCTTGAGTGTGCTCCCTGCAGCTTGGCTCCTAGCTGGTTCTCTTGCAAAGTGGCCCTTGCAAGTCAGGTGGAGACGGGAAAGGAGTCGTTGTGCCAACTTTATTAGTGGAAATACAAATGGATTACACAAGAAGTATAATCTTGACTGGCAATCCATCGGTCAAAACAGCTCTTCTGCAGATGGGTGTGGAGGGCTGTGAGCACCAGCTTCCCTTCTCATCCTAGATCTCGAGCCTCTCTTTGTTCCTGCCGGTGCTGATCCGTCCACATCATATCCTCCCCCAAGTATCCTATGCTGCCTTTCTTCCCTTTTCCAGATGGCGCCGTCTCCTTTCTCGTCTCCACATTTCACAGGTTTGGCAAAGTCTCTCCCATCCTTCAAAATGCATTTTAAACATTTCTTCTTTGGGGTGCCTGGGTGGCTCAGTTGGATGATTCTTGATTTTAGCTCAGGTCATAATTTCAGGGTCCTGAGATCGAGCCCTGTGTGAGGCTCTGTGATCAGCAGGGAGTCTGCTTCTCTCCTCCATCTCCATCTGCCCCTTCCCATCATAAGGAGGTGAACAAACAAACAAATGTTTTTTAAAAAATAAACATTTGGGGGCACCTGGGTGTCTCAGTGGGCTAAAGCTTCTGCCTTCAGCTCGGGTCGTGACCCCAGGGTCCTGGGATTGAGCCCCACATTGGGTTCTCTGCTCGGCAGGGAGCCTGCTTCCTCCTCTCTCTCTCTGCCTGCCTCTCTACCTACTTGTAATCTCTGCCTGTCACATAAATAAATAAAATATTTAAAACAAAACAAAACAAAATTTGTTCCTCTAGGAAAGCCCCAGCTCTCTTAGGAAGAGTTATTCTATCTGCCATGCCTTCCCTTGTCTATGATAGAACATATCACATATTGAAATAAATTGACCCAGTTATGTGTCATTCTCTCCTTTCCTGATGGGTTTCTGAAGGTCAGAGCCTATATCTTTTCATTTTTGATGCCCAGCAATAGTAGAAAATTAATAAGTAGCTGTGAATATGTCAGACAACTGAAAAGCTAGATGCCATCTTAAAACATTGTCCAATGATGTACTGATCTACGAAACAGATTAGGACAAAATCCAACTTTTTTTTTTTTCTTTTGGTTCGGGGGACGGACAGAGCATATCATATATGTGTAATATGATAAACTTTAAATCCTGCTCAAAGCCAAGGAAGTAATTTTACACCCTGATTCCTGTGGGGTATAGGTCCACCACCGATACCAGATCTGGCTCCCCGCAGGGCTTTGTCATCCCTACCCCTCCCTCAATTCAAGATTACATCACCGAGGGCAATCCCATAGTGTGGTCCATCTACCTGTTTTTCCATGGTTCTTTATCCCAGGGGGACTTGACTGGGCCAAGAATTGACAAGAGGAAGTAGCTTTTGTACAGAGAGGTATAAGTGCAGAGGAGACAATCCCCCAGAGCCCAGGAGAACACTGAGGTGCTAAGGAAGCAGGGTAGCTCACCTGGCCTTTGGGGGAACAGTCTTGGCTGGGTTTGATGTGAAGGGGCAACTACTACAGGGGCTTGAAGACACTGCTGTCCACATGGGAGGGGGGGCATGTATCACGTGCAATTTTAGATGTGACACTGGAGAGTACCACAGACCCTTTTCCCCCAGCAGTGCCTTTCTTCAAGATGACGGGCAAAAACCGAGCCCCTCTCCCAGCCCCTCAGTAGTCACCAAAGTACACGTGTATTTTGTTCAATAATTCATTTGTGAATCTGTTGTCTGGAGTTTGGAACCTTTTATCCATAGAACTAATACTCTAAACGCTGGTTAGATTTCCACATGCTTTACTCATCCTCATTAGCTCATCGTGTTCCTGAGGCCAAGAATCTAGAGAACCTTTTCGACTATACTTAACCAATCTCTCCAATGTAATTTCTATGAGAAGGCATGTTTTGGGCCTCGGAGAGGGATGCTCATTCCCTGCTTCTTTTCTGTCCTGACTCAGGAGGCTTTTAGGCTCTTGGTATTCATGGGCAATGCTCTGAGAGCTGCAGTCTGGAGTACCAGGTCGTTTCCCATGGTTTTAACAAGCCACACTTCTGCTACTGCAGTCAGAGAAGACCTTCCTCCATTTCTAGATTCTCTCTGAGTGAAAATGCACTTGTAGAGTCAGTCAGGTGGGGAAGAAATGGCCTTGTCTTCATGGTGGGGTGGGGCTTCCAACTCTGTGTTCTTCTCTGTGGGCATTTTTGTGTGGAGCATGAGTATGGGCTCACAGGTAGGATGGCTAGAAACAGTGTTTGCGTCTCTGTGCCAGTTTGTTCTACACGTAGAGTCCCATCCTTCCATTGGTGGTTCCTTTAGCCTGCTACACTTCTCCATGGTTTTCTCCTCTTGCTCTTGGCCAGAGAGGGTTGTTCGTTGGTGTTCCGAGTCTGGCTTTTCCTCTTGGGGTCTCACCACCTAATTTTATTTTAGTGTATCACAGGAAAACAAGAGAATGGTTTATGTATGACTTTATTATATCTAAGGACAATTTACTTAAGGGCACATTTAGGGCTCTTTATAAAGAAAAGCAGAGAATGCTACAAAAACATCATTGCAAGCATAAGGAGAGAGGTGGAAAAGTGACTTTAAAGTATTTGTGATCTGATTGTGTACTTACCTTGTTATAAACATGAAATTCCTACCCGCCTAAGATGCTTCTAGCTAATGGTTCTACAGTGCAGACATATGGTTTGGCTTTAAGATAAAGCTCTATGGTTCAGGAAACCTCTAACCTCAACGTCACTTTAAGGCTTAAAAATAGCTTTCTCAGGACATTTGCTATTCTGCCTCTGAGCCTGTCTCTCCACCCCACCCCTCTCATTCAGATTGTGCTGTCAGGAGACAGGGACTTCTAAAAAGGTTTACGCAATGGCTATGAAATTTTGTCTGGCCCGTGACCTAGCTGGCCATTGATGTCGTACTCCCTGTCATCCTTTTTCTGTAACTCAAATGGGTGATGACAGCAGAAGTGAGGGATGATGCAAGTGCTTCTGACCTCAGATGAATGTTTGTATTCATACAAAGCAATCATAGCATTTTTTAGAAAATTAAAAAAAATAATTAAGCAAAATTTGGAGACAATTGTACTGAATGGTGCAGTAATCCTAGTGCTGTTCAAACTGAACAATGCCGACGAACATCACCCATGGTGACAACAGTCACCTAAATGAGATTGCTTTACTAAGGACCATTAACAGTGCTGGTGTATTCAACACATTTTTGAAGCTAAGTAATATGGCCAAGATGTTGGTAAGTAGGTTCAGATGCAGACATTCATCCTTACTTCGGAATTAAGGAAAGGTAAATCTGTTGTTGACCCACACTCACGTCAGGGGTGGGAAGTAGGGGATTTTGTAGGTGGCTGCTCGGTCCTACTGAGGAAGACGTACCATAGCTCTCTCCAGAGCCTCACACCTGGCCAGAGATAGCCTCAAGGAAGGATGGAGCTTCAGAGGAGTGTGGGGGTTTGTTCTTGTGGTTCATGGGAGAGCTGCACTTAAGAAGGCTTTGAGTATCTTCTCCATCTGATTTTCTATTTGTTCAGTTGCATATTTTCCAGTGCTTTCTATTTTTTTACATTGACAAATTTTGTTATATTTTTAGTTAAATTCTTTTTTTTTTCTTTTCTCTAATGCATTGTCATTGAACTCTTATGCCAATGTATTAATTTAAAAAAGAAAAAAAAAAAAAAGGAAAATCCTCAGTTTGGTATAATGCATTTAAGAAGTGCCCCCGGTTGATTTCCAGGCCTTCCCCATTTCCCATCTGGGTGGTTAGTATTAAGTATCTCCAAGAATTAGACTTGATTATTTGTTTTTTTCATATCTAAGGGTCCTGGAGATCCTGTGTCAAGGCCACAATTGAACCTTAGGAAGTGTGTGTGTGTGTGTGAGAGAGAGAGAGAGAGAGAGAGAGAGAGGGAGAGAGAGAGAGGGGGGGAGAGAGAGAGAGAGAGAGAGATTTTGAAGAACTTGAATTAACAGTGATGTGAGAGACATTTGCTTCCACTCAGGAAGGCATTTTTGTATCCCCAGAAACCATCCCTTTGGAGCCGCCCTGAGGACCAGGGTATGGATGGGCTGTTTTTGAACTTCACTTTTGGCTAAAGGTTTTGTTTATTTTCCTCTGCATGTCTCTCTCTCTCATTCCCTCATTGTTCTAGAGGTGAATCCACTGAGAAGAGGGTGTGGGAGGCCAGAGAGGAGGTAACTCCACAGGAAGTTTGTCAAGAGGATCCTATCCAAGGAATCATGGGTGATTTATGTTTTTCCCACCTTTTCCCAGATCCTGGTCATATTGTAACCTTTGAATAAACTGATAATTAAAAAACAAACAAACAAACAAACAAACAAAAACTATAGTCTCCTAAACAATTTGTCATTCCAGCCATTCTGGGAGTATTATTACAAAGAATTGCTCCCCCATCAAACTGGCTTTTATGTTCAAGGATAGGAATCAGTAGTGCTTGGTTAGATTGTCCAGTTTATGTGAGCCCAAAATAGATTTCTTGCTCCAACCCCAGGCCTAGCTGAGATGGTGTCAAAGTCTGGGTAAGGTTGGCTGAACCTCAGAGGCTGACTGGTGACACTGCAGGATGGGTCGCCTCATGTGCAGAGCAGAATTGCTAACAGTTATAAAACACGGGGTGCTGTGTTAGTTAATTAACAGCCCTTTATAAGTGGCTATTCTATATGAAGTTCCAATCCAGAAGCTGGAGTAAAAGAAAACTAAAAAGCAACATGCTAAATGCAATGTGGTATCCTGGACTGGATCTGGGAACAGAAAAAGAACATGAGAGGAAAAACTGGTGAAAGCCTAATGCAGTCTGGAGTTGAGGTTATAGTAATGTACCCGTGCTAATTTCCTCATTTCGAAGACTATATCATGGTTATGTAAGATGTTAACATAAGGGGAAGCTGAGTGAAGGGCATAGAGAAACTTTCTGTACTATCCCATCTCAACTTTTCTGTAGATTTAAAACTATTCCAAAATAAAAGTTTATTTAAAAATAAAGCAATATAAAAAAAAATAAAAATAAAAATAAAGCAAAAAGGCACATACCATCCAAGCTCATGGGACCCTTACTTTGCTAAACTTGGTCTCTGTCTGATATAGAAAGATCCTCTGAAATTATGACTACCTAAGTTATTTTTTCAAGGAATAGGCATTTTACTGAATGTTTTATTTTGCATATTTCCTATTAGAAGGTATTTCCAATACCTTAATCGCCCTTTATAATTATAAAGGATGGTTTGCTTAGTTGAACTGACACAGAAAAATGAGTGAATTTGTAATTTCTTCTGAACTTTTTGTACAGGCGACCTCAGAGACCAAGTACATATTAAATGGTAAATGAGAATCTCAGAATACCTTCCATCTGGCCCCTTCACATTGGGACTTAAGGGCCTTCAGTGTGTGCCAGTTTTAATAGTAAAGGGATGATCCCACCCTGCTGGGAGAAGAAGGTATTATTGAGCAATCGAAGATAAAATTACAGGATTATTTATAACAGAGATACAGAATGTTTCATCGAGTCTCCTTGTTGAAAGAAAGGGCTCAGAACTTTTCGTAAGAGGACAGTGTTTATTATCCAGAGAGATTAACTTACCAGCGAAACAATTTCACAATGATAGACATGATCGCTCACAGTTGAGGGAACAGGATGAGAAAAGCAGAACTGCACGTTGTCTCCTCAGGCTGCCCTAGAGCAGGTGTGAATGGCTTAGCTTCAGCCCAGTCAGACCACTAACAAAGTAAATGAGCCTTGGTAGGTGTGGATATCATCAGGAGACCCCACTTTCAGAAACCTCCACAGAGCACAGAGCAGTGATGGAGAGTTCCTGACAGAAAGTTCTTACCATTTGGAAGCCCTCAATCAAATGATCTTTCCTTACGTAGAGGGTGGGAGAGTCTGAGAAAACAATTCCTGCGGTGGACTTGGAGCATTCTTTAGATAGGACAGAATCACACGAGCTCTGTCCCACTGGGAAAATTACTGATGATGCACGTCAGGGGTGGGGCCCTGGGAATTGTACAAGTAGCGTGTTCTTGGGTAATGCTGACGCTACAGTACTATGCTGTGAGAATGTAGACTTTATTTCTGAATATTCATGGTAAATCTGATTGAGGTATTTATTTATTTTTCCTTTAAATCCCTCCATTATTTTTGTTTTGTTTTCTTTTTCTTTTTCTTCAGAGCTTATCCTTTTAGTTCTTTCCCCCAGTGCTGTAGCAGTACTGACAGCAACAGGGAGTGGAGTCCGAGGGTCTGTTTCTGATTGTCCTCTCTATAGATACTGAAGATGGGAAGAAAGGCATTTGGAGAGGTAAAGATTAAAAGCCATGGGGAGATTTAGATTTGGGCAAAATGCACCACACATCTTGCTGCCTTGGCAGTTTTTCTTCAGAGCTTACAAAGTGAGGGTGTTACCACATTGCCCTGCAGTTTGTTCAGAAGTCTACATAGGTAAGTAATTTGACCCACTAGGGAACCTGTAGGATAAGGGACCATGGACAGGGGACCCAGATTTTGAAGTGGCTCATACCTGTGGCTCTGCTTACTAGATACCCCTAAAGATCTGCTCCATCTGTTGCTTGGTCTCTTCCCAGAGAGCGGAAAGAGAATCTCATTGAAACATGTGTGATCTCTCCCTTTTTGATTGTGAACTTCCAAGATGGTGGGAGTCAAGATGTGCTCACTCTTTCTTGTAAAAATTATTTTTTAAAATTTCTTTTTTTTAAAAAAGAAAAGGAATACATAGTCAGTATAGAATGTCTAGATAACTTATCAATGACAAAGAAAAAATACATGTTACGTAATCATATAGCTACAATGACGTTCAAAGGCACATTTTACCAGCTTTTGTTTCCACCCTTTTCTCCTGGGTCTCATGTACATATGGATAAATAAAATCTCTCTCTTGCTATTGCTTTTTGTGTGTGGCAGCATGGGGAGCATGCTGGCTGTTGCCTGTATATGATTGTACCTCTGATTCAATTAGTGTCAGTCACTCTGACCTACGATTTGCACCAGGAACACAGGGGGCTTTTCTCTGTGGTGTTCCCTCTACTTTTTGCTCTCTTCCTCCAGATGCCTGCGTGATCCCTTCCTCACATCTTTCATGTCTTCAGTCAGAAGTGCCCTCCACAATGAGGACTTCTTGGGCCACTTTAAAATACGAAACACTTCTTACACAAACCTTGTATTCCCCCTCATTTCTTTTTTTCTTCCTGAGCAATCATGACAAACATACTCCGTGTTCTACTTATTTATCTTAATTATTATCAGCTTCCCCGGCTAGAGTATGAGATCCGTGACAGGGACTGTTACCTCCGATGTTCCCTGTACTATGCCCAGTGCAGAGCTGACAACTCCATGAATGCTTGTTTCAAAATGTCAGGTGAGGGGTGCCTAGGTGGCTCAATGGGTTAACCCCCTGCCTTTGACTCAGGTCACGATCTCAGGGTCTTGGGATTGAGCCCTTCATTGGGTTCTCTGCTCTGCAGGGAGCCTGCTTCCCCCCTCCCCCGCCATTCCTGCCTCTCTGCCTGCTTACTAAGATCTCTCTCTATGTCAAATAAATAAATAAAACCTTTTAAAAAATTGTCAAATGAAGAAACTTAGCAATGCATGAGGAATCATGGTCCATGTCCATGAATAACATCCATCCTAATTTGAATACCTTTGTTTTCATTTATAACTTTGTTTTTCACTACACCAGTATAAATATACTGCAGTTTATTAAACATCAGTTTAATAATTAATATGCCATAGTTCATTTGAATATGATCCTCGATTAATTCCAGAATATAAATGTATCCTTATTTGACTGCTGTATTCAGTGCTTTAGCAAAAAACCTTGTATATATTTGCTCAAATCTTTGATAATCTTTTTTGGATAAATTTCCAGAAAAGAAATTTCTGGTCAAGAAGAATCAATCTTTCTTTCTTTCTTTCTTTGAAGAATGTGTCTTTGAGTTTTTTAATACATATCATCAAATCACTCTCCAAAAAGGGTATATCTTTCTCAAAGAAATGATTTAGAAAGCTGATTTCTCCTCCCCTTTGATAATATGAAATTTTTTAAAACTATAAGATATTTTAAAAAAATATTACCAACTTTATGAGTAAAAATGGCAACATTTAAAAATATATAAATGTTTCTGTCATTACTGGTAAGATTGTTTTTTTCATATTTTTATTGGACATGCATATTTCTTTTTTTAGAGATTTGATTTATTTGAGATAGAGAGAGAGAGAATGATTTGTGGGGGAAGGGCAGAGAGAAAGGAAAAAAGCAGACTCTCCACTGAGCAGGAAGCCTGCTGAGGGGCTTGATCCCAGGACCCTGGGATTTTGACCTGAGCCCATGGCAAATGCTTAACTGATGGAGCCATTAGGCACTCCTGGACGTGCATATTTCTTTTACAGACTTTATTTCTTTTAGAGTGAGAGAGAGCACATGCTCAAGCTGGAGGATGGGCAGTATGTAAGGAGAGAGAGAATCTCAAGCAGACTCCATGCTGAGCATGGAGCCCAGTGTGGGTCTTGATCTCATGACCCTGGGAAACATTACTTGAGCTGAAATCAAGGTTTGGACACTTAACTGAGTGAGCCACATTGGCACCCCCATGCATATTTCTTTTATACGTTTTTAGTTTGTGTTTTCTGCTTATTTGGGGGGGAAGAGGTCAGCTTTCTTTTACAGCTTTTCCGGTGCTCTTTATATAAATAAGCATTTTTAAAATGCATATGGTTAATACTGTTTACCATTTTCTTTTAAATATCTTCATGGTATTTTTTGACATGCAGAACATTTTAATGTCCACGGAGTGAGATATGTGTATCTTTTCTATTTCAAACTATTTTTATTTTATGTTTAAAAATCTCAACCCATCCTGAGATTATCTGACTATCTCTATATATTTCTTCTAGTTGTTTTATGGCTTTATTACTTTTCCTAAATTGTTATCAATCTTGCATTTCCATTTATTTGATAATGTTGTTTCCCTTGCTGACTTGAAATTTCCCTATATTACATAGTAATTTGAATGTACTCTCTGGTTGTTTCTCCTTTTATTTTGTTTTATAAACCTGCACCTTTCTGTAGCAGAAACATACCTTAAAAATGATAGTTGTATAATCTGTTTTCCATATTTGAGGCTAAATTGGTACTCAAATTTTTAATTTTTAAAATAATAACAACTTTTTACTGTTTTGTTTTGTTCTGCTTTCAGAAGAAATTCAGAATTATTTTTTCCTTTTTTTTTTTTTTCATTTTTCTCCAGTGGTTAAACTTGCGTCAAATTTGTAAATAAATTTGGGAAGAAGTTACTTCTCTTGGTGTCTGGTTAGCTAATTACCTAATCTTTTTTTTTTTTTTTTTTTTTTAAGCCTATTAAATGTGACTCTATGTGCATAGCTCCTGGCCAGTTCCTAGTTTTTGCAAATTCTTCAACTTATCGGAAGGTCTGCTTGGGTGGGAAGCATCTTTTCCTACCCTAGCTGACAGGTTTTGCAATGGTAGGAATCCATGCCTCCCATTAAAGCTGTCATTCCCAAGATGCTGAGTCACTGCAGGCTCCCCTGTCTCTGCCCCTATTACCCATCTTTTCGCTGGTGAGATGGGAAGCCGGGTCTACCAGTAGATATGCAGTAGTTTGCCTTTCCCAACTGAGCTGGGAATTGGGAGTGAATGCCACAGATATATGCAGAAAGAGGGCAAACAGTAAATGTTCATCGGTTCAAGACATCATATGACCACGGATAGTTGTTCGAATTTTTTGTTGGTACAAATCTGAGCTTGGGCAAAGGATGGGGAGTGCAGACAATATCTTTTCTGACTCTGGAGAGGTTTATAATAAAAACAATAGCTTATTCCTAAATATAGCTCTTGCTCTAGGTCAGGCACCATTCTGCGTACTTTCTACATACAAATTCATTTAATCCTCACTAGTATCTTATGAAGGAAATCTTATTACTATTCTAGTTTTATAGCTTATCTCAATTGAACTCCTTATGCCTTGCAGCAGGCAGAAATTCACTTTAAATTCTGGCATCAGGTGGTCTATCAAATTAATTTTTAGTGTGTGTTCTATCTTTTTCAGTCTTCATTAATATTTTAGAGTCATACTTAGGGAAACACTTAGGGGTGCCAGTTAGGAGCATTTCAAACTGGAATTTGTACTTTTTCATTAAAAATAAAGCAGAGATATAAAATTCTACAAAGAAGAATGTATTACTAAGGCAAACACCCTGGTAACCACTACTCAAGTCAAGAAATAGACTGTAGCCCATCTTCCCATTGGTTCGTCTGTTTGCCTCATCCCTGTCTTGAGTCTCTTTGTTCCACCAAAGAATAACTGCTGTCCTGATGACTTTTCCATAAGCATTTTTTTCAGGTTTTTTTTATAGTTAGATTACACAGTGTGCCTCCCTGATTACCAAAATCTAGTCTTGCCCCCTTTTTAAAAGCTTGATGTATTTTTTTCTTGGGTATCTATCAGTTTTTTCCCTCCATTTGCTTTTTTCCTTATAATTTACTTGTAAAAGAACTCAGGGGGCATTTGACCCATAGAGTTTTCTAAAGTATAGATTTTGCTGATTATGTATGTCTGGTTTCATTTAGCACTTTATCCTTTCTGTTCCTTGCAAATGGGCAGGTGGCTCCAGAAATTGGATAGGATTTGGGTTGGATGCATTTAGCAGTAGTGGGATGGTGTTGGTTCTTTCATCAAAAAGTGCATAGTATCTGATGGTCTCTCTTTTTGTGACGATAGCAGCTGCTGACATGGAATGCCTAGGTCCATTAACTCACCAAAAGTTGCAAAATGGTTTTCTTTTATCATTTCTTTTTCATTAATCCACTACACTCATTTTGAACAAGGCAGTTTTCCTCATTCTCTAGTCCATACTCTGTACTATAGTTCCTTTAGAAAAGGCAGGAAAAAAATGACTTGATTCTGTCCCTTTATTTTACCAATTTTCCAATTAAGGAATTGATTCCCTATCCTTCTGCAAAGGCGACCAAGCAGGCTTTTAAGAAATACTGTTATGAATGCAGAGATTTAACATATGTGATGGGCTTTGATCAATTGCAGTTACTACCTCATTTGAAGTTTGAATTGTCTCATGTTTGCCAGGGGAAGCCTCTTCAAGTTTGCCCCCAGTCCTTGTGTCATGACTGCGGTAGTGATCTTGGATAGTTTCCTTGTTGGTTAGTGGGGCAGGATTCCCCAAGCTCATTTTACAGCCTTCTTGGAATCGCCTATTTTTCCTCTTAAAGGCAGTCTCTTTTAGTGTGGAATGGTATTTCAGGATTGGTATGGTTTTTGAGTGCTAGGGATGTCGTATTAAGTTTATAATTGTTTTTAGGTTTCTTTAGTGGACAGAACTAAGAAATACAGAGTTTTGTGCTTACTATCCCATTATCTTCTGTTTACTCTTTTCCCACAGTGAGCATCTTGATTCTCAAAGCCTCAGGAAATGACAAAATTAGAATATCCCCAAAGCACTCATTTACTTTATTCAACATTACACACATAACATCCAGCAAAATAACCATATTAATACTACACCTCTATATATTAACTGATAAATCTTTTTTTACAGCATATATTCTCCCCATTTTTTAAATTAAAAGTCAATAAATTCTTATTTAAGGAGTTTTTACTTGTGATTCCCTCTGCTGTCAGTCGCTGACAATCACCATAGTTCCTCCAAAGTGAGAATCATAATCTTCAAAATAGCCCTTTAAAAAAGAACTTGTTCAATCCACAGGTGTCACTGTCACGCTTGTATAACAGGAACATGAAGTAAGTTTCCATTTCCAGAGACGATCATGTAAACTGAAGCCAGCCTCCCTTTACCAAACCAATTATATTACAACTTGCATGGTTATTAGCAATACAGAAGGATTTAGCAAAAGACATTTGCAAGAGCAGAGATCTAGGCATGCACTGTTCAATATACTAGTCATATATAGTCAGATGAGAATTTGAAATATGACCATTACCAAATCACATACGGCTCATGTTACATTTATACTAGACAGTGCTGATCTAGGCAATGTAAGTGAACAGAGTTGATAAAATGTTCCCAATAGGCTGAATGCTAGCAAAGTAGCAGGTAGAAAAAAAACCTAGTGGGAAATTTTTTGTTATGGTCTTGTCCACAGCAAATGAGAAACTACACTCTCAAAGCCTTAGTAATGACCATTAATTCTCCCCATTTTTAAATTGTAAAATTATATTCACGTTATCTGAACATATAGTCATTACATGGGCTTCCATTTATATATATGAGCCTCCATTTATCTTGATTCTATAAGTCATTATATAAATCATGCTATCATTAATTCTTATATTGATGTCTCTCCAGTCATTTTGGTTATTTGAATCTTTTATTCCAGTAGATACAAGAAAGTCTCATGAAAACAAAGTTATCTGAGTTCTTGTCTGTTTTCACTTTGGGCCTTTTAAATTCAAATGTTAGTTTTGCTGGATATAAAAAGTTGGGGTCACATTTCTTTTGTTGAGAATGTAAGATATATTACTCCATTTGTTTTTGGGAATAAATCATCACAGTTGAAAAGTCTGATGGTGATTGAATTTTATTTCCCTTGTAAATAAGTTATTTTCTCCAAGGCCCAACCGAATTTTAACATTACTCTAAAAGTTCAGTAGTTGTTCTGAATCAATATTCAGATAATTCTCTTTTGATATATACTTTCTTAATTTTAATTTTAGGAAATATCAGTGTACTTGGTTTCTTTCCCCCCCTTCCTCTGGCTATTTTTTCAAGGTTTCTTATATTATTATATTGGATAACTTTTGTCTTTCTCCAATTTGTGACTTGCTATTAAATCTCTTTGTATCTCTTCTTTAAGAATTTTACAAAGTTTTCTTCATTTTGACTTCTACTTCTCTTAGAGAATTATTCATTGTGTGTATTCATAATCTCTTTCTTCTTGTTTAGTCTTTATTTCCAAAGTGATTTATTCTTTTATTTCCAGTTATTTTTGTGGTTCTTATACCTAACTTGTGAATTTTCTCATTCTTATGTTGCTCTTTCATCTCTTATATCATTTTCCTGAAGTTTCTTATTTTGCTTTGAAATAGAAGCAAAGGAATGTCACTTTCTCATGAGCACCCACTGGCTATTGGACGTTCTGCTAGTCTGAGGTCCATCAGTTTCACTCTCTGTCCCTGTACAGATGCTGATATCATACAGTATCTTTATGGCTTTTATTGATTTATTTTTATTTGCTTGTATTTTGAGGTTCATAGAAATATCTTGTCACCTAGTTTTGTTATGACTATTGTCTGTGAGGTCCCCCCCCCCCTGCTTTGGCTATCCAGTTCTGTTTTTATTGGGAGATTTAGAGGAATAATAATAATTTAAAAAAAGACTGCTGCCAACATCTCAGGATCCTCCTTATGTATATTTTTTTCATCAACCATCAGATATTTATTAAATGACAGGTCCTCTTACAGACACTGAGGTTATACTTCTGACCAAAACAACGTTCCTGCCCTCAAGAAGCATATATTATAATGAAAGTAGATAGGTATTAAACATATATACCAGTAAAAAAGTGAGAAAATATTGGATATAAGTAAGATACAAAAAGTAAGAAGTAACCAATCTTTAGTCCATCTTGACATATATATGTAAAAAATTAGAATAGTACTTTCTGAATGACAAAGCATGTTTTCATGTATTGCGTTCTTTCATCCCGACTTTTATTTCACAAATAGGGTAGAATTTGTTTCCCACATGATGGGGAGGAATTTCAGACTCAGTAATTATAAGTGACATGCAGTACTTCTAAAGTCAGGGCATTTTTTGAAACCAACTCTGCTCCTCTTTAATTTAATATTTCATGTTTTTCATATCACATCACACAAAACACTGTGTTGGAGGCTAGGGACAATGCATTTTTAGTCCAAGGAATTAACATTCCATGAGAGAGAATAAGATGTAAGCTGAATGATGTTAGTGTGTGGGGAGAAGGTTAAATGAAGTTCTGCAGGCAGGAGGGAAGAATGAGGTCTCTCTCTCTCCAGTAGAAGCTACTGAGGGGGCCTTGATGAAGGAGATGATGTTTGAGTGACCCTTGCATATAGAGAAACTGAAGGAATTCTGAGTGGGATGAGCCATGTGAACAAAGACATGTAGGGATGTACCTGATATAGTTGGAAGATAGCTAGAGTTCCTTCACTGGTTTATTTTTTCTATCATATACTCATTCAAAAGTTTTCTAGCTACTAGGTGTTAGGTACTGTCCTGGGGGAGAGACAAAAGGGGACATAAGAAAGAAGTCTAGTCTAGTGAGGAAGACTACTGCTTTTTAACCTGATATAAAAATGAGACCTGACAAATCAAATCTTTACTTACTTGCAGTGTTGAATAGGAGCAAGCAGCTAGGAGTTGGGGAGAAGGAAAATTTAGAGCTGGGATTTTGAGCCATCCCCTTGGCAGGGTCCTTTGTGTTCCTGACCTTGAAGAAATCCATTTTCTTGGAACATATTATGTTTGAAAAGCAGTGCAGAGGAGAAAGACTAAAAAAGTATGTTGGGAGTTAGTTGGTAGCAGACTCTAAATGTCATAGTAGGGAATTTATTTTTCCTTAGAAAAGAGTCCTTGAACATTTTTGATGAAAAGACTGACCCAAGATGCCAATGCAGGATCATGGAAATAGTACCATTTTGAATTTAGCTAGACAGGGATTCAAAAATCAGCTCTCCCACATTCTAAAAGTATCACACATTGGCAAATTTCATTTTCATGATCTGTAAAAATGGGAATTTATTCATTTATTTATTCACTCACTCATTCCTTCATATATTCACTAATTTTTTTATTCAACTAATATTTAAAAATTACTCATTGTGTTCCAGAGCTATACTGCCCAGTCTAGTAGCTTCTAGCCTGTGGAGCCATGGATAATTGGAACTTAAAACATGGATAATTTGATATGTGCTATAAGTGTAAAATATATACCAGATTTCAAAATCTTAGTATGAAAAAAGAGTATGAAATACCCCATTAATAATTCTTATGTTGAATACATGTTGAAAGGAAAAGAGTTTAGGTTTATTAGACTAAATAAAAAATATATTTTTAGAAAATTAATTTCACAAGTTCTTGTTTCTTTTAATATGGCTATTAGAAAATTTAAATGTGACCATATTTGTGGCCTGAACTATATGCTGTATGACAGTGCTATTCTAGGTAACTGAGCATACAGTACTGAGTAATTTAGTTTCAAATATCAAAAGCATGATGTAGTGTCCTTCTGTATCTCTGACTACAGTCTTTAGTTTAAAATCTAATTTATCTGATATGAGAATCACTACCCAGCTTTCTTTTGAGGCCCATTGGCATGAAAGATGCTTCTCTGTCCCTTCACTTTCAGTCTGGATGTATCCTTGGGTTCAAAATAGGTCTCTTGTAGCAACATATGGATGGATCCTGTCGTTTTATCCAATCTGCAACCCTGTGCCATTTTATGGAGTGTTTAGGCCATCCACATTGAGAATGATTATTGAGAGATAATCATTTTTATTGACATCGTGTTACTTGTGAAGTCCTTGTTTCTATATATTGTCTCCATATATTTCTGTGCAATAATACTCTTGGGTTCTTTCTTCTTTTATAGAATCCCCCCCACCTTAATATTTCTTGTAGTACAAGCTTGGTGGTCACATACTCTTTTATACCTTGCCAGTCTTGGAAGCCTTTATCTCTCCATCCATTTTGAATGTCAGTCTTTCTGGATAAAGTATTCTGGGTTGCATGTTCTTTTCATTTAGTGCCCTGAATACATCTTGCCAACCCTTTCTGGCTTGCCAGGTTTATGTGGACAGGCCTGATGTTATTCTGATGGGCCTTCCTCTGTACTTAAGGAATCTCTTTTCCCTAGCTGCTTTCAAGAGCTCAAGTCTAAAATTATGATTCATCAGTTTCACAATTAGGTGTCTCGAGGTCTTTCTAGGTTCTGTGATCTTGCGGGGAGACCTTTCTGTCTCTAGGACATGAACTCTGGTTCCATTTGCCAGATTGGGAAGATTTTCATGGAGAATGTGTTCAACTATATCCTCTAGCCTTCTTTCTCCCCCCTTAGGGATTCCAATAATTCTGATGTTGGAACATTTCATGGCATCATTTATTTCCCTAATTCTGTTTTCATGGCTTCTAAGCTGTTTGTTCCAGGCCTCCTCCTGATCCTTTTTCTTGATCAGTTTGTCCTCTAGATCACTAATTCTGTCTTCTGCCTCAGTTACCCTAGCTGAAAGCAAAGGAAACAAAAGCGAAGATGAACTTTTGGGACTTCATCAAGATCAAAAGCTTCTGCACAGCAAAGGAAACAGTCAACAAATCAAAGAGGCAGCCCATGGAATGGGAGAAGATATTTGCAAATGACAGTACAGACAAAGGGCTAATATCCAAGATCTATAAATGACTCCTCAAACTCAACACTCAAAAAACAGATAATCCTGTCACAAAATGGGAAGAAGACATGAAAAGACACTTCTCCAATGAAGACATACAAATGGTTAACAGACCCATGAAAAAATGTTCATTATCACTAGCCATCAGGGAGATTCAAATCAAAACCACATTGAGATACCAACTTACACCAGTTAGAATGGCCAAAATTAACAAGACAGTAAACAACAAGTGTTGGAGACTATGTGGAGAAAGGGGAACCCCCTTACACTGTTGGTGGGAATGCAAGTTGGTGCAGCCACTTTGGAAAACCGTGTGGAGATTCCTTAAGAAATTAAAAATAGAGCTTCCCTATGACCCTGCAATTGCACTACTGCGTATTTACCCCGAAGGTACAGATACAGTGAAAAAAAGGGCCATCTGTATCCCAATGTTCATAGCAGCAATGGCCACAGTCTCCAAACTGTGGAAAGAACCAAGATGCCCTTCAACGGATGAATGGATAAAGAAGATATGGTTCATATATACAATGGAATATTATGTCTCCATCAGAAAGGATCAATACCCAACTTTTTTTTTTTTTTTAAAGATTTTATTTATTTATTTGACAGAGAGAAATCACAAGTAGATGGAGAGGCAGGCAGAGAGAGAGAGAGGAGGAAGCAGGCTCCCCGCTGAGCAGAGAGCCCGATGCGGGACTCGATCCCAGGACCCTGAGATCATGACCTGAGCCGAAGGCAGCGGCTCAACCCACTGAGCCACCCAGGTGCCCCAATACCCAACTTTTGAATCCACAAAAGAGAGTCGATTATCATATGGGTTCACTTATTTGTGGAGCATAAAGAATAACACGAGGACATGGGGAGATGGAGAGGAGAAGTGAGTTGGGGGAAATTGGAAGGGGAGAGAAACCATGAGAGACTGTGAACTCTGAGAAACAATCTGAGGATTTTGAAGGGGCGGGGGTTGGGAGGTTGGGTGAGCCTGGTGGTGGGTATTATGGAGGGCATATATTGCATGGAGCACTGGGTGTGGTGCATAAACAATGAATTCTGGAACACTGAAAAGAAATTAAAAAATAAATAAAATTTAAAAAAACGCAATTTTAGAATGCAAAATAGTTTCTGTGAAGAATGTAAAAGAAGGGCATTAGTAGAGATGTACTCAGGCTTGAACAGGAGTGTTGGAGAAAAGAACATAAAAGTAGGTTGAGAGATCAAGAGTAGACAGTTTGGGGGTACAATTAGAGGAGAAGTTTATGGATTTATGGATGCATTGGATTTAGAAGGGAGGAAAAAGGGAAGAAGAATAAATCCTACACTTACCTGGGGGCCATTAGGAAAGCTAAGCATGACAGAACCTATAAGGCACCTAATACAATGCTTAATTAGTACATATGACTCTCAAAATGGCAGCTGTGCTCATGTATGTTGTCTGAAGGTGTGCCTGATAATGGTGAATAGGGCTGCTATGGATTCCATTCCAATATTAAGGCTGCTTCATCTCTATCCAATCTTAAAGTGATGTCTCAAACAAGAAATAAAATGTTTGTTTGGTAGTTTTTGATACATCCATGTTTTCAGACATTTGTCTTCCTGTCTTCCCAACTGCCTCTTGTACCGTCTTTGTTCTTTCTGGCATATCTATTTATTTGTAACATTTTTTGCTAGTTACTTCTCTTTGTTAGTGGGGCTTATCTAACTTATGTATTTATCCTCTCTCAGGAGCCCTGGCTAATTTCTCCCATTTGGGGTCTTATAAAGTACGGTTACCATCTGTTTAAATATTTCTTCAGTGACTGAAAAACAAACCAATGCCTTCCAAATACCAAAGGCACACAGTGAATTCTGCATCCCTCCTGAGTAGAAATCTTCCTTCTATCTTTCTTTTATTGTCAAAAATGACCATTTCCCCCCAGTACTATGGAAATAGAGGATTTCATCCACTGAGAGGATGGTTTCTAGCCAAGTGACAAGGTATGTATCTCTCTAGTTAATGGTGGAAAATAACACTCATGCCAGCATTAATATAGACTCTGAAGATGTAGATAGTACAGCTTCTCAGTGGGATATCCGGACACACTCACCTCTCTGACCAGCAGAACACTTCTTCATGTGGGCACGATCACACTGTAACATGTCATTGCCACTATAATACATATCAGTATTGGATATGAACTTTATGCCAAACGACATTTGTCTTTTCCTGAGACAAAGCAATACATTTAGTAAAGACTAAAGGAGAGGTTATTTTATGTGGGAAACAGATTTGCATGGCTGAGTTAGAATTGGTTAATGGATGGATGGCCCCTTCAATTCAATCCTTCAGCAACTATTTCTGTCATGCTTATCGAGTTTCCTCTGTGTATCCAGACCCATGGCAGACAATGGAGATGAAGGGAAAGATAATTCCAAAATTAATCTTGTCTTCATGATGTTTTTGGAGAGACAATCTTTTAAAAAGCACTAATAAAACAATTAACAGCCAAGACCTAATCAAAACTTATAGCACAGATGTTGCAGGAGGGAGGTCAGCAGAGAAGGTGTGGATGAAGTTCACAGAAGTCCTGAAAATGCCCCTGGATAAAATTGGTCCTGCTCTCTAGAAGTGATTTGAACAGACTGGGAGAAGAGAGAACAGCTTGACCTAAATGGGATGGAACAGGATGCATGGAAAGACAGTGGCAGAGAAGATTGCTCAGGACCCTGCAGTCAGGCAGGAAGCATGACTTCTGGGTCTTTAGGTCCCAAAAAGGGGGAGAGAAGGGAAAGAGACATCTTTGCCTGTTTCTGCCTCTTTTTCAAAATTAAGTACCGGACTATAAAAAACAACATGCACAACACTGGAAAAAATTAGCATTTATGGGACAGTTCATCTCACTATAGGGTATGTGCTGAGAAGTACAGTTGCTTCCAGCTCTAGCAGGGGCTGTTGGATGGCTCTTCCCTTTAGCTGTAGCTCTGTAGAAGCTGCAGGTAGAATTCCATTATAGCTGTAAAATGCGTTTGGCCAAAATAAATATCAATAACCAGAATTCCAAGGATGGCCAGCTAGTGCTCAGATGAATTCCAAATATTACAAGGGAGCCCTCAGTGGCTCTGCCTTCAAGCAGAAAATGCCCAGAAAAGAAAAGAAAATTTAGGCTTCAAGTGTCATTTCTTTGGGCTTTTGAAATCCTATAAATGTATCTGTTAGGCCTTTTCTTTTCTAAGACAGCTTTATTGAACTATAACTCATCTATATCTACAGTTCACGTATTTAAAGAACACCTTTCAAGGGTTTTTACTATATTCATGTAGTTGTGTAGCTATCACAATAACAAGAGCATCATCATCACTAGAAGGAAAACCCTTTTGTGTTTGCTTCCCATGTTCCCTAACCTCTCTATCCATGCTCTTCTACTCCTTGACAATCTTTAATTACTTTCTGAATTATAGATTTTTCTATTCTGAAAATTTCATATAAAGGGAATAATATAGGGTATGGTCTTTTGTGATTGGTATTTTTCACTTAGTATACTGTTTTTAAGGTTCGTGTGTGTTTTTGGCTTGTGTTGGTACTCTTTTTTTTTTTTTTTTTCCTGATAATATGCCGTTGTATGACTAGAGCACATTTTGTTTGCCTGTACTTCAGTCAATGACCATAGGAGCTGTTCCCACTTCCGGGCACACTCTATATAGTATAGTATACTACTATGAATACTTGTGTACAGATTTTTATGTGGACATATATTTTTATTTCTCTTGCATGTAGTATATATTCATTTCTCACTTTTCATGGTAGCTATGTTGTATAAAGTCACCAACTCTGAATTAGCAAACACTGAGCCATTGTTTCTAGGTGGAATATGGGGTTAGGTGCCTACATGTGGCTGGTTCAAGACCTTCATCAGCTGATCAATACATAAATTTGTTTTATGTGTCTTTTTATTTATTTATTTATTTATTTATTTATTTATTTTTTAAAGATTTTATTTATTTGACAGACAGAGATCACAAGTAGGCAGAGAGGCAGGCAGAGATAGAGAGGAGGAAGCAGGCTCCCCGCCGAGCAGAGAGCCCGATGCGGGACTCGATCCCAGGACCCCGAGATCATGACCTGAGCCGAAGGCAGCGGCTCAACCCACTGAGCCACCCAGGTTCCCAATGTGTCTTTTTATTTAAAGATGACTTATTGAATATAATACTTACAAATTATTGATTATATGTAGTACTTCTTTATAATAAAACCCTAGCTGAGAAGATGCTAACCTTTTCCTGATGATGGGAAATATGGTAAATAGCGCTGACTTTTAGTTCTACGACAATGGTATTCATTATGCTCTTACTGTCAGTTATTATCTCACACATCCACACATTTAGCCACTTGTCCATCCTTTCCATAGCCTCATTGTGCACTACACATAATGTTTTAGCTCTTTCTGGAGCGGTTTCACATATATATCAGGGGATTTCCTCTTCCTTACTCTGGATGTACAGTATTGTCAATTAACATGAAACTCACAGCCAACATTACTATCACTCATGCCTCAGTGAAGCCTTTTCAACACATGTATTTCCTCTGTAAAGTACCTCATGATCTTCTTGTGCTTCAGAACACTAGGCAGTGAAATCACCAAAAAAAAGCACAGAAATGCAAAGATATGTGGCACTAAATAGACCATGAATAGAACACTTATATATAACATAAGGGGTAAAGCAAGAAGGCATCGCCTTGTTTAATCTCAGCTGGAATCATGCATGTCAGGTGACTCAGACTTTTTGTTCCTCCACACATGGTCATGAATGATGACAGAAATGCCACAAGTGTTGATTTGGGGATTACACAGAAATATTTCCAAGTAGGTAAATTTGCAAATGTATATGTATGAGTAGCAAAGATTGAGTGTACCTAGAAATGGAATTGTTAGGTCATATGGTGGCTCTGTATGTAAACTTTTATGGAACTGCCTGATGACTTTCCAGTGTGGCTGCAGCATTTTACATTCTTGCCAGAAGCGTGTGAGGTCTCCTAATACTCACATCCTTGCTCATGCTTTTTATTACCCATCTTTTTCATCCTTGCCATCCTGGTGGTTGTGAAGTGGTGTCTCATTGTGGTTTCATTTGCATTTCCAGATCATTAATTATGTCAAGCATATTTTTATGTCGTTATTGGCCATTTATATACCTTCCTTGTAGAAGTGTTTTTTCAGATCTTTTCAAACTTAAATTTGGTTTATTTTCAATACCAGTAAGGAGACTTCAATTCCACGCTTTCAGTAATGGATAGAAGGACTAGGCAGAAGATTAATAAGGAAATAGGAGGAATAAGAAGATTTAAAACAACCTAACCTAACAGATACATACAGAATTGTCTAGCTGTCCCTTTAATTCTATCAACTTTTGCTTCCTGAATTTTCTAACTACCTATGTAGTTATATGTATGCCTATATATAATTATCATATATTCCTTGTGGCTCAGCACTTTAATCATTACACAATGTTCTTCTTTAACTTTAGTAAAAAAATTTTGTTTTAAAGTCATACTTTGAGGGGCACCTGGGTGGCTCAGTGGGTTAAAGCCTCTGCCTTCAGCTCAGGTCATGATTCCAGGGTCCTGGGATCGAGCCCCACATCAGGCTCTCTGCTCGGCGGGGAGCCTGCTTCCTCCTCTCTCTCTCTCTGCCTGCCTCTCTGCCTACTTATGATCTCTGTCTGTCAAATAAATAAATAAAATCTTTAAAAAAAAATAAAGTCATACTTTGATATTAGTTTGATAGCCACTACAAATTTCTTGTAGATGCTGTTTGACTGATATAACTTTTAATTCTTTTTACATTTATCCATCTGTATCATTGAAGCTATCATTGAAGTTGTATCTCCTTGATACAACATATAGATTAGTCATGTTTTCCTTTTTATCTAATCTTATCATCACTATTTTTATTAGATTTTATATTATTTTTAAGTACAGTGTTATTATTGCTACAGTTGGATTTGTGTACCATTTTACTTTTAGGAATAGTGTCTTTCTGTTCTTTTATTTCTTGTTTACCACTTTCTTTTGCATTAAAGTATTTTGTACTGAAAAAATTTAATTCCATTAGTGACTATTCCCTATATTATTTTGGACTTTTTCTTTAGTGGTTGCTTTAGGGGTTACTGTATATATCTGTATATATCTCAATTTATTGGAAATTTATCCTAACTTAATTGTACCCAGATATAGAAATGTATAGCTGTCTTCTCTCTTCCCCCATTTTGTGCTATTATTATTATTCATATTAGATGTATTTACATTATAAACCCAATAATATATTGTTATAATTGTTAATCTACATAATTTTAAGAATTATTATTTAGAGAGAGAAAAAGAGAGAAAGAGAGCATGGGGGGAGGGCCAGGGAGAGAGAGAGAGAGAGAATCTCAGGCAGACTCGCAGTCAGTGGAGAGCCCAATGCAGAACTCTATGTGGGGCTCATTCTTATGACCCTGAGATCATGACCTGAGCCAAAATCAAGAGTCAGATGCTTAACTGACTGAGCCACCCAGGTGCCCCAGCTAACCTATATAATTTTGTATCTTTCAAAGAAGCTGCGAAAAGAAATGTGAGCTGGATATATTTTAGTGTTTGTTGTATTAATCTTATTTACCCTTTCTGCTTCTCATGATTTGTTTCTGTGGATTTGAGGATTACAATATGGTGTCATTTCCTTACTCCAGCACAGCTTTGCTTCCACCTATGTCTTTAGTGCTGTTATTGTCAAATACATTATATATGTATATGTTATTGGAACAACTACAAAAAATAGTTATTTTGTACATACAATTTTTAATTAGTTAAGAAAGAAGAAATATACATTTATAGTGATTTCTTTTTAATAATTACATATCTGCCTTGACTTGTGCCTTTTTTTCCTCTTCATAAGAATTTAAATATCTTCTGGTATCACTTGCTTTCAGCCTAAAGAACTTGCTTCAGATTCCCATAAGGTGGATCTGTTAGTAACACATTCTTTTAGGGTTTGTTTGTTTGTTTGTTTTTATCTCTAGATGTCTTTATTTTACCTTAATTTTTGAAAGATAGTTTTGCTGGATGTAAGATTTTTATTTGTTAGATTTTTCTTTCTGCACTGTGAGTATGCTACCCCCCTGACTTTTGGCCTACATTATTTCTGATGAGAAATTAGTTGTGATTTTTATTGTGGTTCTCTTGTATGTGATAAATTCTTTTATCCTGCTACTTCTGCATTTTCCCTTTCTTGGCTTTTAGCATTTTTACTGTGATGTATTTCAGTGTAGGACATTTTGTACTTATCCTACTCAAATTTTGTTGGACTTCTTGGATGTGTAGATGGGTATTTTTCTTCAAATTTGGGAGGTTTTCAGTCATTATTTCTATGTATATTTTTTTATGCCTCTTTCTCTTTCTCTTCTCTTGGTATTACTATTTTATGCATATGTTTGTATACTTAGTATACAAACTTAGTAGTGTCCACATTTCTCTGAGAACCTGTCCTGTTCAATTTTCTTTTCTTCTTTTTTTTCTCCTCCTCTTGGATTGCATAATTTCCATTGATAAATCTTGAACTTCACCAGTTCTTTCTTCTACAAGTTTACATGTGTTTTAAAATTCCTCTAGTGATTTTTTTCATTTCGGTTATTGTACTTTTTATCTCCAGAATTTCCATCTGATTTTTTGCTGTAATTTCTATTTGATAACACATTGTCATCATATATTCTTTTACTTCTTTAAGAATGATTTCCTTTAAGTTTTTGAGCACATTTGTAATTTGAGCACAAATCTCTGAAGTTGCATTGAAGTTTTTGCCAGTTAAATTTAATATTTGAGTCCTTTCTGTTTTTTTCCTGTGTATTGGTTATATTCTTCTGAATTTTTTGCATGTTTTATAAGTGGTGTTGTTGAGAACTGAATATTCAGTTAACATATTGTAGTGATGCTGGGTACTGATTACCCCATGCTCCAGAACTTGTTTTTGTTGTTTATTTATTTGTCCAATGTCTTGGCTACTTTAATGTCTAAGCCTATTTTATAGTGTCTGTTTTTCCAAGATGTGCAGCCACTAATGTCCTGGCTCACTAGCTCCGTCTTTGGGACGAGACAGTCACTGTGGGATGGCAATGATTTGTACAGGACTTTTTTTGACTGTTTCTTTCTCTGATCTCTGTTAAACTGCCTGCCACTACTGGAATAGTACTCATCTTTTAGGTTCTGCTAATTGCTGGATGATTGCTCTGCTGTTTTTGTCCATGCCCTGGAGTATAGATGCTGCACAGTGTGTTCTAATTAAATTTTGTACTTTTTGTAAGGCTAGTTTTTGAGTGAAGTCTTTGAAGTTTTTCTTGACTCCAGAAAGGCTCTCCTGAGCTATCTCTTTCCCTGGTTCTTTCTGGTAAGCTTGCTGGTTTAGCATGTTGCTCTAATGGAACTATCAGTTTTCTCTTAATTGTTTACCAGCAAAATCATTGTTTTTGAGAGCAACCTTAGGCTTAAACCTTTAAGAACTCTGTTTCAAATGATACCAATTTCTGTGGAAAGAGTATAAAAGCTTTCTGTTCTTATGGATTCTTTCTTCCCCATCTGTTCTTACAGAAAAATTTCTGATCCACTGCTTCAGAGTAAGGAATAGGGACAGTGGCTTGCTTCTCCTAGAATGACAATGCTGCTTTGTTGGCTAGGCAGAAGTGTCAGGGTCTGGTCTCAGTTTGTCTCTCCTGGCATGGAACCCTGGTTCTACAAGCAAATTGGGCAAGAGCACTCAAGGTCTCAATATTCTTTGTCTGCTGTTCCAGGGATAGAGCTTCTGTCCTATTAATGAGTATGGGTTGAGGAAGAGAATATCTGATCTCTTCTATCCTATGAATGAGGGTGGGTGGTGGAAGAGAATATCTGATTCCTGGCTGCATTGTTAGGAATTTATCTTCTGCATTTGGAACTAAAGGCCTGTAAATGTTTGTGGTCTGACTTTCCTAATATCCTCTAACTGGGAGCTGATAGGAGAGGGATCCCTATTTTCTTGACCACACCCAATCAAAATGGAACATCTGTCATGTTTACCTGGACAGTTGCTAGGGAGGAAAAGGGTTATCTCTAAAGTGCCATAGACTCACTATTCTTACTGGGAATTAATACATTTTTTGAATAAATATTTCTTAATTTGCTGTTTTCTCTTAGTATAATTTCCAGAGACTTTAAAGAATTATTTTTTTAATCTTTAGGAGTTATGGTTGTTTTGCCAGGAGCAATTGTACAGAATTTCTCACTCTGACATTCTGGAAGTAAAAATCCCTCTCAGGCTTTTTGTATGCACCTGAAGGAGAATGAAGGCAGTTATCTGAATTAAGTAAAAACAAAAACAAAAACAAAAAAATCTTACAAGTTATAAAAAGGACTTTCAGGACTTGATTTCTGGCCAGAGTCAGCCAGCTTTTTCTACCTTAATTGAATTCTTCTGAAAACTTCTTACCTTTGCAAAATGCTTTGACTATTTAGCCTTAGGATATTCCACAACTTTTTTTTTTTCTTCCAGCAAGTGTACATTACCCTGAAGAAGTCTGAATTTTTGGCTCCAGTTTGAAATTCATAATTTAGGATAATCCTAGACTCTCCTTCATTTATTTGATATCTTGGGGCCTTTCTCAATGCCTTAAGCCAGAAACTTTTAAAGTATTCATTGAGGTCAGTTCATCAAACTTTACGGAATTTCTGCCCTGAGCCATATATCAGTATTGGTCTGGGTGCAGTGGGAGACTCCAGTAAATATGGTATGATCTATAGCTTGATGGAGCCATTAATTTGAGATTTAGATAGCCTAGAGTACACAGTTAAATTCTACCATTTTGCAGGCACTTGCTTAGTATTGAGGTTCTTTCTGGGGTATTGTGTCTCCACCAGGATTATTAGAATAGTCCAGTTGGTGGTATTTACATTTGTATCATGTGAGTCATATTGGCTTCTTTAGCAAAATACCCAGTAAACACGTTCTGCTGGCTTTGAAGGCTGCCTAACTTCTCAGGATACTGCTATAGTTTCTCTATTGTCTGAGACTTAAACTTTCTTGGTCCCTCTTCTACACTCATGGCATAGCTATATTCCATGATGTTTTCTTGCTTAATTATTGGTTCTTTATTATCCTTTGATTTTCCTATATGATTATAGGATCATATTGCCCAGGAGAGCAGACAGCTAGGATTATGTATTAAAACTATGATGAAACTGCCATAAATTTTAGGACAGTGTTTCCCTACATAAACCTTGAAGTTAATTTATAAATTGTTGATATCTCTGGTTCTTTTCCTGGCCATTGTCCTATCAGTCTGAAAGATTTTGACTAGCAACTATACCTCCTTGCTTTATCTATCTCCTCTTTTTTTTTTTTTTAAGATTTTATTTATTTATTTGACAGAAAGAGAGAGAGAGAGAGCACAAGTAGGTAGAGAAGCAGGCAGAGAGAGAGAGGGAAGCAGGCCCCCTGCTGAGCAGAGAGCCTGATGTGGGGCTCAATCCCAGTACCCTGGGATCATGACCTGAACCAAAGGCAAAAGCTTAACCCACTGAGCCACCCAGACACCCCTATCTCCTCTTTTGATTTTCATGTCAGGCTTACTAATCCCACCACAGACCAACCCTGAGCCCCACTCATTCAGTGATCATCTATAATTCCCCCTGTGTGACAGGCGTTGTGCTGGGTGTTGGGGCTTCAATACCAATGAAATGATTTCCTTGACCTTAAAGGAGTTTTGTAGGCTTGTGAGAGGACCAAAGATGAAACAAACACAGGTAATAATTCAGTGTTCTATTATAAAAGATGTGCAAGACACATAGCAGACCTAAGGTTGATGCTCACTTTTATAGAGGGAGGCAGGAAAAGCTTAATTTCAAGGAAGTAATGATTAAACTGTACCCATTCTGGAAAGACAAGATTAGACAAGAAGTGATAAGGAAGGCATGAGAAAGGCTTGGAGATGAAAATCCCCACAAACAGCCTTAATTTACATTTTTAAAAATTTTATTATTGGGAGAGTGTGAGTCCAATAGCAGAGTAAGTTTTCAGGATTGCACTATTTTCCTTTTATTTTTTTCTGATGCCCTTTCTAATTCTCCTGCTCCCAACCTCCTTAATAGTGGAGAACAGACACTCCCTGGTGGTCTAGTGGTTAGGATTCGGCTCTCTCTTAATAGTGGAGAACAGAGTCAAACTCATCTAACACATCATCTACCATATTTGGCAGGCCCTTAAAAATGTGTTGAATGAACGAGTGTTGATCATCACTGATCATAAATCAATTGATCATTATCCCATTTAAAGGCAGGTCTTTGCCTTAGAAGCTATTTCTGAGTATACATCATCTACTGATACCAGCCCCTATGTTGGGCTTCCAGGCTTTCTATAGAAATGTCTGCATCTTAAGAGTTCCAAGGAGAAGGGCCAGCTTTGGCCAGCACTTTTGCTAGAAGTGCAGAAGGGATTCACAGATTGTAAATAGGTATAGAGCTTTTTCCTAATTTTAAGAAACATTACGTGCTTTGACTTAAATTATGCATAGTAAGGTAAAAAATGAGTAATTCAAGCATCGACTTTTACCTTAACAACCTTCTTTTTCTTTTCTTTCTTTCTTTCTTTTTTAATGTAAGATCAGTATCTCCTAACATATATGTAAGGTACCAGTTTGGGTCTTTCAGCCCTTTTCATGTATCCACTCTTCATTTACTGGGCTTAAACCCTTCAGTAACTCCCGGATTTGTAATTTCCTGGTATGCCTGGGCTCTAACTCTCTCTGTGGGTTCTGTAGCATCTCCTAGGTATGGATGGAGAGGTAAGTGAAGGAAAGCTAATTCTTCCCTGTACCACTTGGTCTAGTTAGTTTCCATAGTATATAGCACAAAGGTGTGAAAGCATTAGTGATTTCAAGTATGTATGTATATATGTATGTATGTATGTATGTATGTATGAATATGTATGTATGTATTAACTGAGGGTGAAGGGAAAACTCAAAACAACTCAAAACCTTAAATATCATCAGTAAGGATGACTCAGGAGACGTAGCCTCATGCCTTAACCAGGTGTCCTGCCCTAAATATTTGTCTCAGTCCAGGAAAGGACCTCTGGGGGAAGCTCCTCGTCTCTATATGGGGTCCATTTCCTCTCAATGACCCTTAACCCCTAGCAATATATTTACTCAACTCTCACCTATTAACTGTGATAAAGGGGTCAGGGAGGCAAACTAAGATTTAATAATCTAAGTCAAGAGAATAAATGGCAGTAGGTACTCCCCCTACCACCAATAGTCCTCCCAAAGATGAACATTAATTATGAGAGAGATATTGCAGATGAATGCCTTGACGAGAAAGGAGTTTTTTTTCTGACTGCCACATAATTTGCAAGGCAACACTCTCTCCAGCAGTCTGGACATCTTCTTATTCTGCAGAAAATATGTAATTCCCTTTTTTTTCCATTCTATCCCCACCTTCATCCTTCTGCTCATGCCATTTTCAATTGCACTCTTTGGGCCCTGCTTAGAATAAGAGAAGGGGCTAATGTGGGGCCAGGTCCTCATCCAAGGCTGTTCTTTAATAGAAAGATGCTTCGCTATTGCTGTCCCATTACGGAATACATTAACTCCTTATCTGAGAGTCTGCCTTACCCTCAGTTTCTCACTAGCAGGAAGGGAGCCCGTGGTAATCTTCCCCTTGTATAACGTGTGTAATTGATGATCTTTGTGCACAATAGCCAGGTCACATGATCTAATAAAGGATTTCTATTTTTCTGATTCATGCTTCACTTTCGTTGTCTTACAGAAGAATAAAAAAATCAAGCTGGATTTAAGTGTTTTGTGCTGTGTTTAACGAATCACCTTCCCCAAAGAAAAGGAAATTATACAAACTCTCCTAGAAAATTCAGCCAGCGTGGACATCATAACTTTATGATCTGTACTCCAGTTAATTATGAAAAATGTTCAAGTCCTTAAATAAATCTTAAAAAAGAAGATCTTGAACATGTGGCCGTGTATCCCAGTGAGGCTAAAATTGGTGAAAGACAGAGCTGAATGCCAAATGATAATTTCTGCTAAATAATTCAGGCCCTCCGCACTCTGATATTTTACTTACTTTAATGAGCATAATGGGTGCAAATAGAGACGGTCTCCCTCACGGTGCCAGACACAATGTGCTCTCGCCTCATTGTGGGCCCTGTTTCCTTCCGCAACTCATATCTGCACACGTGTCCTCTGTTCCCTGGGTCTGGCACTACTACCCACTAAATAATGTAGGTTGAAGTCACTACCTGAAAATGTTTTGATGGTGATTGTCATGAAGAAAAAAAGGTTGCATTGCAGTGAGAAAAATCTGTGCTACATCTCATTTGCAACAGAATGGAATGGGAAAAAAAGACATTTTGGGACTTGGGATTCCCTCTAATGTTATTTTTTTTTTTCTTTCTTCCATAGGGAAATGACGCCGATATGGTTGATAAGAATAAGTGCTGTACGCTCTGTAACATGTCCTTTACCTCGGCAGTGGTGGCTGACTCACATTATCAAGGCAAAATCCATGCCAAAAGGTTAAAACTGTTGCTAGGAGAGAAGACCCCACTAAAGACCACAGGTATGTGTGGAAATAGTGATCACGGGCGACCATGAAGTCGGGGCGCTGCGCCTGTCCCACTAATTGTGCTCCCTCTTCGGCAGAGGCTGCCTGAGTAGAGTCTAAAGGTAGATGCCCTTCGAAACCTAAAGGGATGGACAGGGAGCCCCGCAGACTTTGCTGTCATAGGCTATTCAGTACAGTTACAGGGGCTCATTCTCTCACCCTGGCTCCTTCAGATTAATAATTCAGCAGCTGGCATCTTCTGCAAGGCTGTTTGCAACCTGCAAGGTGTTGTCTATCACACTGATTATATATTATGTAAGATACGGTACCTATTATGTAATGAATGCTGTTTTTTCCATAGCTTCAGTGTGTCCTCTGCATGGCTAACGTGTGGTGTTTTGTGTCTAGTGGGTCGATTCACTGCTTGTGTCTGTGTAACGCAGCCTGTCATCCTGCCTTTATCTTGGTGAGGGTGGGGATGAGGGGAACTGTGCAGACAGCTAAGTTGTATTTTTATTTTTCCCCCCAGAGGTGACAGTTCCTGCTGTTGTCTGTAATTCAGTCCTGTTCACTTTCACAACAAAAAGCTGAACTACTGATAAAAAATCATTTCACCCTGTAAATGCATCACTAAAATAATTCCTCATAAGTCTGTCAAATTATGAAACTAAAATATTATAATTGAATCAAGTTAGACTATTTGTGAAGACATTCCTAGGCTGGGTTGTAATCCCAAGAAGTTGGGGGTATATTTCATGATGTCTACTCTTCCAATGCAATTAAAATGTAGCAGTGCTTTTTATCTTTCTGTCTAATGAATCGTGCATAAATTGTGGGCGTAATTATTTTTTAAATGGTATTTTGGAGATTGGAGGGAGCCTAAAACAATACTTGACTTTTATTCTCACCAGTGTTTTCCTTAAGAAAAATATCTTCTTTCACCTAGAGAATAGCGAGGAATCTTTTCACTATATTTTTCTACTTAGTTTAACTAAAGGGTATTGTTTTTGTAAAGGTGGCTATGACATTCAGATATAGGATGGGGTTGCAAAACACCTGAAATCTGGAGCTGAACCGGGCTTGTTCCTGGGCACACACCGTGTCTTAGCATTTTATAAGCAGTCACTCGGTTGAAACTCCTGATTCTTGCTCTCTAAAAGGTTAGATATTCACCTTGTAACCTACTCCCCAACAAATTTCTTAAAATAGACACCTCAAAGAAACAGTCACTGGAAAATTTTTACCTTTTTTCCACGAATGAGTAACTAGCCCACTTTTTCTTTCTGCTTAAGCAGAGAATTGCTGTTAAATTTAATTTTGGAGATAGTGATGGAAGAGGAGGAGCTCTATCTTTGTTTATCATGTCAATTAGCAAAGGGGAGAGTTATTATTTCTGTTAAAAAAAAAAATCGCCACATGGCACAAATGGTTCTTTGTGAATTTAAATACATTCTCCAGATAACCAAGCACCAGTTTGTTTTCCTGAATTCAGATACCCTCCAATCTGGTAAGTATAACTTAGATGTAATTTGTTAGTTCCTATCAGTATATGCCAAAGGAAAAATCAGGAACACTTAAACTACAACCTTTATTTCATGACTTTGTCTTGGTGTCCACAGAGCTGGCCCAGTCCTCAGTGTGACCAAAATCAGGTTGCCAGTTAGGCTAGATGGGAATGGGGGTGGGGTGGGAGGTAAGTAGCTCTATCAGCTTGTAGCTTGAGCTGGGAAAACAGATTTCAGCTGCTTTATGCCAGCATCTCCCTTCCTCATCTAACTCACAGTGCCCAGGCTGTGTATCCCCATTCTGTAGCTTAGGCTCTCATCTGTTCTCTCTAAAGCTGCTTGCAGCAGAAAGGGTCTTGGAGAATGGCAACACTAGACAGAATTAGAGGGTCTGGGAGCTAAATTGGTCCCTGGGCTTGGGCTGGTGTCAACCCAGCTACTGGCAGGGAGCAGAGGAAGCAGTGTGTCCTGCTAGAGCCAGGTGAGTCATTAGGTACGACGATAAGCAGGGGGTGGGAGATATGGCAAAGGATAAGATCTGAAGGCTTAATAGGAGGGTGAGCTTAGCAATGGGGAGTCTAGGCACAGAGATCCTGCAGAGAACAAGCTGGGTGCTGGCACAGGGGAAGGATGGCAGGTGTTGGCAGGCCCCTGGCTGCAGGCTGGTGAAAGTAAAGGCTGTTAAGAGTGTGACAGATCATCATAACTTAAGACAAGAGGACTGGGCTACAAGTCAGGTGTAAGGAACAAATCAGGAACCTGGTTTCCAGACAGGATATAGGTTGAAGCTTGGTCTCAAACACAAATTCACATACTGTCAGTAAGGGTAAGGACCAAGAGGCATGAGAAAAGAACACCTAGGCTGTGCATTTCCTGACCTACTAAGTTCAGTCCCTCCAGCTCCCTGAATAGAGCCCGGATGGCCTGCCATCACTTCTTGCTGCCTGCGGTGGCCATTCTTGAAGGACATCACCCTCTAAGCTGTGGCTGCCTTATGCACATCCAGGAACATCTCTGCCTCATCAAGAAGCTTAGCTTGAAATTATTTCTGTAGTGAAAACAAAAGAAATAAAAAGAACATATAAAACCCAGCCAACTGAGTTAAGATGATGGAAAGAAGCAAGTGCCCTGCTCAGAAATGCTATGTGAGCTACCCCTCCTGGAATAACAGGCTCTTGAGCTGTACTGATACCTGGGTAGGGAAAATTGATGCACAACTCAGTGCTTTCCCCAGCTCCAGCTACAACATCTGATGAGGGTGAGCAATTGGTGTCTGTGAATCATTACCTTTCCGCCCACTCAAGATGTGCTTTGCTCAAGCATCAACTGGGTATCCTGCAGAATTATCGTGGTTGCAGTTGTCTTCTCCAGATGGGAGCATGTTTACTAGAATTTCTGAAATGCTTGACAGAGTTGCTGGGACAAATACCAGCTCCCATTCTTGTTGGTGAGTGTGCTTCAGAATCTCTGTTCCCATTCATGCTCTTCTACGTCCTGCTATAAGACAAACGCTTAAGGAGAATTCCAGGCCCGCTGTGCTCTTGGAGGGTCAGCAGACCTCAGCGTGGAGGTCTTGTCCAGATTGGAGGCTGGCCAGAGGTTGCCACACCATGAGAAGGATTTAGAGGAGGCGTAGTCCAGAGGTTGGAACAGGGAAGGCCATGACAAGCCTCTCTTTAGAGGGAGAATAAAGAAACAGAGGTGGTTCAATGCGGAAAAGAGATTGCTCAGGGGCAAATCTTTGGAAGGCTGTTATATGAAAAAAGAGATACATTGTGTGTTTGTGTGTGTGTCTGTGAATGTGAAAGAGTATATAGAATATGGGAGTGTGTGAGAATAGGTGAGAGTGTATTCATGTGTGTGCATGTGTGAGTGTGAGAGAACATTGTGAGGATACATGAAATTGTGTGTGTGGGTGTGTGGGTGTGAGAGTATATGAGTGTATATGTATAAGGGAGTGTGTGAGAATATGTGAGTGTGCACGTGTGTGTGTGAGTGCCAGAGCATTATGAGAATATGTGTGTTTGTGTGTGTGCATGGGTGTGAGAGTGTGTGAGAATATGCGAGTGCGTGAGAGAATATGTGAGAATGTGGGTGATTGTGTGAGTGTGAGTGTGTGTGAGGGAGTGTGTGAGCGTGTGCTTGGATGCAACAGATGTACCCAATGAGTGGGTAGAAAATTAAGGAATTAGATCTGAACTCAAGACAAGGAAAAGATTACTAAGTTCCAGAGATGTTAGATTTCTCTAATGAAGCCTAAAGCCTAAAGCCAACCAACTGGACAAAGATGCTGGAGAGAGCAGCTCAGGTCAGCAGCTGTGTAAGCTGTTCCTCCAGAGCCCTGGAGCTGACTGACATCAGACTCAGTCGGGAAGTGGGGCCAAGCAGGGTGGGGGTTGGGGGGTGTTGTTGAAGCGGAAGCTGGCTGATACTTGGCAGGGCATTTCCCGAGGGGATTCCACCCAAAGACATCAGCCTAGATGACATCTAAAGTCCTTCCACCCCGATTCTCATCCTAAGGCAATCTGCAGGCTTGACCCACTGATCTGATAGGCGGTAAGAGCGATGGCCTGGGAGTCAGGAGACAGGAGCCCAGGCCCAGGTTCGGCCTAAGGAGCTATGCCATCTTTGGTAGATACGCTATCCTTTCCAACCTCACTTTTCTCATCTGTCATTTCATTCTAACACCAGATATTGTTACCTCACTGGCCCTTTTTTATGGAGCAAACTATAGAATTAAAAGCTTTGGAAAGTAGGTTATTCACATGTGACCATGTGGTAAAGAAGTTGATGGGGTGAGGGACAGCCTAACCCCTTTCTATCAAAAACTGGGACTTCCTGGTTAACATGGGGTTGTTCACATACTATCTTGGGAAGGTACAAAGGGACATCGTGTGTGTCTTCTTGGAGACAAGCCTTTCTGGGATGAGTTGCATGAGCCAAGGCAGGCAGGACCTGGCACCGGAGCTGCCCACTGGAGTTAGGCAGTGCTGGTGGGCATGGAGGGGGCAGGGAATGGCCGTGGAGCTGAGGAGACAAAAGGGCCCCAGGTGTGAAGAGGACCCATCAGCAGGAGAGAGACCCCGTCACTAAGCTGGGGGACAGCCCCCGGATCTGGAACTGATAACGGACAAGTAGATGCAATAGTAAATCATTTTCAAGACTAGAACTCAAGATCTTCAAGGATAAAAGAAGAAATCAGACAGCCAAATGAGGGCCCACAGAGGGGACAGATCTCGGGAATGCGGAAGCAGCTCTTTAGCAGAGTCAAAACACCAAGTGATAAAGGGTTAGAAGGTCCAGGCTGCCACTGCTTAAATTCTGCTGAGTTCATTCCAAATCCCCAAGGACTGGAATTTGGCCCTGGAAACCCCTCACAAGAAGCTGAGTCTGTGGGGGAAGGTGAGCACTTCCAACGGAATGAGGAGGACGAGGAACCAGACAGAGCCTTGAGGCTGTGTGCTGCGTGATTGGCTCCATTCTGGGATCCTGGGTACCTCACTGTGGCTTTTTCCCAGTGGCTGCCTGGGTGGCAGTGCATAGGGTGTGTGCTAGAGGGCTTCAGTCCTGCCAGTGACTCAGCCCTGAAGGCAAGATCTCTGCCTGCAGGAGACCAGGTAGTGGTTTCCAAGCTCGCACCCCTCCTGACCCCCAGAGTCTATGAATAGGTGGTACACACCAGGATTTAGGATTGCATATGGAATTAAGACTTCTGGCCTCTGGAATGATAATAAAATAAAATGGTGCTGTTTAAAGCCATTTCACATGTGGTAATTTGTTATAACAGCCTCAGGATAGACAGAGACCCAAGGAAATACTCGGCCAGACAAGGTGGTCCTTGATGTTCATTCTACATACATGCCTCATTGAAGCTCGGAAGCAGCGTAGGAAGCAGCTCGGACGTCAGTCTGGCCAGGGACTTGCCTGGGGAACAAAAGGTCTATCTTCATATCGGGGCCTTATTCCCCAAATACAGCTTACCACTACATCGTGCAAAACCTCTGGTCTATTTCCATCGATAGCGAGGTGAATTCCTTCTCCTAGCATGCAGGAGCTCCAACAAGTTAGCTCTTCCGGACCTCCCAGCTTATTTCCTCTCTCTGTTCCACGCACCTTCTCCAGTGCTCTGGCAGACAGGTCTCCTGTACCACCGACCCGCTGTGCCTTCCCTGCCACTGTCCTATAGCCCAGAGACCCTTCCCTCTTCCTGCTCTGGTCTCCATAGCTTCACCTTCCAAGCATTGGAGCAGGCCTCCCACGGTCTCTGCAGTGTGTCACGGCTGCTGGAAATCACAAAGGTGGGGCCCCCTATATTAGCAGAGGACTTCATGTGCCTCAGCCTCCTTTTCCCCCTCCGTCCAGTGGGTATAATGCTATGACTTGTATTAAGGGTTTTCCATGATGATTGTGCGAGCTGGTTAAGAAATGCGAAGTGCTTGTCACAGTGCTCAATAAGTCTTAGCTCTGTCCACTCAGGAAACGGAGCTATTTTTATTTACTCTTCTCTGTGCTGTATAATTTTGCACTTAAAATATCTTATGGTGTATTGTCCCTGGCTGCTTCCTTTTGGTGAGTTTACCTCACTCATGGGTCTTTAAGCACTCTTCACAGAGAAACCGCTTCTCCACACTTGCTCTGAATTCTGCCACGTTCTCCTACACAGGCTGGCCTGCCACGTTCTTCTCCAGGATAGTAACAGAAAAATTTAATCTGGTGTTCAGTCCCTGCTTAAGGACTCGTACAGCATAGACGCATGGGCCAGGGTACACGGTCCCAAAAACCTGTGTGGGGGGAAGAGGGGGAGAAGAATCAAAACCGCTCCAGAAATCTGCCAAACAAAACATTAGTCCATTGTGACTGGGTGGATAGGGGGAAAGGGGAGAACCAAGAGAAATAAGCAGGAGATCAGATTTGAGCAGAGGTTAAGTTGGAAGATGGGAGAAGCAGCCTGAATGTTCCAAAGGCTGGCCACTGAGGCTTTGGATTGTGTGCTGGGGGCTTTGGATGTGTGCCAGGCAGGGAGCTGTTAATAAGTGAGTTGGGTTGGCCGTCCAGGGTGCAGACGAGCTGATACCAGCAGTCTTAGGAGTACGCACAGCCAGGGCGAGGGACTGGGGCGGGAAGGAAGGGACTGGGGCGGGAAGCCGAGCTGGGAATCCAGGGGGCATCAGTTATGTCAGATGGGAGCAGGGCAGAGGAATGTCAGGGCTGGGTGGTTCTGCCGAATCCATTATTGTCAGTGGCCCCAGCCTCCTGGAAGGGAGCTCAACCGAAGCTTCAGATGTGTCACTGTTACCTCCAGGAGTGGCAGCAGGACGTCCTTAGCTGCCTCTAAATGGAGCTTCTCACTGAGTGGAGGCTCAGCCAGCTCCAGTCCCACCGGACTCTCTGGCCATAGGTAGTTCAGACTGCATCGAGCATGGAACCCTCTCTTGGTGACCGACTCACCCAGCGAAGCTGGCATTCTCAGACAGAAAATGTCCACTCCAAGGGATAGAAGTCATTTCTCCATTGAAGTTGAAATTCCCTCATCTGGTACTTGCCAGAGGAGAATTCATAATGTGGAGGTGTCATTTCATTATTTTCTTAACTTAATCCATCTCAGCAAACACCCTAAGTCCTGGAAGCCCAAAGGTGAATGAGATACCCCTTGCTCTTTGGAGGCTCCCCATGGAGTAGGAAGGAACACGGACACTGAAATACAATAACCAACACACTGGGAAGGTCTGCAAATACAATAGGATATTGAAGAGGTTTAAGTAATTGTGGTTGGAGTGTTCTGAGAAGAATTTATGAGGAGATCCAATTAAGTAAGGTCTTAATAAGTAACTGTCTAACCAATGGGGATTTTTGGGGAAGGGTATCAGTTTCTCATAGGAATCCTTGATCATGACCTGGGTTTCTTATCTCAGGAGTCGCAACATTCTCCATTGGGGGAGGGTTTGTTCTGTGCACCACAGGATGTTTTGCAGCGTCCCTGGCCTCTACCCACTAGATTCCAGAAGAGCCCCACTAGTTGTGACCATAAAAAAATCAAAGTCTCTAGACATAACCAAATGCTTCAAATCAGACTCTAGTGGAGAACCACTGGTGTAGATTAGGAATCAGCATATTTTGGCCTGAGGAGCAAATCTGACCTATTGCCTGTTGTATGATCTGCAAGCCAAAAATGTTTTTTGTTTGTACATGGTTTAAAAAAATCAAAAGAATATTTTGTGACACTGGGAAAATATGAAATTCATATTTCAGTCCATAAATAAAGTTTTATTGGAACAACCATACATGTTCATTTATGTTCCATCAAGACTGGTTCTGGGCTACAGTGTCAGAGCTGAATAGTTGTGACAGGAAACACATGTTCCACAAAACCTGAAATATTTGCTACATGGTCCTTTACATGAAAAATTTGTTGACCTCTGATCCTGATAATGATCTCAAGGAAGAAGCAGCAAGGAATGGTGCTGGTGTGGATTTGTACATAAAATGCAAGCATTTGGGGCGCCTGGGTGGCTCAGTGGGTTAAGCCTCTGCCTTCAGCTCAGGTTATGATCTCTGCATACTGGGATCAAGCCCCACATCAGGCTCTATGCTCAGTAGAGAGCCTGCTTCCCCTCTCTCTCTCTGACTGCCTCTCTGCCTACTTGTGATCTCTCTCTCTCTATGTCAAATAAATAAATAAAATATTTTTTAAAAATGCGAGCATTTTTCTGGACTCTACAAACCTTTGAGGAGCAGGGGGAGGCAGCAGGTGGGACAGGGGTCAGCAGATAGAAGTGACTGAGGGCCGAAAAATGTTTGAGAGATGTCCCTTGGGGAGTTACCCCAAGAGCTGAGAATGAGGGGGATCCTTCCTCTTGTTAAGAGCAAGAAAGTTCTCCAGAGAAGCTAAAAAGACTTGACTGATAGCCAATGTCTCCACTAAGTCTAAAATTCTAAAACATTTATGAAGACTAAACAGATGACTATTACTCAGATTTTGCCAAAATCTTAGTATGCTTATAACTCGTGATTTTTAATTCTTTGCTGAAATCTATGATCCAATCTATATTAGTTTCCCAGGGCTGCTGCAACAAATTAGCATAAGCTGGGTAGCTTAAAATAACAGAAATTTATTCTCTTATAGTTCCGGAGCCTGAAAGTCCAAGACTGAGTTGAGGGCAGGGCCACATTCCCTCTGAAGTTTCTAGAGAAATTTGCCTCCTCCTGCCTTCTGGTGGCTGTTGGCTTCCCTTGGCATTCTGACCTTATCACTCTGATCTCTGTTTCCACTGCCACATGCCTGTCTTCCCTATGTGTCTCTGTGTCCTTCCTCTTATTGTAAAGACACCAGTCACTAGATTTGAGACTTGCTCTCATTCAGTATGACCTCACCTCAGCTTAACTAATTATATCTGCAAAGATCTTGTTTCCAAAGGAGGTCCCATTCTGAAATACCGAGTGCACGTGTACCTGGCCAACTTTTTTTCACTGATAGCACATGACAAAGGCTACAGGCTCTGAGATGATGCTTACTCGCTCATGTTTCCCCCCCTTTCTCGTGATAAACCCATACAAACAAGATCATTGAAATAAGGAGGAGACTGTATTCTTACTCGAAATTCTAAAGAAGACATCATTTAGCTATTCTTTAAAAAATTTATTTTGACCACGAGAGACTATGGACTCTGAAAAACAATCTGAGGGGTTTGAAGCGGCGGGAGGGTGGCAGGTTGGGGGAACCAGGTGGTGGGTATTAGAGAGGGCACGGATTGCATGGAGCACTGGGTGTGGTGCAAAAATAATGAATACTATTATGCTGAAAATAAATAAATTTTAAAAAATACCCCAAAAATTGATTTGTGAGAAAAAATTATTTTGAAGAGAATATGAAGCATAAGGAAGAAAGCTGTAAATCACAGGTATTCCCCATTGTCTCCCATTAATCAAAGGGAAATTTTAAGTTTATCCATAATCTGATATTATCATTAGGTATTCTATTTAGGATTAACAGGAAAATTAATTTGTGTTTGTGGCAGACAAGTTTCTCATCCAAAATCCATTTGCTTCCTACACTTTGAATTGATTGTGTGTAGATGTAACATGCATTACCTTAAGACCAGACTACAAGACAGAGGAGGGCCATTCTACCTACATTAGACTTTGCAAGAACAAGAAAGATGCCTTTATTGTGACACTTTGGGGTTGTTTGTTATTGCAGGAGAGCCTAATCTATCCTGGTTGATTCATTGTCCCTTAAAGTTACTGTTTCACATACAAGCTTTTATGAATACATCTATCATTCTTAGCAGAAATGGATATTGAGCACTCTCTTTGATGTAATTCTCAGACATCATTGGCTTGACAGGAAATGGCATCAGACTTGGCAGTAACCTTTCTTTCATTTTGACCCTTTAGAGTTGAAGTTGCCGTAATGTGTGTATGTCTTAACAACAGTGCAAGATTGATAGCAGACACTTCCGAAGGCATTACGGCATTATGGCTCTGTTGATGAGTGTACGTAGAACACTCCCTGGCACACAGTAGGCATTTAATAATTATTTGTTGGGTGAGTGAGAATTGGAAGCATAATTGAGAATAATGATAGGTATTTAAATACCTTTAGCTTTATTTTTGAATGAAGTTACCCTGGTTATTGAAATTTCTCTTTTTTTAAATTTATTTTTTATTTATTTTCAGCATAACAGTATTCATTATTTTTGCACCACACCCAGTGCTCCATACAATCCATGCCCTCTCTAATACCCACCACCTGATACCCCGAACTCCCACCCCCTCGCCACTTCAAACCCCTCAGATTGTTTTTCAGAGTCCATAGTCTCTCATGGTTCACCTCCCCTTCCATTCTGGTGAATAAAATGATCAAGGGCAGTGGTTTCCCAGCTTTATAGGAAGTGCCATGCCTGTCTTTTCTGCTTGCTTGATTGAAAGAAACTTTTTTTTCTCCTGGTAAAATAGGTGAAATGCCGTGTAATGTAGAGTATAAACAAAGGCTCTGATGTCAGACTCCATTGTACAATCTGGTTATGCCTAGGTGAACTCATGGTAAAAAACACGTGCATTTAGCTTAGCTTAATTAATTAATTTCTTTATGTTTCAGATTTTTATTTAAATTCTAGTTAGTTAACATGCAGTGCAGTATTGGTTTCAGGAATAGAATTCAGTGGTTCAGCACTTACATACAAGACCCAGTTAGCTTAGCTTAGTTTAGGCATGAATTATATGTTGTTGACTTTGAGTTAAATGATAGTGAATCAAAGTATATGCTAAATAAGGTGTCTTTAAACAGAAGCACACATAAAACAAGGTTCTGTGTTGTTCAGTTGACCAAAATGTGACCCTAGGCTCACAGGAACCTAAGCCCGAATTTCCCCTAAAGAGCCATGGTTTGGTATTTATTTTGGTATTTATTTATTTATTCACTGTTCTTTGGAGACTTTGTAAGGAACATAGCTAACCAGGAATAACAGGAATTGACTATATCAAAAGTTATATTCATTACACCAAAAAAACAGTCCAAAAAATCTGCTCATACTCAAAAATGAATAAAGATGTATAACATTTTAAATATCCTAAGGTGAGGTAAAAACCATAGCTGAGAGGGGAGAATCTACACTAATAATAAAGTAAGTAATCATCACTGATAATGTTAAAGACATTCTATCAGAAACATCACATTCATTGCTTCACTTGCTCTTCATAAAAAGCACGAAGTCTGAAGTATCGTTCTCTCTACCTGTGAGGGAATTAAGAGGACAGGGTAAAGGGACTTGCCTGATGTTATGCAGTAAAATAGCGTAACTGGACCTTGAACCCAGGGCTTCTGATTGTACATTCCGGGACCTTTCCTTCCTCTTGAGGTGGTGACAAATAATGCTTCAAAAATGATCTACAGATTGTTGCTCACCAGATGAACAGCACAGTTCAGACTTGAAGGCTCTCACTAAAGTGATCGGAAAAAACAAAACCACAAAGATATATTTATAAACTTTAAAGCAAGTATTTCTCATTTGTAGGAACAGTGAACAATGTGGGGAAAGCAAGAGATAAGCAATGATCTCGTCCACTCTGCTTGTCTTGTGTGTAAATGTGTTTATCATACTCCTCTTCTGCAGTCTTGTTGCTTCTCCTCTTTCCTTCCTTATTTCCTGCTGAAAATGAGAGAGATAGAGCTTCAGAACTTTTCCATAAATTTCTATGCCAGACACGAAATTGCTTATTTGAGTTCTCTGTTGAATGAATAAAGATCAGGGTATTCTAGATCTGTTTGTAAGTTACATAAATTCAAATTTTAAATAATATATGCACTCCAGGTTCAATCAGCACCTCTTATTTGCATATAAGATTTCATACACTGCAGTAGTTCTAATATCTGAATCAGGTTATTTGGTTTGCCAGCATAACCTGTCTAGATACTTGTTTTAATAGACGCAAACAATAGTTTGTCAAACAGGCAGATCTTCATAGCGGTGCGTTTTCTTTTAAATTAGAAAAGCTGGCATGTTCTAAGATGTCCTCTTTAGATCAGTGCGTTTGTTCCGATGATGTCTTTGGCTTTTCTAAGACTTACAACTACAACAAATAATAAATTCATAGAATCGCAGAGCTTGAAGGTGCCTACCAATCATTGTTTCAACCATCTCATTTTCCCGGTGAGGAAACAGGCCTAGTGAGGTAAAGCCGTTTGCCCAGGGGGATATAACGGGTTGATGGCAAAGAGACTTTTGTTTTGCAGTAATCTTTCCATGGTGTCACGATGTCAGGAGAAAACAAATGAATCAGGGCACTGACTATCATACAGTGAATAGGGTTTAAATAAATTAGCAATGTGAGGTGAGCTAACTTCTTTTGGCCACTACTTTTGAACGCTGGATCACAAGAGGCTTGGAGCAATGATTAGATCAAGGCTACTGTCTTTTTTATTTTATATTTGATGACCAGAGAAACAAAAGATCAAAGATTGAATGGAATTAAAGACTTTAACAATGAAACTACTGCCTAGCTGATTTTCACAAATCCTTTTAAATAGCATAAACTCACTTTTCTTTTTTGGATGATCAAATAGTGGTATAAGACACTTGATGATTTCAGCAGCTTTTATGATGTGGTTATACCTTTATTCCAGAAAGTGTTCTTTAACACATTTTTATGAAGGAATAGAGTAGAACAATAAAATTGTCAGTTTCCTGTGCTTACACTGAAACTGACAATAGGAGATGTGGTGAGGGCATAGAATCCATACATAGAATGCATTACTATTCAGAAAAAACTCTGAGTGAGAGATTTTCTGGCAATAACTCTTAAATCAACCATTAAAGATAAGAACCCTAAAACTGTCTAGTCTATGAAATTGAGAAGGCACTTGTAAAGTAAGCATTCTACCTAAAATAACTGGTAGTATCCCAGACTGTATTCTTATCCTTTGAAATCTCTGTATATTTTACATGGAAGCCTCAAAAATCTTGTATACACTTGGGTTGGTTTCTTTAATGATCACATACAATAAGTATGAATTACTGGTTAGCACTTAAGTACAATAAATATTATATTTCTTTGTATTTCAAAAATCAGTGGAGATGACTCCTGTTCTCTAGCCCTGAAGATGGTTTAGAAGAATAGTCTTGGTCATCCTTTGGAGTACCCTTTCTTCCCTCATTAGGGCCACACAAGGGCCTAGAGGTCTAAGGGCGCCCTCAAAGAACTCTCCCAGCCTGTGAGCTCTGGCTACTTTATCATCACCCAGGATGCTGTTGTGGGCTGGTCTATAGCCTACGGGTGAAGCCCCAAGGCTTCCTCAGAAGTGGATCTCAATTTATCTGTCTCCCTCTCAGGGTGCATATTCCTTCCGGTTAGAGACTCCACTGATGGTTTCATCCCCTTTGTGCCAAGTGAGGCTATGGAAAAGAAGGCCAAGCCTCCATTATATACATTTCTGGGGAATGTCCTGCTGCCTTAGACATAATTTTTTTTTTTAAAGATTTTATTTCTTTGTTTGACAGAGAGAGACACAGCGAGAGAGAGAGAACAGAAGCAGGGGGAGGGGCAGAGGGCGAAGCAAGCTTCCTGCTGAGCAGGGAGTCTGATACAGGGCTCGATCCCAGGACTCTGGGATCATGAGCCGAGCTGAAGGCAGATGCTTAATGATTGAGGCACTCAGGCACCTCTAGACACTGCTTTTAAGATGCCCAGGTCTCTACCCATACTTGCAACTCTCTTTTTACCCAGTCCCCTACCCAGGAAAGACAATCCCTTTCCAGCAGAAAGCACACCCTTCTTTGACACTCTGATCCCTTTGCTCTTCAGACAGCCTAGAATAAGTGCATTTGTTCCTTCTGTCCTGGGGGTGGGGAAAGCCAGACTTCAAGACTTAGCCCCCATTTCAGAAGACAATGGAAAACACCTTTCATTATTATGAAGTGAGTCTATTGGGAAACAAGACAATTATTTAGTTTCTCAGTAGGTTATTTTGTTGTATGAATTGTCTTGTGACATAGATACCAACCCAGTTTGTCTATCTGAAGGCTAGAAAAGATGGAATTTTCTGTTTTCTTACTTTACTCTCAGCCTTCAGAGAAACTGCTTCTCTTGGGCAGGATTTCCTGCTAATTCTGATGGATGTACACACTGTTGAGTCCTATTGCTGTCATTACGAACCCACGTGGGTTTTCAAGAGGATTTTGACCACTTCGAGGTACCATGAGTTGCAGCCATTCTTACTGTTGGTGATACTGGCTAAAGATGTGGTCTGGGAGTTCTGAGTGCAGACCTCGGAGCTGAGAGATAGGGACGTCTCTGGGAGAGTCCTCAGTCATTTGTATGCATGATTGCTGCTCTACAGCACGTGTTGGGATTTCATGACTGAGAAGCAGGAGCCTGGAGTTAAAGGTGTACTCAGGAATTCCTGCTGTAATTAAATCTTGATTAGTGTAAAGTGCTAATGATTATCATCTTCATTTTGCTTCTCAGTCAACAGAGCTGATGAAATCCTAATGCCTGGACCTTTCATTTTCAGTTGGTAAAACCCATACATCAAATATCCTGCTGGATGGGGGAGACAAGAATGAACTCCGGCATATATGTGAACATTTTACTTGATCTTCCTTAACACAAAGGGGAGATCATTTTTAGTCAAAATAAGTCAGAAAGAAAGATGTCCATACATATGCCTAACCTTAATGATTTAATATTCAAAAGTTTTGCCTTAAAAAAATGTTGTTTCATCCCGTGCCTAGCATGGAGAATGAGTTATCTGTAGAAATTCACAGAGTCCTGAGTTACCATCTTACCCATGTTTCCAGCAAGATTCCATTAACTCTAAAGTCCCATCATCTGGCATGGTTTCAATCTTCTCCCTTTCACCACTGGGTATTAATAATGCTCTTATTCTACAAATCTTCCTCAGCTACCCACCCAGGGCCAGTAGACGTGTCTTAAGCTTCTTGTCTTCTAAAGGCCTACCATTCAGGCTCAGTCTGTTTTTCCTTTTTAGCAGCTTTGGAAAAACAGCTGGCCATCAGTCTAAATACTATAATCCTCTATGTGTCTCAAGTGTTACTAAGTAATGCTTCAGCTTCTCCTCTTCTGGCTAAGTAATCCCAAAGCCTTTATTACTCATACACCTTTCTTCCTTAAGCCACCTCTCTGGCTCTTCTCTTTACTTCCTAGTATTCTACAATCCATCCTGGATCTCTCTGAAAGAATCTTAGATTGTTGTAGTCACCACAGCCTTATGAACAGATACATGAACGTTTCATGATCAGCCAGTGAGATTTTCTGACTTAGTCTTCCCACACACTCCCTTGTCTCATGCTCTCTGTGTTCCTGGTCTCTTTGAGGGCAGCCGGTGTGTCCGTTTGGCAGAACCGATGTCAGTGTGGGACATGGGAGAACATGAAGCAGGAGTTAGGAGATCTTGGTTCTGGTCTTCATTTTCTCTGTAGCCAGGATGTCCGGGAACTAACTTTTATCAAGCAGGCACAACAGAGATAACGAGGTTGAACCGTTAGCCCCATTTTATTTTAGGAAATAGTTTGGCTGCAGAAAATCCCCCTATCCTGAGTTAAATCTAGTTTGATTTTTTTTTTTTCAAAAGCTATTATTTTCTCTCTATCTGTTGCCTCTTACGATTTTGTGAATAGGCTTCTGTAGAATTAATGCAACTTAATAAAATTGTTCTGTTAAACATATTTCCATTGGGAAAAAAAAATAGTATTTTCATTCTAGATTTCAAGCTGCATGAGGACGAGTGTTGTATGCTAATGTGGAATATGGTGCCCATACGTGGAGTTGAATGAATGAAACATAAAAATACAGATGCTTGGGCGCCTGGGTGGCTCAGTGGGTTAAGCCGCTGCCTTCGGCTCAGGTCATGATCTCGGGATCCTGGGATCGAGTCCCGCATCGGGATCTCTGCTCAGCGGGGAGCCTGCTTCCCTCTCTCTCTCTCTGCCTGCCTATCTGTCTACTGTGAACTCTCTCTGTCAAATAAATAAATAAATAAATAAAAAATAAAATTAAAAAAAAAAAAATACAGATGCTTTGTAAGATTGAGGTAAAGTGAGGTCCGTGTCAGGTGCTGTCTGTCCAGGGTGATCCTTTCTAACCTTGGCTGCATAGTAGAAGCACCTGAAAAGCTTAAGAGTCTGGTTTAACTCAGCTCCACCCCCAGGGGTTCTGATTTAATTGGCCTGAGGTGGGACCTAGAGTCTGTAAGCATTCAATGCCTACCAGATGGCTATAACCCTTTCAGGGGCTGAGAACTGCTGATTCTAATCCAGGGCTTTCCAACTTTAATTTGCATACCAGTCACTGGAAACTCTCCTAAATGTCCATTCTTATCTAATGGCCCAGGGTGGGCCCCAAGATTTTCATCTCCATGAAACTGCCAGGTGATGTTGTGGTCTGTGGAACACACTTGCAGTTGCAAATTTTAAGCAGCGTCACCTTCATTAGCTGTTAATGACACCCTTGTCCTAAAAATTCTCCAACAGAAATCATTTATATTCTCTCTCATGCACACTTCTTTTTGGCTGTGTCTGCATGGCAACAATGAAGTACGCATTTTGTGGTCAAGCCATAGTTACATGAACAATTATGGATGATACATCTAAATAATTCAGGCTCTGGGTTGGCCTCTGTTCCCCCAGGGAGTAAATTAACCTAATGATTTTCTAACATCGATTTGCAAAGTCTTATCTAGCTTAAAACCTTTTCTTTTTTTGCCATCATCCTCTGCCCACCAACTTCATTGCTTTATATGAGAAGCAGTGGTATATGGAAATGGTCTTTAGACTCATAGGGATTGGAGGACCTTCTTAAACTTGTAGGGATTGGAGGACCTCGGCATTTGAAACCCTGGATTCTCCTGATCCAAGTGTTGGGAGTACCTAACATGATGGAGCATAGTAGCTCCATCTGTCTTAGAAGACCTCCAGAAGTTCTAGAATTGCTTCGTGGTTTTATAGAGCTAACTCAGAATAGCATCGAACCTTCAGATTTAGCAGTTTCCAAGTGGCACTTAATAAAAAGTACTTTATTTCTAGATTAAATCCAAATAAATACACACAAAAGATATGCATAGCTAATAAACACATTCATTTAGTTTTAAATATGAAGTAGAGGCAGTTTTGGTACCCTGCAGACTGTGGGTTATTAAGGACAAGCGACTTTTAGGGATATAGGCTGAGGAAGGTCATTCAACACTCAGTCTGAGTAGGGAAAACTGATTAGGGGCGTGTGCCAGCTGAGAGTGAAGTAGAGATACACACATTCTCATCAGGGAATGGAATCAGTACTAAAGTCTCTAAAATGACTTCTAAGGTTTCAGCTTCCTTCAGCTCAGTCCAAAGGGCCACCCTCTCTCGCTGTCTACTTCTGAACTTAGCCAGTACTTTATCTCTGCTGTACTTCTGGAGCTGCTTGCTTTTTTCATCTTTGAATCCTCCATAAATATTCATAGGATATAAGAAATGATCCAGGAAGTTGGCTCTCTCATTGAATAGCTGATGCTGTTGGATAAGTAAATCATTCCCCTCCGTGAGCATGGGGTATAGATTAAGTGAAATGAGGGATGATGGCAGCAGAAGAAAAGAATAAAAGCTGGTACCAGTCCTCAGGTTTCAGCTCACCGCTCCTCCCCCACTCTGCCAACACTGTCTGATCTGGGTGATGCCCTCCAGCTCCTCCCTCCAAGGATAGCATCTGCTGGCTTGGACATGGGGGTGCCAGTGAATCAAGGAATCCCTGCCAGGGAAACCCACTCTTCCCTCTGGGACTCTGCCTCTTATCTGAGGTTCATGAGGAGAGGCATTTCTAGCAGCTCCCAATTAGCAGGCCATTGATTCTGGCTCAAGCAATAAGCAAATATACTAGGGTAATGTCATAACTCTTAGTGTCCAAACAACTTAATAAGTATTTATGTCCTAATAACTCAGCCAGCACGTACCGAAGAGAAAGTTAATATTTGTATTTCATCCTTAAATAACCACGTTTGCTAATGGATACGTTTGCCTGTTGGACAGTGCATAACTTCTCAAATCTTTGCATTAGATTAGACATTGTTACCTTTGTTTCCTGTTCCTCCCTGGTTGGCTGGATGGATTGGAGGTAGGCAGCAGCCTCCAGGTATCCAGGCTTACAAGAATGTGAACTCATTCTAAGGACTGTAGCATCTAATGTCGAAACCTTGAACTTCCTCAAGATAATGGCTCCTTTGGTCTCTAATGGATGTTTCTATGCTTTTCTCAGAATTTTAAATAATCTTATGGTTCCCCTGTATGTTCACTGCATCATCCCAGGGTACCTCTGTACGGAGTTCAGAAACTGTGGCCATAACTAAAGATTCTGAGTCTGAACTCAGAGGGAGTAAAACACCTTAACTGAGTAATGTTTGAAGACCAAACACCATGAATGCATTATACACATAATGCAGCAGGTGTTTTGAAGATCAGTCTGGACGGAGAGGATGCCTTCCTACTAGCAGAATTTCCTAAAGCAGAATTACTTCTCTTACACAGATAACTTTATGGTGAATCAACTGTTCCTCATTCAACAAGGGTTTATTTAACTGTGTGCCAGGCTTGGTTCTAGAGACCTGGGATACATCAGAGGACAAAATAGATCAAGCTCTTGTCGTCATGAAACCTACATTCTATATCCTCTATTTTTACCCCATGGAAGAACACAGAGTATTGCAGATTTAGGATTCTTTGGTCAAAAACATGAGAAAATTATAAAAGGACTTTCGTCTCCTCTAAAGTTCTGTTTAATGGCTCATTTTCAAAGATCAGGATTCTGCAGGAAACAGGCATACTTAAGATATTTAGAACCTAATCAGTGACTGAAACTAGAGGGAATTATTCTATATTAATGAAAATCAATGATCTATGAATACTATATTAATGAAGACTGATGATATATGAATGTAGTGTGGGTGAGGAAGCAATTCCTGTTAATAGGCTGATTATAATTAGAGTTTTGATACAAAATTGAATTGGAATGATGGTTCTGTTAAGTCATCCTTGCCTTTGTTTGTTCTCAGGAAGTGTTTAATTGCATGTATTTTGGAACATGAAATATTTTACAGGGTTCTTTAATTTCCTTCACGGCATAAAAAGAGATAGCACATGGGTTTTTCTACTTTGCAGTCTTGGATACTGGAACTCACTTCCAAACATATGAGAAGGAAGAGTGTTACTTCATTTTATCTAAATAACGAGAGTGATTTTGGGGTCTGCCATACAATGGGAAAACAGCTTTCCCCTGTATCTTTTGGAGAAATAGGAGAAGTTGAGTGTTTACATCATATTCTGACAGACCCAGTTTCCTCCCAGCCCATTTTCTCCCAAATCAACAATAAATTAATAAATAAATCACTGCAAGTAAAATCTTCTGCGATTTAATTTAAGACCTAGTTGTGGCATCACACGTCCCTTAAGCAGTGTTTTCTTCACTTTGCTCCAAAACAAGTTAGTATGAAATGTGGCCTATAGGTAAGTTGTAAAATAAAAATGTTTTCCCTCTGCATCAAGGAGTGTATATCCTCTAGTAAAAAACAAATCACCATAATCCACAACTACGAAGTAACTTTTGCTAAGAGTTTGATTTGTAGCCTTCTGGTCTTTATGTAGTTTAAATAGATGGGTGTGTATAATCTAATAATAAGTAATTAGGTTTGCACTCTACATATAAACACAGTTTAGTTTACATTATATCCTGAGCATTTCTGCAGATCACTGAATATGTTTTTTTTTTTTTTTCCTAAAATGTGTTTTCAATGGCTTTATGGTGTTTCAGGGTATAGATGCCCATAATTTACTTCATTCATATCCACATATGATCATCTAACTTGTTTTTAACCCTGTGAAGTCTAAAGAAACCATTCCAGATTTAAAATGTAGCTCTCATAAGCCATTTACGAAAACATGAAAATCCATGAAGTGGATAATAACTAAAATGTACTCGTCCTTTTCCTCCTTTATCCTCACATGTTTGTAGAGCATTTTTCATTTATACAAGAGGCCCCGTCCTCTGCTAAAGATACAAAGAAAATGTACATTTTGAGCCTTGACTTTTCAGTTTACATCAAGTTGAGGCATGTAGCTACAGAAGTGCCTGGAAGACTGAGCTGTCCATCCACACTGACAGCTGTCTCCTCATCCAAGCGTTGAATGGCCCAGGCAAATTTAGTTGTCAACAGCATTTGGAAACAAAACAGAACAGTGATACTTGCTAAAGGATTCCTACTGTCATTAATTTGATTTAGGGTAGGAAAAAAGAGAAAAATGAAAGGCTCTTAATCATTAGGGACTGGAAATCAGATAAATTGTTTTAGAGAAAATGCATATTTCCAAATAATCCCCACTGAGAACAGATGTTGAAGCCTGGGAAATGTGTTCTGACTCTATAGTTAATCTTTTTGTTTATTTGGCCTATCACTTTCTCCGCATTACAAGAAACTAGTTGGCATTAAAATATGGTGCTTGGTCTTTGTATCAAAAGATCTGATTGGGCGCCTGGGTGGCTCAGTGGCTGCCTTCGGCTCAGGTCATGATCTCAGGGTCCTGGGATCGAGCCCCGCATCGGGCTCTCTGCTCAGCAGGGAGCCTGCTTCCCTCTCTCTCTGCCTGCCTCTCTGCCTACTTGTGATCTCTGTCTGTCAAATAAATAAATAAAATCTTTAAAAAAAACCAAAGATCTGATCTTTTGCCATTATCTTTACTGTTTATTAATTATGGGGCCCTGTGACCCTTGACTTCTCTCCCTGAGCTTCAAGCTGCCTTGTCGGTCAAACAGGGTTTGGGGACAATGTAAAGAAGAAAATACACGGAACAGACAGCATGGAATAAATTGTACAGTATCATACAAACTGGAAGAATTAAGTATTACGGATAAGAACGTCTTAGGTGAGAAAGCCACATACTTAAAAAGAAGTAAATTCCTAGAACTATTTCGGTAAGTCCTTTGTGAGGATGGACTAATTTTTTGTAATCCTAAAGCCTAAAAAACATCAGGAATGAGTGGAAGGGGAAGAAAGAAAAGGACAAGGGAGGAGGGAGAGGAGAGATTGGGGTGGGGGAGTGGGGGATGTCCGTGGAAGTTGCACGTTTGGGGTTGAAAGGCACTCTGAGGCCATGGTCCAGAGGGCAGACGGGCAGGTGAGAATACTATTGCCTGCTGACTGTGTTATCCCCTTCTCTGGCTAAGGACATCCATGTGGTGATCTCACCAGTAAAGCTTTGAGATCTATTGCTAGATCCTGTCTGGTTTATTGAAAGAAGACCTGCTCTAGTGTCCCAGGCAGTTATTTCCAAAATTTTTACTAATCCCTTTCTCCACTGTGATAATCAGGGTGACCCCAGAATGTAGAATGGCCAACTCATTCCAGTTTGCCTCGGATTCTCCCTGTTTTAGCACTGAAATTCCCATGCCTTGCTAACCTTCTCGATTCCAGGCAAACAGGGATGGTTGGTACTGAGCCAGAAGCTTGGAGTGCGGAGTTTAGATGCTATGCTACACGAACAGAGCAAATAGCTTCCTGTTTGAAAGTAGAATTTCCAGAATGATGTGCATTTTGAACTGTCTAAAAAATGCCTAGAAACAGGCTGCCCGAGCAAAAAGAAGTTTGAGATAATACTGACTTTCGGTATATCCAGTTGAATTCACAGACAGGGAGACTGGGATGAGTGTCTACATTTTGATATGTCACCTTTCCACCGTTTAGTCTTCCTCCCCTCCACCACACATACCTCTACCCAGAATCTGGTCCCTGGGTTGCTGGTATTTGTGTTTATATTGACTAGTACTCAAGCCCTGAATGACACAATTTAGAAGAAACAAGAAAACTCTGGGTGGCCAGTACTTTATTTACTTCTGTTGCAAAGAGCATCCATCCATCCATTCATTTAGAAAGGCATGGGATATATACATTATGTGAGTGACGTCATGCAACGTGCTGAGTCATGGAGAGTCTGGTTGTACACAGTGTTACGTTCCAGAGTGAGGAAGTGTTCTGAGAGAGGCACACACCGGGTGCACTGAAAGTATTTTTGTCCTTAGATCAACTGAGGTTATTCTACCAGGAAGAAACAAATATAGGACAGAGATTCATAATATTTTAAACTATTACTCAGGACAACTTAGCAAACAGTTGAGAACTTGCTTCTTGACAAACATTATGCAAGACATAAAAGGGATAGTGAAAATGACCCCATGTCAGGTGATTCTTAGAAATCAAGTTTTAGAGACTGACTTGTTTCTATTGTCTCGAATATTAGAACAACTTGCGCTTATTTTAGTTACTCTGAATTGCTCCAGATCCATGATCTTCTGATCAAAATACTGGGCGCTGAATGTGTTTTGAGAATCAGAAATTTTAGGATTTTAGATATGTAACTAGGTACAGATACCATATATTATGTTTCAATAGATCTAAGACAGCACTGCATGTTTAGAGACATCAGTAAATTCTATTGCAAAATGTATGTGTGTTTACATTAAGTGATATATTATATATAATATATATATTATATTATAATATTATATATTATTATTATATTGTATTATTATATTATAATATATATTATATTATATATTATGATATATTATATTATATCATATTATATATCATATATTTTATTCACATTTTATTTCCTTATTTTTATTTAATTTATAAATTTATATTCATATTTAATTATATATAAATATATATGGTATTTATATATGATATATTTTATATACACACACATATAAACACACACACACACACACATATATATATTTCTATAAAGACTATATATAGCCTCTTCTGAATTCAGGTCAGGTTTTAATAAAAAGTGAATCATGAAGAAAAATTTGAATTTTAGCAGTTTTTTATTTTTTTCTACATTGAAACAAGGGATTATGAACATGTATTAGAGAAGACAGCACACACCAGAATATCAAGTATTGAAGTGTAAGTATTATGATCTAATTTCCGTTATACATGCACACGTACGCACACACACAGGGGTGTAGGCAACCAAGATTACAAGGCGCTGCTTAAGAAATGTCAAATGAATTGTGCAGTTAGTAAAGTGCTTTGAGTTTGGAGGAGGGAGAACTACTTCTTGTTTGGGTTGTCAAGGCCTCACAGAGCAGATGGGACTGAACAGCACCCTGCAGGGCAGGTGTTTAGCTGGGAGGAGAGCGATGATAGACCAGGCTGGGGATGGTGCCGGTCAAGGGTAGGCAGTACAGTGCTTTAGCACTTCAATGTGCGTATGACTTTCTGCTTGGGACCAGGGATCAGAATTGTTATTTAACTTTTATAATATTAATATAGAACATTAGCTGCTATTTTGGAGAAACCTTGATATCTTGGAGATATGGAGAAATTGATCAGGGTTTTAAAAAATGCCAAGTGATTATTATTTCCTTCTGTTCCATAGATAAAGATGTGGCATTTCTGTTATTGCCTACAAAATAACTGGCTCTGTTGCTGTAGGATGTAGTATGTAACTTTCTTTTATGTGAAGATCTAGGAAGACTATTGTATAGTCATATTCAAACAAAGCTGGCAATATTTGTATCAGAGCTTCTCAACATTGGCTGTATTTTGGAAACATGGACCGGGTGGTGTGGGAGGAGGGCATTAAAGCATCCTGATGCTCCTACCCCAAGAATCTAATGTAATTGAACAGAATTGGCCTGGGGATAGTCTGGACATGGAGATTTTTAAAGTTCCTCCTGAGTCTAATGTTTCCCCAAGGTTGAAAACTACTGGTTCTGATGAATGAACTCTTGGTTTTAAGTTGTACAGAGAGGAGGTAAAGTCAATACTTAACTAAATTTTTTTCAATGAAAATAAAAACATAAACCATGGAATTTAAATAATAATGAACCATACATCAGTTAAACTGCTTTGTCCAAGATGTGTTTTCAAACCAAACAATAATGTTTGCCCTACTTTGTATTCATTTTATTAGAATAATATACTTTTGCCAAAGAACTACCAGGTTATGATCCAGACTTACACACAGATTTAGCATTATTTTCTGGAAATTGCTCTCTTCCTATATAACCTTACAATTTGGCATCCAGTCAAAGCCGTAAAAGAGAGAGAGAGAGAGAGAGTTTCTATAATTTGTTCCAACCCCACACTATGTGCTTTAAAGAAATGGTGACACTGAATTTTAACCTTGTGGAAACCAGAGACATTAGAGATTTGCCAAAGGTCACACAGCTCAGTGGCTGATGGAGTCCAACCCAACCTTGATTTCTTTTTTTTTTTTTTTAAAGGTTTTATTTATTTATTTGACAGACAGAGATCACAAGTAGGCAGAGAGGCAGGCAGAGAGAGAGGAGGAAGCAGGCTCCCCGCTGAGCAGAGAGCCCAATGCGGGGCTCAGTCCCAGGACCCTGAGATCATATCCTGAGCTGAAGGCAGAGGCTTAACCCACTGAACCACCCAGGTGTCCCCAACCTTGATTTCTGACTGAGTCAAGGTGGTTTCCACTCCCTCACATTGCTGCCTTTGTTGGCGTTTTTTAGGAAATAAAAACCAGGTTTGGTTTTTATTGAGATTGGTTCCGTTATTGAGATTTGGTTAATGAGATTGGTGACTGTTGGAAATAGGAGCTTAAGAAAAATTAAACTTTGGAGCTGTATTAAGAAGAAGCTATAATACAGATACATCATGAACCTAGTGTGAAAGATAAGATTATCTTATTTGATGGATCTTCTGTTGTGCATCCTCCCTGCCAAAAGTGGTGTGTAAGATATCAATAGACAAAATTGACTCAGATGTTTTGTTAGGGCCCAGATTAGAGAAAAGGAAGTTATGCTTCAAGAGGCAACATTCATTCTTATGGCAGGCATTTGATATGTTTTCCACTGCCATAAAAAAAAAAAACAATAGATAGATATAAATCCTCAGAAATTGATAAAGCTGCAGGAAACTTTGGAAGCAAGATTCAATTTTCTTCAGAAAGGTGGGTAGAAGTCCTTTTACATACAGGTCAACTGTGTAGCTTTTATTAGCATTTCTAAGTTATAACAGATGATACTGGGTGGCTGCTGGGGTGGTGTGACCCACTTTGGGGCTTTATTTTCACATGGTGATATATGACTGAATCTGGCAATGAGGCTTTTAAGAGACCGTACCGTTTCTCTAAGTCCCAATAGAAATAATATCATTTAGTTTCATCTAAGCTAGCTAAAACTTCTCTATCTGATAAAATCTCTGGAGAGAGAAGAAAATACTTTTTCAAGGTATTGCCACAATACTAGTCATTTCTTGACCCAAAATATTATTTAGCAAGCATTTATTTGTATATCTGTTATCTAATCTGAGAACAAAAAAAACCCACGTTAAACTGATTTGAAAGCTTGGGGAGTTGATTAAGTGTTTACTTGTTATTGAGGTTCCAGATTTCGGCTTTTCCTTGGAATGACCCTAATATTCATGGTTTGCCAACTGCACTCCTACATAGCAGAAAGTACTGCTATATCGCATTATGACTAATGGGCCATATGAGAATTTAAATTGCTTTTTCTTTTGTAAAATATTTGGATTAGAACCTTTTTCCAAAATTAAATCCTATGTGGAACAAAGATGACTGAGGTCTAGAAAAATAGATAAATTTGCTTACTATAAAATTGCTTATTAAGAAGTATAAAAAGAGTCTTGAGAGGTATTATAAGGAACACGGGCCTTGGAAGTTAAGGATTTGGTTTGGAGTCCTCCTGCCTTTACCATAACTAGATATGTCATCATCCAGGGAATGATTTGGCATCTCGGAAGTCCATTGTGTGAGATATAGAGCAGTAATGCAAGTCGTAGTTACTGTGAGGATGAAAGCAAATTGTATCTTGTAATGCAGAAGGAAGTTATTTTTACTTTCTGTTAGTAAACTCCTTCGAGTTAGGTTCTTTTTTGCTTCTGGGCCAAAAATAACTGAAAGCTCACAATGGAATGTGTTAAATTAATAGCTGGGGCTGAGCAATCTTAAAATAGTGTTATTATGCCTTTTCAGTTTAGATAAGCAACATCTGTTCTACACTGTTTGTCTTTTGGTCTTTTAAAACAATATTGTACTTTCAACATCAATTTTAACAGGTATGAGTTGAAAATAACCTATCACAGTAAACAGAGGAAACTGACAATAAAATTAGCATGATTTTGTCGACTGGTACAATTCTTATACATGAAAGATCTTCTTCTATCACTTGGGCAAATCCTTTATTTATTGGTTATTTCCAGTTATAACATACAAATGTCTCGTTCATTCATTCTGAATCTTTCAAGCCATTAGTGCTCAATGTTTACTTCAAGCTTTGGCTGCAATTTGATTGATGGATCCCTCTCTTCCCTCCAAGAGTTTATTTTTGAAAATCTTTCTTTTTTTCTTAAGGGATGGTCCCCTAAACTATCAGATTTAAGCATAACAACGTGAGAAATCTAATCTCAATAAATCAGGAATTTTCAGTGGTATCCCAGCTTCAGAAATGAAGGCTGGCAAAGATCATTTTCCTGCTTTCAGTAAGCTCTGGATTTCGAGCTCTAGAATGAACTTGAGACTCTTCCATCTTCAGATATTGAAGAGAAGTATCCTTAGTAATGGACTGAGTATACTTAGTAGTAATGGGCTAACCTGTCCTGTGGTTCTCTCTGGTTGTTTTCCTTCACAGCAACACCCCTGAACTCACTTAAACCTCCACGGGTGGACACTGCTCCAGTGGTCGCATCCCCCTATCAAAGAAGAGATTCGGACAGATACTGTGGGCTCTGTGCAGCCTGGTTTAACAATCCTCTCATGGCCCAGCAACATTACGATGGCAAGAAACACAAAAAGAATGCAGCAAGAGTTGCTTTATTAGAACAACTTGGGACAACTCTGGATATGGGGGAACTAAGAGGTAAGAGAAACTCTTAATGTCTGCCTCAGAACTGGGCTTTCAGAGAAAGATTGTGTTTTCACAGATTGCATTGATTACTAAGGAAAAATCTAGGCTCATCTAAAAGGAATAGAAGGGAAAGGAAATGAGCAGAAAACTAGCTTAATTTTTATAATCTCCTTCATTTCAAACTCTTTGTTATTTCCATATTTTTATTGACTATTTTTCAGATTGAAGCCACCCATATTTGAACCAGATACCTTCCTTCTGCTTTACCCACCCCCCCGCCTTTTTTTAAAAAAAGAAGGAGAGGGGAGGGGCAGAGGGTGATGGAGAGAGAGAATCTCAAGCAAGCTCCGTGCCCAAGCGGAGCCTGACACGGGGCTCTGTCTTACAATGCTGAGATCATGACCTGAACTGAAATCAAGAGTCAAATGCTTAACTAACTGAACCACCCAGGCGTACCTCTTCTTTATCTTTAAATGCCTTTGCTCAGGAATGCTTTTGTAAATGACGGTATGAGAGAAGATGCTACAAGGGCCAAATAACATTATCTTATTAAAACTTGTGGGGCTTTATGAATCTAGCCCAAATGAACGCAGCATGTTGAGTCGAATTAATAGCTTAAAACAAACCCAAGTCCCTTTAATAGAAGTATCTAGGACGCTGAGGTAAGATGGTTCCAGCATTTGGTCAATACCCAGCTTCCTTACCGCACCCTGCCAGATGTTTTCTCAAGTGATGGAAAACATGCAGCATTTGAAATTCATATGGGGTTTCACAGAAGCTGCTGAGTAGAGACTTGGGAACCCTAGGGGAGGATCATTCTCATGGATTCCTTAGGAAGACATATACCAATTAATGAGATTTGATAGGGTCTTTCATCACCAACAACCATTTAAACATTTTTTGGTCACCTAAACATTTTTGATCAACTCATGTTGGCAGTGTGTAAGTAGAACAGAATCACATAAAATACTTTTTTTCTGAGAAAATACACATTCTCAGGAAAATTATTTTGCGAAGGGTGCTATGAGTACTTACTTCAAGTATTATATGGGTTAGATGAGCTTTTATGGGCTGGCCAAGGATCATTGTTCCTAATAGCACTAATAACAAAATTTGCAATTCAATTTTGAGAATTTTGAGAGTGCAGTCTGAGTTTAAACCGGGGTCTGTGTGGAACCTACACTTCTTCAACTAACTGGGCTATGCCTCCAAGAGGGTTCATTGTAGTCAGGAAATGCGCTGGTATAATTCTAGACCAGATAAATGGGACTTAAGATCAGCTGGGTGAGCTGAAGGGGTGGGGAAACCTCTCGTTTTGTTGGTTGAGGGAGACTTAAAACCCAGGAAGGGGATTTGAATGGGAACTAGAAATGTGGGTAGCATTTCAGCCAGCCTTCCATGTGAGCAGAATCACATATGTACAGGCAAAGAGACAGGGAAGCATAAGCTGGCAAATAAACACGTAATCATAAAAGAATGATCTAATACTGTACAGATTTAGGATTGGAAGTCCATTAGTACTTCTATAGAGCTTGATTAGAGATGGATTTTTCCAAGATACGTCATTAAGAACTACAAATAAGAACAGACATTAAAAACACTTTATTCTGAGTTTGTTTTTAGCTATAAAAAAACAACACAGGGCTTCATATGACAGAATGTTGGCTAATTTCATTTCAGAGCCTTTTCAATTGTTGGTGCTATTGCTTTTTCTTGGGGGATTTCTTGTATTCTCTGTCTATGTCTTGTTAAAAAAAATACAGAGTCTCTCCATAGCTGAAGGCCTTCCCGAAACTCACTGTTACTGGCAGATAACAAGTTGGCTCAGTGATTCCTTCACAGCAGGGCACTGAAGGAGAAAAATAGGGCTTTATTTATGTTTTGTGCCAGATATTATGACTTGTAGAAGAATTATTTCTAGAGCACATTCTTCTTGTCTGTTTTGAATTATCAGTGTTGCATCTTTTATGTACAACCACAGTTAATGACTTGGGCGTCTGAATTCTGTAACATCTGAGCAGCTTGTCTTTTATACAGAAGACAAAAAGGGCTGCTCTTTGACTTGATAACTCAATGTGACTGTGACTCAGTAGCACATGAGATGCGATTAGCATCGAACACCATGTCCTTGAAACCAACCTTTTCACCTACCCCAAGTGACATTTTGATATATGTTTATTCAGGCATTAAATATTACATAAGCTTGAGGGATACAGCAATGACGATAAACCAGCATGCACATGCACACACACACACACACCCCTATTTCTGGAATGCTTCTAATGCACTATCAGTCAATGACTAAGGACTAAACTACTAATTAGTGAATATAGGTATATCCATTACTTTTTAAAACCTCATGTCATGCAGCTGGAGCACAATATGGCAACATAGAACTTCTCAGTTTTTTTCCAATTCATCTTATTTATTCATTTATTTTTTATTATTAACATACAATGTATTATTAGCCCCAGGGGTACAGGTCTGTGAAACACCAGGTTTACACACTTCACAGCACTCACCATAGCACATACCTTCCCCAGTGTCCATAACCCCACCACCCTCTCCCTACCCTCCTCCCCCCGGCAACCCTCGGGGGTTTAGTTTTGTGAGATTAAGAGTCCTTTAAGGTTAGATGGGATCAGGAGGGAGATAGAACTTCTCAGCTTTTTAAGCACTATACCGCTTACTTACTTATTACAGTTTTCCTGATTTTCTGTCTTCTTACCGCTTACTTACTTATTACAGTTTTCCTGATTTTCTGTCTTCTTCCCTGCTCTTATAGATTGATTGAAACAGACATTGATGTCTGTTTTGCTCACTGATGTGTTCAAAATGCCTAGGATAATGACAGATGCATAGTAGGTACTCAGTTATCGCCGAGTAGATAGAAGAAGCAAAATTTTTTTTAAAAATCACCTGAAAGCCTACATTCTTAACCTGATGATCATTTTTACTTTCCAAAAAGATACTGACCATATGATTTTTTACAATAAATTATTATTTTTTTCTTCTGATTTTTAAAAATGATATCTATTTTACATCTTGTGAAATGCAGACATTAAGTGTTATATAGTTCAGGGGATTTCGACAATACAAACCCCTGTATAACCCACACACTTATTAAGATATAATTTATCTATCCTGAGAACTCTCCCACATGCCCCTTCCCAGTTCATCTAACTTCCCATTCCAGGGACCCTCTCTCCCTGTTTTTTCACCTAGATTAGTTTTGCCTATTTTTAAGTCTCATATAAATGGAGCAGATGTGTATTTTGTGTCTGTGTGTCTGTCTTCTCTTACATAGCATATTGTTTTTGAAATGTATCCATTTGTTGCATATAAAGCAGAGTAGCGCCTTGCTTTTTATTGCTGACTAGTATTCTGCTATATAAATTTCCACAATTTTTCTGTTCTCCTCTCAATTGTGTGTGTGTGTGTGTGTGTGTGTGTGTGCGCGCTGTTTTGAATAAAGCTTTCAAGAACATTTTTTTTTTTTTTTTTTTAGCCAACGTATGTTGCACTTATGTTGGTGAATATCTGGGAGTAGAATTTTTCGGTCACAAAGTTGGCAGTATTTTTAACTATGTAAGGAATGGTCGACATACTTTCTGAAGTAGCTACATTCTTTTTCATTCCCCAAAGCAGCACAAACAAATTTCACATTTTCACCAATATTTGTTTTTTCAGTTTTCAAAATTTTAGCCATTCTAGTGGGTGTAGAAAAGTATTTCATTATGGCTTTAGTTTGCATTTCCAAGTTTGCTAATAATGTGGAACACTTTTAATGTCCTTATTGGTCATTTTATAACTTCCTTTGTGAGGTGTCTGTCTGTTCATGTCTTTTGACTACTTTAAAAAAGTGTTGGTTGTTTGTCTTTTTGTTATTGAGTAATAGGTAGGAGCTTTTCATATATTTTCAATTCACATCCTTTGTAAGATATATGCATTGCAAATATTTTCTCCTAATTTGCAATTTGGCTATTCATTTCCTTAAATGTCTGGTGAACAGACATTACTACATTATAAAAGACTGATTAATCTTTTTTTTTCCTTTTATGATCATGGCTTTATGTGTCAGATCTGAAAAAACTTTTCCTGCCCTCAAGATCAAAGATCGTATTACATGTTTTTGTCTACAAATTTCATAGGTTTTGCTCTCATATCTAGGATTATGATGTATCTCATACTACCTTTTTGTGTGTGGTATGAGATAGGGGTTGAAATACATTTTTGTTTTCATGCATTTACCAAGTTCTTACAGAAAATTTGTTAAAATATTTTCTTTTCCTCCTTGAGTGATCTTGGCACAGTTATTGAAAATCTGTTGATTGCACATGAGTCTCTTTATAACCAAGCTATTGTGGTCCATTGATTTCTTTTTTTCTTTTCTTTTTTTTTTTTTTTTGTTTATGCCAGTACCACATTGAATTTATTCTTTTAGCACTATGGAAGTCTTGAGATCAGGTAATGCAAGCTCTTCAGCTTTGTTCTTCTTCCTCGATATTGCCTGGGCTGTTCTAAATCCTTTGCATTTCAATATAAATTTCAGAATCAGCTTGTCAGTTTCTACACAGAAAGCTTGTTGAGGTATTGAATGGGATTAAATTTAATCTATATATCAATTTGGGGGAGATTTATTTAATTTCTTCACAGTACGGAGTCTTCCAGTCCATGAACATCCTCTATTTATTTATTTATGATTTTTTTTCAAGCTCTGTCAGCAACATTCTGTAGTTTTCAGTGTAAACATTTTACACACTTAAAAACATCTCCTCAAGTATTTTCTGTTTAATGCTAATATAAATTTTTTTTGAAATTTCATTTTTATGTGTTGATTACTGATATAGAAAAATGCAGTTGATTTTTCTATATTGCTTTTGATTCCTATAATCTACACATAGCTTTCTACCCATTATTAGTATATAATTAAATAACCCAATAAATTGCACCTTTTGTATTTTTTGGTATTCACAGTCTTTAGTGATTGGAAACTCTATACAATTGTGTTAGCATTCTTGCCTTCCTTTGCTTCAAGTGGGAAATATAAGTTTAAAAATGATTCTTGTAGATTAGCAAAAAATTTAAGTGGGATTGACCTAAATGGTTATTAATATGCATAACCTGGTTACTGATTCAACTTTAGTGTTATTTGTTCCAGAAAACAGATGTCTCCACACTGAAGTTTTAATTTAACAAGAAAAATAATCACCCTTCTCTGAATACAGAGTACAATGTAGAAAACAAAAGAAGTCATTGAATTATGAAATTACAAAATTCAATGATCACAAAGTACTTTAGAGGTTTTTATAACTTAAATTCTTCTTGCTAACATAAAACACAGGCATTAGGTAGTTTCTTATTTAGAAATAGTGACAATATAAACTATGAAACTATAGTTAGGTGGATATAGATTATACATTTTGCAGATCTTTATTACTTACTCTTTTAAACATTGTAGGGTAGAAAATACAGTCATTTCATTGTTTCAGAGGAAACTAGAAATCTGGTGCAATTCTCATCTGAAGGTACCGAGTAAAGGATCTCATTCAAAAATTTAATAATATTTCTGAACATATAAACAGATAGTGTTGGTGAGATATATGGTGTGCAACTCCTGATTATTTTCTAGTGACTCATCATTGACCAAATAGAACTCTGAATAATTAACTCTTTAAAAAAAGAAACAATTGAGTTTGGGGACGTATCTGTTTTTAAATGCATAAAATTTGCTTTGAACTAAAGTAAAGAATGGGCATGGTCAGCTCTCAGTTTTCTGGAAATGAATCACTTACAAAGTGCCTTATATAGCTTTAATAAAAAGAATTTTCCCCACGTTCATGACTCCATCTCAGCTGGAGTGAATATAGGAATGCAAAGAAATCCTATTCACTATTCACAAGGGCCTGGTATTGGGAAGCGAAGTTCTGTGAAGAGAAAACATATTCCCTGAGGGGTCATTAGAATTTATTACTCTCTCTATAATGCAGTTTCTGCCTTTACTAGTGGGAGTGGGATTAATTTCCAAGGGATACAAGAAGCTTATATAGGACTTCAAATCATTAAATTTTCTGACCCATGTGGGTCAGAAAGAGCCGACCTATCTGAAAATGAAAAGAATATTGGAGTGAGAGATTTTTACTCTTTGAGTTATTTCTGTTGTGGACTTTCAGGTGATAACAGGTTGTCTGTCTCATATTTTGTCCCGCTTAATCTTAGTTTGGTCTTTGCTCATATCTCAGGTGGTAAACAGCTTAGTTCCATCATTCAGTGATGTCCTTCTATGTCTTGTTTCCTAAGATACCTGTACAGAGGTCCTTGGTATTGGGTCTGCTCCAGTGGAAAGGTGTTACAGGCAAAACAATAACAACAACAACAACAACAAAACCAAATGGTTTTCAAAGGCAACCAGTCCAAGTATTACTGTGTAAAAATCACCTCAAAGTGTTAGAGGCTTAAAAAAAACAATGGATCTCCCAGTTTCTGTCAGGGCAGGGAGGATCTTTTGGGAGTGGCTTAGCTAGGTGATTCTGGAAAATTTTAAAAACTGAATGAAAGAAGAAAGAAAGATTCCTCACTCATGTGTTGCCAGGAGACCTCAGTTTTTCTCCTCATGGTCCTTTCCCAGGATTAGTCTTAGATGCTCCTGCTATGGTGGCCATAGCAAGAAATGTCACAGTGCGAGACATTTGAGAGAGATCAGGTGGAATACTTAAAGGTTGCCTAACATCAACCTGCGTCATATTCTATTCGTCAGAAGTCAATAGCAGACCCTATTCAAGGGCTGGTAGACCATTAGACACCATCTTTTAGAAAAGGATTGTCAGAGAATGTGGGGACATTTTCAAACCATCACAATCTGTCGGAAAGCAAGTGGACAACTGACCTATGTGATTCCACTATTCTGCCACATTCTTGTAGACTTTAGCCTGAAGAACATCTCATCTACAGTTGGAATTACTGTATGCAATAGACACATCAAGTCAAGGATTTCATTTTTTTTTTTTTAACTAATATCTAACAGAGATTTCTGCATAGCCTCATGAGAGAAAAAAAAAAAAATCAGCCTTTCTGTGTTCCTCTGCCCAAGGTCTGGGCTTGCCCTGATGGATATCATGACTGGGGTCAGCAGAGACGGGACATACCAGACCATCTGAAGTGTGCTTTCGCCCAACAACCATCCTTTTTTCATCCAACAACCATACGCCCTTTGTACTTGGCCAATCCAGTAGGCCTGAGGGATTCCAACGATTTGGGGACCAAATTAATTGGCATTAACAACTTGGTTGTGTGCTCCCAATATCCATATGAGTTGATAGAAACAGAAGTTCCGATCAAGATTTTAGAAATAGAAAGTTTGTTATATGTTATTGCTCGGTTTCCTCTCTGATTCTTCATTTATTTATCCATTCATTTTTTTGTTCATCTGCTAATATTGAACTCCTACTGTATAACAGGCACAAAGTGCTGGAAATACTATGGTGAGTGAGAGAAAAAGGTCTCTATCTTGGGAAGAAGGCAGAAAATAAAGAAGCAAAATATTTTTAGCTTCTGGCAAATGCTAAAGGAATGAAAGTGGGGTGATGTAATAAATAATGAAGTAGGAGGTAGGTTATTTAAATGGGATGATTTGTGACAGCTTTACAGAGAAGCTGACCTTTTGGACTGTGATCTCAATGGGGGAGGGGAGGAGCCAGAGATGAAGCGTCTGTTCATTCTTTGCAGAGGTGCTAGCGAGTGCAAATGGCCCTGTGTGGAGAAGGGGCTTGGCACATCTGAGGACTAATGGTCATCAGAGGGCCTGAGGCTAATAAGAGGGCTAAAAGCTGAGATTGGGTTTAAATAGAGTCACGGTGGGCAGATCTAAATGGGTCGTTGTGAGAGTTTTCATTTATTCTAGGTACATGTAGATGTTGGCAGATCATCTTACTTGTAAATCTACATGATCCACTTTTCCTCTGCCGATGGGCTTGCTTCGTTTCCACTCTAGGTCACCTCTCTTCCGTCTTGCTCCTGTCATTCCTGTGAATACACCTTTTGCATACTTACTTCAAGGCTACATTTCTCTTGCCGCTAGCTGATTTTTAGGGTAGCAACACTTTCTGGCCAGAGAACCATCATTCATTCCTGGTTTTCAGGGCTAAAAACAAAACAAGACACCCTGGAATTCCTTTAGTATTTAAAGGAAAGAACAACTGTTGTTGTGGTGTTGTGGTGTTGGCTATGAGTGCGTGAGTGCTTTGGAGAAGAGAAATTTCTTGGCAGTCATTGACTTGGGAGGAAACTAGGTTCAGGAACAGTGTGTGCAAGGCTATGAAGCAAGGCTATGAAGTTGGAACATATTGGATGTACTTGGGCATGGTAGGGGTAGTTGATTCATGGGGAAAATGGACCTAACAAGTACGCACTGAAGTCTTCATTTTAGAACAGAGAATTCTGGCCACTGATTAAGCCTTGTCTACTTGGCAAGTAGAAGAGCCAGACCACTTAAGTATTAAAAATTTAGGGGCACCTGGGTGGCTCAGTGGTTTAAGCCTCTGCCTTCGGCTCAGGTCATGATCTCAGGGTCCTGGGATCGAGCCCCACGTTGGGCTCTCTGCTCAGCGGGGAGCCTGCTTCCCCCTCTCTCTCTGCCTGCCTCTCTGCCTACTTGTGATCTCTCTCTGTCTATCAAATAAATAGATAAAAATCTTTTTAAAAAAGTATAAAAAATGTAAAGGGGACAGTGGGAAGCTACTAGATTTCTTATCAGTGGAGTCAAATGAGCCTTGAAAGACAACTGGAAGATACTCAGATTGGGCAGTGGAGTGGGACGGCATTGCAAGATGAAGACAGAACCTATGAAAAGGCATGGTGGCAAGGGAAACAGTCCTTTTGGTGAGATATATGGTGTGGCTGCGCTTAATGCCAGGTTTGGGATTAATGGGGGAAGTAGCTGGAGAAATAGAGTCAGATCATGGTAGGAGTTGAATACTTTCATTTAACCCTGAATGTTGTGGGAGTGATTTCAAGATTTTTGGCAGGAAATTTGTATTTCTAAAAGAAGTTGTTATAGACAGCAGTGTGAAGGGTGGTGGGGCAGGGAATTAGACAGAAGATGGGGATTTTTTAGAAACCTATTAATTTAATCCAGTGAGAAATTATGCCAAATTGAATTAAAATAGTAGCACTGAGCATGTAAGTAATGGGAACAAAATGAGAAAAAAACCCAAAAACTGATTGTGAGTTCAATGGAATTTGGTAGGCAGTTGACCCCTTCCATGGCAGGGCCTGATTTACTCTTAACTTACATGCCACATCCCACATTACTGTGAAAGCCTTCCTCTGAAGCATGAATCCCAGCTCTGAGCATTTGGTTTTATCAGTCCTGATACTTTTAACCCAGTTTCAGTTTGTCAAAATTTCTTGAGGGCAGGGTGGCCTATGTCTTATTCTTCTTGGCATCACTGACAAACTCCAGCACAATATATTGCTGATAGAAGGTCCTGAATGAATGGCCAGGGATTTGAATGGTCTTATCCTGTTAACCAACTTTAAGACCATACTCTATATTTTCCAGTTTCAAGTACAATCAGAATTATGAGTCTCAAATTGATGATTGAACATTTCGTAGTGCTTAATACTTGATAAAAAAATCACTTTGTCAAGTGAGGTGCCTTTATTGTACTTAATAAATTAAAACAAAAACATTAGTTCATTCCTTGTACTAATATTTTCAATCTCTGAAAGCTGTATGTATTTTATCTAGTTAAGAATCAGCAGAAAATAAGACCTTTAAGCAGATATGATAATTATAGAACACAATTCTAAATTGAGTGGTAGGGGAAGAGGTGCCAGAAGAAAATACTCAGCTTAGATTACACCTGGTTATTTTTGCATTATTATTTTTAATGTGTTTTGACACCTCAGCTGTTGCATATAGACTCACTCTGATCTTCAGAGCCCACATTTTGGGTTAGATAATTCAACGGCTTAAATGGCTCATGTTCCTGTCATATTATTGAAGAGGGAAAATAGCATGATATAGAAGAGATCATTTTCATTCATTCATTCATTGGTTCATTCGTTTGTTCGTTCACAGTTACTAGGTATCTATTATGTACAGGCTTTGTGGCTGAAATTATATAGAATATTGAAATGTCTGACTTGTCTTCTAAATCTCAAAGAGTTTAAAGTCTGAAGAAGGGGAAGAGAGCAAGATTATACAGTTATGGAAATAAATATAATGCAAAATATGAAAAAGAAATGAGAGCCTGGGAGTTACTCCGGCCAAATGCATTGGGATTTGAAAATCAAGGAGAAATTACTTCCAGCTTGGAGTTAGCATCATACACATGGAAACCGGTGACCAGGTTTTCCAGAGCCAAGAGAGCTGAATGACCAAAAGCATGGAAAGAAGGGGAAAGTGTGAGCATAATCAGTGATCAAGTTCAGTGGGGTTAGATGCATAAGTGAGCCAAAGCTGGGAAGACAGAGCAAAGCCAAATTATAAATAACCTTGCATGCCAGGCAAACCTGTACTTCTTTTGACAGCCACAGACATTTATTTTCTATTTATTTAATTTTTTTTGAGTAGGGATATGGCTAGTCTCATGTGCTTTAGGGGGATTACTGTGTGATGGACTGGAGTGGGAGATTCAAGAAGCCCCAAAACCAGATGGAATCAATGCAGAAGCCTGTTTGAAGGCCTGTGGAGGACTGGAGGGCTGGAGGAGAAGTAGGACAGTGAAAATATATTTATCTCTTTACCAGTCAGTGTACTCTTACCCTCAACAAAATTTAAGGGAGGAGGAGAATTAAAATTCTGAAAGACATCTTGGCAAGGCCTTGGGAACACTAATAGGAAAAAATACGAATGTAGTGAGTAATATGAGTAATAACTTAAATTTCTGCTCAATCTCGAATCCAACAAGGAATGTAGTCAAACGTTCACAGTAGTCTGTTTACATCGCATAGGGCAATTCTTCCTTTAGCCTCGACAGATTCGTGTCCATTATTGTTATTAATGAAGGTAATAAATGGAACACTGTCTAAAGAAGCTTGGCTAAGTGTTTATCATCACTGACTAGGCTTCAAAAAAGATGAGCATGGCTTTTAAAATGAAATCATTCTGCCTCCATGTATGTCTTGTGTGGGTACCCCTTAAACAGAAAACTGCACACCAACTTGGATGTCTAAATTCAGAATTGGTTAATACATTAGAGACAGCCCCAAATTTGATATGTGGAATCAAAGTCCATGGCTCTGAGGGGTTTACCAACAAAAGGACAAAAGCAACATCAAAACACCTACCAAAATCCAAGCCACTTAATTGATCTGTAATTTCCAATTTGGGCTACACTGAGGAAGGTGATGGTATTATGTGAAGCTGCTAACCGAGTCATTTTTCTTTCTCAGTGCCTTAAGGCTCCTCTTCAGTGTTGACTGCAGATCTCTACTGTTTAGTTTAAGCTCAAGAACTAGGATAGTATTTTGCAAGAGCTCAGCACAATGTTTTCCTAAGGTTCTAGGAACGTGTCTCTGTTGCACTGGATCTTAAATAGCTCTTGGCTTTGTTAGCAGCATGCATTCATTTGACAAAAGAAAGGATGTTTGCAAAAAGATGCAAAATCAGGAGAAACCTGTCCTTCAACAAATAGGAAAGCTGTTTGTTTCTAAAATCACGGCTTAAACTCCATTGAAAAAAAAGCAGTGTATATGTTCTTTTATTTTAAATCTGCTACAGACAGACCTAATTTTCTGCAGTAGGTAGGATTCTACAAAGTTGATTGTAAGTTGATATTTAAGTATATGAAACAAATGTCAGGTTTACTCAAAGTAGAACATACCTACTGATGTTTTTGTTCACTGTCTTATTTTGACTAATTTTTAATGAACAGTTACCATGTGACAGACATTGTGATAAACCCTAGAATATAAAGATGACATTGTCCTGGAATGTGAAAGAAGACATTCTTCTGTCTTCAAGAAGTCTAGAGCATTGTGATTGCTGTGGCGGGTGAAATATTGTAAAAGCTTTCTACTTGAAGATTTTGGCGTATCTTCTGTATGTAAATGTTTAGATTAATGGGAAAGAAAAAAAAAAACAGACGAAGTGTAGTCCGTTCTATACTTTCCATCTATTTTTCAAATGGGTTCTGCTACTGGCAATTATCATCTCTTGTGAATGTTTTCCCAAGAAAATGGGATTTTATATTTGAGGTTGAGGTAAGGAAGGAGTCAGCAGACATCCTGATAAATTGTGTCTGGAACCTTTGATTGGCTGTATGCCCAGGACCAGAGCTGCTCCATGGAAATGGAGAAACTCAATCCTGTAGATGCTTTTTATAATGGAGTTCACCTGAAAGAAAGATCTCTTTCTTTATCCATCCATTAGTCATTCAACAAATATTTACTAGGTGATTATTATGTTATTATAGACATCATGTTTAATGCTGGAGATGCAATAATGAAGAAAGCATGGTTCTTGCCTTCAGGAAACTTCCTTGTTAGTAGGAAATTCAAGCATTTTAATATTACGTAAAGGCTGTGTTTAAAATCCCCAAATGGTTTACATGCTTTTACTGTAAGAAATGGAAAAATTTCTCCTGAAATCTTGGAAAAACCTCTTTAACTTAAAAATACAAAGCAATAAAACTAAAGATCTCTTTGGAAATACAGAAGCTGGTGGTGTGCTGCCAATAGAAACATTATTTACCAAAACAGATCTTTTATTTGGAAGGTGTGTATGATGCCTACATTAGCTAAGTGGGCTCTTAGACCTGAATAATGAACAAAAATATGCAATAATTTGAATTTGGAGTCTATTTTTACAAAGTATGACAAATAATGATACATTTACTGAAATAGCTAATGGACCAGTGAAGTGGTAGCATAGCTTTTCACAGATACCAGCTGGCAAACTGTTAAATGATTTGAAATGAGTTATCAAGCACTGCCGTTTTGTAAATAAGTCTTGATTTCCTTTGCCTTTAGATGTGAAAGATAGGCATTATTGCTCAGTCTGAACCCCTTCGGGGAAAGCCATGGTTTCACAAAATCCTGGTGAATCATTAATGTTCAGTACATAGGACTGAAAGTCACCTTGGAGGTGAGTTCTAAGTCCTGTTACTAAGTAGCTGTGAGAAATTGATGATCTGCTTTACCTCTCTGGGCCTCAGTTTCCTCTCTATAAAATGAAGGCATTGGGCTGGGTCATTCCCAGTGTCTCTTCTCACATTATCTTCCATTGAGTTTCCATCTAGGTCAGTGTGAACCACAGAGGAACACTTCCTTGGGAGCCTGCATGCTAGGCCTATGGGTAGTTTCACCTCCAGAATAGGATTTGGTGTATTAAATGGTCCAAGTCCAGTTTTAATAGTGAACTGATCCTACCTTAGGCCCATAAGAAAGAGTTTTATTTTGTCCCCTCTCTATTCTTTTGACAACCATGGACTTCTGTGGTCCAAGGGCAGTGTAAGAATTGATACAGGTATGTGGTGAGAGTAGAAAGCTTTTGATTTGTATTAGCTTGAATCTGAGCAAACTATATCCCAACTGGCAAACCAACAGGGGAGGCACTTAAAGTTATTTCCCTCATTCCTGAGACTGTTGACAATCCTCAAAAGTCAATGCCAACTTTATCTTTTTACTCATCCCTTTATCTGGTCTTTGTCCCATAGCCCTGCCTCAATTTCAAGTGCATATCTGCAAGTTTCCTACTTTAGTTCTCAGATATAAAAGTTCTCCAAGGAATCGGTGGTCATTGACCTCTATAAAACACATGCACATACTCATGTACCCACATATGCATACATGATTGTTAACCATATATATATATATATTATTTTTAAAAATATTTTATTTATTTACTTGACAGAGAGAGACACTCTGAGAGAGGAAACACAAGCAGGGGGAGTGAGAGAGGGAGAAGCAGGCTTCCTGCTGAGCAGAGAGCCCGATTTGGGGCTCGATCCCAGGACCCTGGGATCATGCCCTGAGCCAAAGGCAGATGCTTAACAACTGAGCCACCCAGGCACCCCTCATATATATTGTTTTAATTGTTCTCACCTTTGCCAAGTATGGTTACCATGTGAATGGTATTCACCATTGTTGCTACCCATTCATGATCTGTTCTAGTAATAGTGGAGTAATTCCTATCCAACCAACCCTACTGATACTTATAAACTCTGAACAAGTATTAAAATTGTTTAGTTGAAGGCAATGAAGAACATGCAAAAACAAGCAGGAAAGTGAATATTTGGAAGAAGAAAACAACATTGAGTGATTTCTCCCATTTTTATCGCTTTTTAACTTTGGGCTTTTTAACTTTGCTCAAGACAGCACCAAGCTGGTCAGCTATAAACCCATGGTCTTATTGGCTTGAAGAACCAGAGGAAAGAGTAATAGAGTACATAGTACTGGGAAGTTGGGGGAAAATTAAAGAAAGGAGAAAGCCACAGAGGGGTTGGCTCAAATTTTATGTATGTACTCTGCCTAAACTTGTACCTAATACCTAAGCAACACATCCATGAGGCCAGCTACAAACAGCCTAGTTAAGGCTGAAAGTATTGAACAGTAATTTTCACTGCTGCCCTTCCCAACACGCATATCACTGGGGAAGCAAAGTTTGCAGTATGAGTTCAGCTAAGTGCACAGCCTGCTTTAATAATCAGTACTCTTTGGAGAAATATAACAAAATCTAGAGTTTATGCAATGAATCATAATGTCCAGTTACAGTATTAAATTAAAATATATATACATATGAAGAAATAGGAAAATGTGACTTATATTCAAAAGAAAATGCAATCAATGGAGAAATACTGAGATGGTCCATCTAATGGATATATTGAGAGACATAAAAGAAAATATATTCAAAATGAGTAGGGAAATAGAAAATATAATTAGTAACAGAAACAAAAAGAACCAAGTGAAAAGTTTAGATCTGAAAGATAAACAATTCAAAATTTAAAAATTATTTGATGTGTTTATCCTCCCCCTACTCCTGCACTGGTTGTGTTTATAATTAATCGGATTGATGAGTCAGTGAACTTGAAGTTAGATCAATAGAAGTCATCTGAGCTAAAGAAATCAGAAAAAATATTTAAAAAGATCAAAGACATCATAGCAGTGTACGACAATGTCAAAAATTCTAATATATGTGAAAGACACAAATTTACATGTTTAAGGAGCTTATGAAGTGATAAATATAAAGAAAACCACAGCTAGAATCATGCATATCATAGTCAAACTGCTGAAAACAAAAGATTAAGGAGAAAATCTTGAAAATAGCCAGAGAGAAATTACATACTACAAGGAAAGCAACTATATGAATTATAGCTGATTTCTCATTAAAACAAAAAAGTTAAATCCAGAAGCTAGTGAAACTCTTCAAAGTACTGAAAGAAAAAGAAACAAACTAATCGACCAGTGAAAATGTTCTTCAAGAATAAAGGTGTAATAAAGACATTTTCAAATGAACAAAAACTAAGGAATTTGTTGCCAACAGATATGCACAAAAAGAAGTGCTAAAGAGTTCTTCGGGCTATCCAGAAATGCCAGATGGAAAATCAGATCTTCAAGAAGGAAGGAAAATCACCAGGCATGATAAATATGTAGATTAGCATAACAGGCTTTCTTTTTTCTTAATTTCTTTGAAATACATATGATCCTTTCCTATGCCTCTGTTGTTGAAAAAAAAAAAATGAGAAGTAATTCAACAGATACGTAATTCACCATTTTAAAAGTATACCATTCAGTGGATTTTAGTGTATTCACAGACATATCCAAACATGAGTCAATTTTCGAGTCTTTCATTACCCCCATAAAGCCCTCTATCATCAGCAGTCATTCCCCATTCTTCCTTGCTTCCCTGCCACAGCCCCCCATGAGTAGACATTCTGTCTCTGAACCTGACTGTTCTGGACATTTCATGTCCAGATGGAATGGAATCCTACAATATGTGCCCTTTTGTGTCTTTTTTTTTCCCCACTTAGCATATTGTTTTTGTGTACATCACATCACTCATTTTTATTGCTGAATAATATTCTGTTGTATGGATCCCCTTTTGTTTATCCACTCATCATTCCACTCATCCACTCATCAGTTTGTCCACTGCCCATCAGTGGACAGTGTTTGCCCACTCATTAACTCATCAGTTAGTGGGCAGTTGGGTAGTTTCCATATTTTGACTATTATGATTAATAGTAATTTGAACATTCATGTAAAATTTTTTGTGTAGATGTTTGCTTTTGGTTCTCTTGGATATATATCTAGGAATGGAATTGCTGGGGTATGTGATAACTCTTATGTTTAACTTTTTAAGAAACTACAGACCTATTTTCCAAAAATGGTTGCACTGTTTTAGAATTCCCACCAACAATGTCTGAGTATTCTAGTTTCTTCACTTCCTTGTCAACATTTATTATTATCTATCTTCTTAATTCCAACTATCCTAGTGGGCTAATGACATGAGCCTCTTACCATATTGGCACACATTTGTGTGTTCCTGGAAAAATACATATACATATCCTTTACAGAGACAGAGAGAGTGAGAGCACAAGCCCTCAAGGAGGAGTGAGAGAGGGAGAAGCAGGCACCCCACTAAACAGAGAGCCCAGTGCAGGGCTCGATACCAGGACCCCAGGATCATGACCTGAGCTGAAGGCAGATGCTTAACCAACTAAGCCACTCCAGTGCCCCCTATGTCAAGTTCTTAGTTGATTTATTTGTGTTTTTATCTTTGGATTTTTATAGTTTGGATACTAGACTTTTAGCAGATACATGATTTGCATTTTTTTTCTTTCATCTGTGGGTTATCTTTTCAGTTTCTTGGTAGTATCCTTCGAAGCACAAATATTTTTAATTTTGTTTAAGTTTATATGCATTTTTTGTTGTTTATATTTTTGTTATCTAGGGGAGCACTGGTTAATCTAATAGTCACAAAGATTTATAGCAAATTTTCTTCTATTTCTTACATTTAGGACTTTGATCGATTTTGAGTTAATTTTTATGTATGGTTTGAAGTAGGAGTCCAACTCATTCTTTTGCTTGTGAACATCCAGTTCTACCTGCAACATGTGTTGAAAAGACTATTTCCTTATTGAATTGGCTGAACATAAAATGACCATAAATGTATGGGTTTATTTCTAAGCTGCTAATTCTATTCTATTGATCTATAGGTCTGTCTTTATTGAAGTACAATCTTGATTACTGTAACATCATAGTAAGCTTTGAGATCAAGAAATAACAGTGCTGCAACTTTTTCTTTTTCAAAACTCTTTTTTTTTTTGTTTATTTGGCTATTCCTTTCCATATGAATTTTAGGGTAACTTTCTTAATTCCTTTAAAAATAGCAGCTAAAGCTTAATAGTGCTTATGTTGTTCTATAGATCAATTTGGGGAATATTGTCATCTTAACAACATTGTCTTCCATAAGCACAGGATGACTCTCCCTTTATTTAGATCTTTTAAACAATTTTCAACAATATTTTATAGTATTTGGTGTACAAGTCTTCCATCTATTTTGTTAAGCTTACTTATTCTTGATATTGTATTATTTTTCATGCAACTATAAGTGAATTGTTTACTTAATTTCATTTTTGGATTGTTCATTGCAAGTGTATAGAAATAGAATCATGTGAACTTTTTATATCGATCTTGTATCTTACACCTTTGTAAAACTCATTTATTCATACTAATAGTTTGTGAGTGTGTACATTTCTTAGGATTTTCTATATCCCAAATCATATAATCTTCAAAGTGAGAGGCCAGAATCTCCAGGGAATTTTTGATAGAAGTGATAAGAGTGGACATACTGATCTTGTTCCTGATCTTAGGGAGAAAGCTTTTAGTTCGCCAGCAAGTATGATGCTAGTTGTGGGTTTTTCATGGATGCTTTTTACTGAGTTAAGGAATTTCCTTTCTATTCCTAATTTAATGAGTGTTTCTATCAAGAAAGACTGTGGGGGAATTTTTGAATGCTTTTTATTTGATCCACTGAGATGATCAAGTGATTTGTGTCTTTTATTATATTTATATCATAAATTACAATCATAGATTTTTATATGTTGAACCAACCTTGAATTCCTGGTATGATTTTCACTTAGTCATGGTGAATAATTCTTACTTTTCTGAATTTAGTTGCTAGTATTTTGTTGAGGACTTTTATTACAAGGGATATTTGGCGTAGTTTTCTTATAATGATTTTGTCTGGGGTTTGTGTCAGGGTATACTATAGGCCTGAGTGAGATTGAGATTGAAGAATTTGGGGACTGATCAAGGGAAAAAATGAGACCACTAGGTGACAGTAGCACATGGGAGATTTATTTGAGTGGTCCTTTAACAGATTTCCATGCTGAGAAAGTCCCTCATAGTATAAGACCATCTAGAGGCTATAGCATAGATATCACTAAGCAGAAAGAGAAGGTCAAGGGAGCTACTAAGGGAAAGAAGGTTGGGAGAACAGACGTCCAATTATAAGTAATGTCTCTGGGCAATCTTGCAGGATCTCTGAAGGCAGCAGGACTTCAATTAGGATTTTATACCTATAAGATGTATTTTATCTATGCCTAGCAGATTTAGAATATAGTTTCATGGGGTGTGCAAATCAGGCAGGCTCTAAGTGCCTAAAATCTGCTTATTTGAGCTCTGTTTAAAACAATTAGATGTGTAAAAATTTGAGTTCAGTGTTGGTGAGCTTTGAGCTAATAAGTGTTAGCCCACTGCCAAGAAGGAAGGAAGCAACATAATGCCAATATACAGGGGCTATCTTTGGCTCATTTATATAATATAGCCTCATAGAGTTAGTTAATTTCACTTCTTTTGTTTTAGAAAGAGTTTTTGAAGGATTGGTGTTAATTCTTAAGATGGTTATTGGAATTTACCATTGAAGCCATCTAGTCCTATTGCCTTTGTGTGGAAAGTCTGATTACGGATTTGATTTTTATTTGATATAGGTCTATTCTATATTCTATTTTTTCTCGAAACAGTTTTTGTAGTTTTTTCCTAAGAATGTATTTAATTTCACTAGATTGTCTTATTTGTTGGCACACAGTTGTCCATAATATTCACTTATGATCCTTTTTATTTCTGCTATATCATTAGTGATGTCCTCACTTTTATTCCTGATTTTAGTAATTTATTAGTTCTCTCTCTCTCATTTTTGTCAATCTAACTAAAAGTTTATTAATTTTGTTGATCTTTTCAAGGAATCAACTTCTGGTTTTGTTGATTTTCTTTAATGTTTTTCTCTATGTCTCTATGCATTTCTATTATAATGTTTATTATTTACTCCCTTCTGCTTTTAGAGTGTTTATTTTGCTCACTTTCTAGTTTCTTAAGATGGGAAGTTAGGTTATTGATTTCAGATCTTTATTATTATGACTATTATTATTTTTAAGAGGAGTAGGGGACGAGGAAAAGGGAGAGAGAGAATCTTAAGCAAGCTCCATGTCCAATGTGGAGCCAGACACAAGGTTCAATCTCAAAACCCTGAGGGTACCTGGGTGGTTCTATTGGTTAAGTGTCTACCTTCAGTTCAGGTCATGATCCCCTGGGATCATGGGATCCTGGGATTGAGTCCTGGGTTGGGCCCCCTGCTCAGCATGGAGCCTGCTTCTCCCTCTCTCTCTGTTACTTCCTGTTTGTGCTCTCTCTCTTTCTCTTTTTCTAAAAAACAAAACCAAAAAAACACTGAGTTCATGATCTGAGCTAAAATCAAGAGCTGGACCCTTAACTAACTAGGCCACCCAAGCACCCCTTTATTATGTTTTTTAATGCATGTATTTATAGCTATAAATTTCTGAGTATTGCTTTTGCAGTATCCCATAAATTTTGAAATTTTGATACGTTGTTTTCATTCCATTCATCTCAGTGTATATATCCTATTACCATTTTTATTTCTTCTTTAAATCATTGGTTATTTTAATGTGTGATTTAATTTTCATATATTTATGAATGTCTCATAATTCTTTCTGTTACTGATTTCTAATTTTGTTCCATGATGGTTAGAAGATATATTTAGCATGATTTCAGTCCTTTTAGATTTTTTATTGACACCTCTTTAGGGGCCAACATATGGTCTGTTCTGGAGAATGGTCCATGTGTCCTTGAGAAGAATAAGTATTCTGCTGTAGATGATCTAAGTGTTCTGTAAATGTCTCTAGGTCTGCTTAGTTTATAGTTTTGTTCAAGTGTTCAGTTTCATTCTTGATCTTTTTCCTAGTTGTTCTATATATAATGCAAGTGGGATATTGACATCTCCAGTTATTAAAGTTGAATTATCTGCTCTCCTTAATATTCTGTCTGTTTTTGCTTCATGCAAAAACTGTTTTTGAGGCCCTGTTGTTAAGTGTACATACAATTGTTATATCTTGCTGATAGTTTAGCTATATTATCATTATAAAATGTCCTTCTTTATCTCTATACCATATTTACACTAAATAAAATAGACAACTATAGCCTAAAGAATGGAAATGTAAGGTTCTAACACTTTATATGAAGTGATACAATATTATTTCTAAATAGAATAAAAAATAACAAGATGGGATTTGGAGGGAGACAAACCATAAGAGACTCTTAATCTCATGAAACAAACTGAGGGTTGCTGGGGGGTGGGGGGTAGGGATAGGGTGACTGGGTTATGGAAGGGTATGTGCTATGGTGAGTGCTATGAAATGTGTAAGCCTGATGATCCACAGACCTGTACCCCTGGGACAAATAATACATTATATTTTAATAAAAAATGAAAGTATGTGTATAATAATCCTTAGAGAAACCACCCAAAAATACAGAGGTGTAACTAAAAGACAAGAGATAAATTTAAATGATATTCTAAAAGAGATCAATTAAATCTGAAGAAACATGAAAGGAGAAACAGGGAAATACAAAGTATATGAGGTGAATGAAAATAATAGTAAAAAAGGACCTCAAATCTGACCAACTTGATAGTTAAATTAAATGTAAATGGATCAAAAGTCATTTTCAGAATGGAAAAAATATAAGACTCAACTAAAACAATGAAAATGTAAACATTATTAGCTTAAAATGGAGTCACTTCTTTGTGTGAATTTCTTTCAGAAGGGATGCTTATCTCCCGTAGTGAGAATTACTCACAGTAAAAAGATTATGATTCTTGGGGCACCTGGGTGGCTCTGTGGGTTAAAGCCTCTGCCTTTGGCTCAGGTCATGGTCCTGAGGTCCTGGGATCGAGCCCCACATCGGGCTCTCTGCTCAGCGGGGAGCCTGCTTCCCCCCTCACTGCCTGCCTCTCTGCCTACTTGTGATCTTTGTCTGTCAAATAAATAAATAAAATCTTTTAAAAAATATGATTCTTTTGGTAAGATATGTGTATTATTACTACAAAATTACCATTATATTTCTGTTACATTACTATATACATATTACTCCATATGGTTATATATATATATATATATATATACAACCTTGTATACTATACTTTATGGATAGTATATAAGGATATGCATATACTTTATGGATGATTTAAGGGTGGTCAAAGGAATTTTGACTTTAATGTATTTTGTTTCATACAGAAACTGTCCCTCTTGAGTTATTGTTGAAGTGTACGTAGCTCACCTTCCTTACATGAACAGCTACCCACTGCCAGAAATCTTACTGCCCCCCTTGAAGCATTCCAGTTATATCTCAATCAGGCATTTCCTCTAGTACCTTTATCTTAAGGCTCTCCATAGCCCATCTCCTGGGCTAAAGAGAGAGTTCTTTTCCCCAAGCAAGAATGTGGCCGAACATTAAATTTCCCTCCTATTGATTTTTCTCCATTTGTACAGATATTTAACCAAATAAAGACTCTTACTACAATGGATCTAAATTTCTTATCTGTTCTATTTGCCCTTCTACATCTTTTATCTAATCCATATAGTTTAACTTTTAAAAGCACAAAATTTATTATGTTATGGCTCTCCATAAAACCTTATGTCCCTTTGCTGAGCAAATTAGTTCTTTCTCAGCTCAGTAATTCATGGTTCTCATTCCTATTTTCATTTGTTGTTTACTTATTTAAAATTTTAGAATAGTTTTAGACTCACAGAAGAATTGTAAATCTAGGACAGAGAGTTCATAGACACCACACCCACTTTTTTCTATTAACATCTATGTTTGTGAAGTACATTTGTCAGTTAATGAATCAGTTTTGTTATTAACAAAAGTCCACAATTTATTGAGATTTCCTTAATTTTTACCTAGTATATATTTTCTGTTTCAAAATCCTATACTTCATATAATTATTAATCATGTCTCCTTAGGCTCCTTTTAGCTGGGAAAGTTTCTTAGACTTCCTTTGCATTTCAAGATCTTGATAGTTTTGGGGGTATTGGCCAGATATTTTGAAGAATGCCTCTTCATTGGTGTTGTCCTCATGACTCAACTGGGTTTATGGGTTTTAGAGGCAAAGACAATGGTAATAGAGTACTGCTTTTATCACATCAGATTAAATGTACAAGTTATCAATATGACTTAAAGTTGTTGATGTTAACCTTGCTACCTGCCTCATGATCATGTTGGTCATACTGCACTTTTTGGAAGGAAGTCACTATACACAGTCCACACTTGAGGAATGGGGGACTTATCCCACACCTCTGTGAGAATGGAGTATCTACAAAAATTAACTGGTATTATTCTGCATGGGAGAATTGTCTTTTCTCCTCATTTATTTATCCAGTCATTAATTTGTATCATTTATTTATAAACTTGTGGGCATATTTATTTTTTACTTTTTATTATAATCCAATTATACTCTATTTGTTCCTCAGATTGTTCTAGATTTTACAATGAAGGACTCTTTTAGGTAACTCCTGTCTCTTTGATGTACTCACATATTGCTGAGAGTTCTATTGGGTTTGATTTATTGGGATTTTTATTTATTTGTTTCATTTGCACTTCTTTACTTTCTGGCATAACAAGATTTTGAGGCTCACCTTTTAAATTTCCTGCCTTGGTTCTAGAATCAGTGTTTTCTGGAAGGTGTTCTGGTTCCTTTTTTTTTTTTTTCTTTAAGAGAATGATACTAGAAACCAAGAATTGGTTCTAGATTTCCTGCTTACCTTGATTTTTCCCTTTCATTCCATCTAGTCAAATTCTTTCTCTTCAGTTTTTTTCTTACTTTCTTTATCTTTTCTTTTTCTTTTTTTTTAAGATTTTATTTATTTATTTATTTATTTATTTGACAGAGAGAGAGATCACAAGTAGATGGAGAGGCAGGCAGAGAGAGAGAGAGGGAAGCAGGCTCCCCGCTGAGCAAAGAGCCTGATGCGGGACTCTATCCCAGGACCCTGAGATCATGACCTGAGCCGAAGGCAGTGGCTTAACCCACTGAGCTACCTAGGCGCCCTATCTTTTCTTTTTTTCCAATTTCCATGTATGTCCTTTAGCTCATCATTCCTCTACTCTAAGAGTCCCTTAAATGGTCTCTCTCTTCAATCTATTTCCCATTTGGCAGGCAGAGGATTTTTATAAAATGTAAATCTCATTATGCCATTACCCTGCTTAAAAACCTTCATAAGCTCAGCATTGCCCTCAGGAGAAAGTTTAAACTTAATATTGTTGGAAAGAATTTTGGGATCTGGTTGCTATTTTCCTCTCCAACTTCACCTCTAAAAACTCTCACTCTCAGTTTACACTGCATCCATACTGAAATAATTTTAGTTCCTTATAAGCCTTGCATAGTTTTATTCCTGGAATACTGCCCTTACTCCTCTCTTTTTGCCAACACACACACACACACACACACACACACACACACACACACACTCCTACCTCCTCAGATAGATTCCTCTTCAACTTCTAGATTTCTCCCTAGATGATCATCTTCTAGGATGATCTTACTAGAGACGGGCCTCTCTTCCTACATTCTCCCACAGGGAGTACAGTTACCTTGGCTCCTTGTCACAGCCTCATCACAGTGTTTGACCATTATCTTTTTCACATGTCTCTTCCTTCAGACAGAAAGCTCTGTGATGGCAGGGACTTTGTACATTTGTTTCATCACTGTATTACTAACATTACCAAATGTTTAGCACTTGATAAGAAGCATTCGTTTAGTGAATCATTAAGTGACTCATAGGGCATTTTCCGTCATGCTGGTCTCGAGGATATAGTGGTCACTAACATATTTCCAAAGGTTTGTCAAGTGTTAAATGTATATAAATTTCTGTAGACAGAGTACCCCTCCGTATGTGAGACATCGCCTCCATAATGGAAAGATGTGAACAGTTGACGCAACCAATCTATTGTTACTCATAATAAGGCAGAATTTCTAGTTTTCTTGTTATTCATCTCCAAATGCAAACAGAAGGCAGAGTGCAACTTCTGGGCTGCTTGAGATCAGTTCTAATCTAGTGTGTGGGCATGTGCCTGGTTAAACAGACTGGGAAACCAGCCATGAGAAATGAACAGGAATTCTAAAGCTGCCAAGAAATTTACACCTGCACCTCATGGCTCAGAATAGAGCCTGATCTCAAAGGTATTACCAAACAAGTTCCAAAACGGCTACACTTTCCCCTTGACTGTTACACACTCACAAAGACTCTAACACAAGAACAAACAGTTAAGGTTTGACATTGCTCACCCATACCCTTTTATACCCACAGAAAACTTTGGTATCCTTTAAAATATTTTTCCCTTGGGAAACTAGGACAGTCATTTTGCTTTCATGAAATATGGCTCGAATGTGAGGTTTCCAGAGCTCTCTGAATGGAAATGATCTCTACTCCTTCTGAACATATGCGCACCAATGCTCTTCCTCTAAACCTGATAGTTTATGATAGACATTGCCTTCAGTCCTCTCCTCTCAACTTAGATCTACCTTAGAGGGGGAATGGAGAGAATATTAATAACCCTCCTCTAACAGATAGCTCTTCCAGCAGAGAGCCTAAAGCTGCCAAACTTTACCAGGTTTTTCTCTTGAAGGAGAACATGCTTGTGTATCAGATTTAGAAGAAAAGTCTTTCACCTTGCTATTAAATGGAGTTAACTGGATATATTTATCTTCAAGGGATTGGCTTTGTGTAGTCACATGAGGAAGATAGCACAGCTGAATTCACTAAAGTGTTTGGTTTCTTTAGTCTCCCAGAAGTATGTACTGTCCCTCTTGGCCATGCTCATTAGAATGACTAACTGTTTAATATTTTTCTCCTCCTCTCTGTCTTTGATAACCCAGAATAATCATTTTGTCAATAACCTATGTTATTTAGTGTTCATCCATTAGAACAATGGGCCATATGGTGCAGGTACAATTTTTTTTTTTTTAATAGCCACTAGGTATTTAGTCAGGTAAAATATAAGATAGTCATCTGAATCTGAATTTCAGATAATCAAATATTTTTAATATAAATATGCTAGTATGTAATATCTGGGATACTCTTATGCTAAAAATCATTTTTTGTTTATCCAAAATTCAAATTTAACTAAGCATCTTGTTTTTTTTGTTGTTGTTGTTGTTATTGTTTGTTTGTTTGTTTATTTGTTTTGGCTAAATTTGGTTAACTTACTGCCATGCCTAATCGTTCAGGCCAAAATATCTTTAAAGGTTTGAATTTCAATCCAAGAATAAAGGACTGTTTTTTAAATTTTTTTTTAAATTTTTTTCTCCCTTAATATTTTTTTAGTTTAAATTCAATTAGCCACATTATAGTACATCATTGGTTTCAGATGCAGTGTTCAATAATTTCTCAGTTGCATATAACATCCAGTGCTCATCAAATCTCATGCCCTCCTTAATGCCCATCACCCTATTACCCCACCCCCCACCCACCTCCCTTCCAGAAACCCTCAGTTTTGTTTTGTTTTTTCCTATAGTCAGGAGTCTCTCAGAGCGTTCGCCCTCTCTGATGGCTTCCCGTTTAGTTTTCCTTCCCTTCCCCAATGGTCCTCTGTCCTGTTCCTTATATTCCACTTATGAGTGAAACCATATAATTGTCTTTCTGTGATTGACTTATTTCACTCAGCATAATACTCTCCAGTTCTATCCACATCACTATAAAATTTAAGTATTCATCCTTTCTGATGGCTGAGTAATATTCCATTGTATAACACAAACACCACATTTTCTTTATCCATTCATCTGTTGATGGATATCTTGGTTCTTTCCATAGTTTGGCTATTGTGGGCTTGGCTGGTATGAACATTGGCATGCAGGTGCCTCTTTGGATCACTAAATTTGTAACTTTGGGGTAAATACCCAGTAGTACAATTGCTGGGTCGTAGGATAGCTCTATTTTTAACTTCTTGAGGAACCACCGTACTGTTTTCTGGAGTGACTATACCAGCTTGTGTTCCCACCAACAGTCTAAGAAGGTTCTCCTTTCTCCACATCCTCTCTAACATTTGTTGTTTCCTGTCTTACTGATCTTAGCCATTTCTGACTGATGTGAGGTGGTATCTCACTGTGGTTTTGATTTGTATTTCCCTGATGCCAAGTGATATGGAGCATTTTTTCATGTGTCAGTTGGCCATTCGTATGCCTTTGCATGAGTCTCTGTTCATGTCTTCTGCCCATTTCTTGACTGGATTATTTGTTTTTGGGTGTTGAGCTTGAGAAGTTCTTTATAGATCTCAGATACTAGCCCTTTATGTGCAGTGGCATTTGCAAGTGTCTTCTCCCATTCCATACGTTGGCTTTTAGTTTTGTTGACTGTTTCTTAAAGGACTATTTTAGAAGAAGAAAATGGGTTCACTGCAATTTTATATCAGCTCTGGCTCCTCATGATCCCAAAATTTGCAAAGTCATTTCTTCTAAAGATTTATTTGCTTATTTATTTTGAGAGAGAGTACACGCATGAGAACGCAAGCGCATGAATTGGGCAAGGACAGGGGGAAAGAGAGAAGAGCAGACTTCATGCACAGAGCCCCAGGAGGGGCTGGATATCATGATCCTGTGATCATGACCTGAACTGAAATCATGAAATGGAAGCTCAACTGACTGAAGCAACCAGGTGCCCTGCAAAGTCATTTTAAAAACAAACAAACAAAAAGGATAAAGCTACCAACACTGTTTTAAATAATTTATTTCTGTGCAAATTACTGGGAAGTTTAAAGTATGTAAACACTTCTGAGCTTTTACTACATTCCCTTTCCTCTAACAAGATTTGAAAAGTAACCTAAACAAAATAAATGTAAATGTTTTTCCCCATGAAGTTTTATTTCTTTTGCACTTTATTGTGACATCAAAGCCTAGCTGTCTCCTCTTTACTTTTGAAGGGTTTTATCAATTTTGTCCATTGCTAACCTTTGTTATACTTTTTTCAGATGATTTTTATCTGCCACCTACACAGGGAGCTGCAGAGATACTGGAAATATTTAATACATGTACAGAATGATTCTTACTGGGATTGAGCTAGTGTTAGCCATTCTCTTAAATATTTAAAAAGTTTGATTTGAAAAGTTTATGAATTCTTAAGCAAGTCATGTGTCTCCTGCTTTGTTTTTGCTGCTGTGATATATTCTGCCTTTTTTAAAAAGAGAATTGAGTTAACAAAAGCTTCTTCTTTTTTTTTTTTTTTCCAAACAAGAACTTCCTAGAACTAACAAGAAAAGGCTCTGATATATCTTTAAAATTACTTGGCAACAAACCACGTCTAGACGCAAAAAAAAGCAAAAAATGCTTTTTTTTAAATGCGGTGCTTGGGTGGCTCAGTTAGAACATCTAATTTTTGATTTCAGCTCAGGTCATTATCTCAGGGGTCCTGAGATTGAGCCCCACATGGGGTTCTGCACTCAGTGGGGAATCTGCTTAAGACTCTTTCTCCCTTTCCTTCTGCTTATCCCCCTGTTTGCACTTTCTCTCTCTCTAAAATAAATAGATAGATGATAGATAGATAATGCTTTTTGTTAGTTGTTTATTAGCAAGCAGTGATTGTTCTGTCTTTGTGATAAGAGCCATACAAGGAAGAAGCAACTCTTGGGCTAAAGATTCTTCCTCCTTGCAATCAAGACAGAGTGATTGTTGGAGGACTTCATAATTGTGTCTCTTCAAGCATCGTTTAACATGCGTGCACATACTAGATTCTGCTGAGCTACCTCCTCCCTTTACCTACTCTGTAGGTTTTCTATGAATATTAAGATAAGTGCAGAGAAAGACAGATGTCAGGGTAAGGGAGTGACTTGTGTTAGTCATTTTCTCCTTTTTGTTTTTAAAACTCATTTGATGGGACACCTGGGTGGCTCAGTCAATTAAAGCATCTGACTCTTGCTTTTGGGTCAGGTCATAATCGCATGGGTCGTGGTGTCATGGGTCATGAGATCAAGCCCACTGCACGCTCAGTGTGGAGTCTACTTAAGATTCTTTCCCTTTGCCCTTCTTCCCTCTCTCAAATAAAGAAGCAAATCTTAAAAACCTATTGACATTATTCACAGTGCTAAGATATTAAGTAGAAAAGAGGTTATGATTGTCTTAATATAGGCAGAGGAGGAAATAGTCTTATTAGCAAATGAATAGAAGGTAAATTTATCAATTTAAAAATGGTTATATACCACGCTGATTGTAGAACATTAATTCCTGTAGGGAATAAACTGCATATTTCCAGTAATGGTTTGCCCAGAAAAAAAAAATAATAATAACAAACAAAAACCCCAAAGCCAACTCCTTTTCACTTGAGTCCTCTCCTTGATCTTTCTATTGTGTAAAATATGTGTGAATATATATACACCCATATGTATGTATGTATGTGTATAAAGTCCTTTTGTTAGTTTGAGCTGAGCATCCACTCTCAAAGTTATAAGGATTAGACCCAGGCAGGCAGAAACGCATACAGGTATTTTTAACAGTGCGTGTGTGTGTGTGTGTGTGTGTGTGTGCGTGTGTGCGTGTGTGTGTGTGTGTTCTTGCCTTCCCTCATTCTTCCCCTTCGCCTCTTTATTTTTGTAGAAAAAGTTATTTGGGAAAATCCAATTTTACCTTGGTTGAATCTTTTTGTCTTTCCATTCCACTTCTGTAGAGAGTTGTTAGAAAAATCCCCATGACCAAAAATGGTGGAAACTCTGAAACTCAAGGATCGCTGCCTGAGCTGGGTCCTTGAATTGGTCTGGTAACCTCATGTAGGTCTGAGTACTCAGAGCCAGCCTGGGTGCATTAGTCCCAGCAGGGTTTGGCCATCTCACAGACTGTATCCGTTCTCCTTCAAAGCCCTGTAGAAGGGCGCCTGGGTGGCTCAGTGGGTTAAGCCGCTGCCTTCAGCTCAGGTCATGATCTCAGGGTCCTGGGATCGAGTCCCGCATCGGGCTCTCTGCTCAGCAGGGAGCCTGCTTCCCTCTCTCTCTCTCTGCCTGCCTCTCCTTCTTCTTGTCTTTCTCTTTCAAAAAAAAAAAAAAAATCTTTAAAAAAAAAAAAAAAAAAGCCCTGTAGAAAACTGTACCATTTTTATATCCCCAATTTTCCCATCTAGGTCTAAGCTGTTATAGACCAGAAATAAAGCTAAAGAGATTAGAAAAGGTGAATGCAGGAATTCCATTTAAGGAGTGGTCTGCCAGTTACGGCATGAGTCCCTTCCATCTCTGGGCTTTGCTCAGCTTACAAAGCAGAAGAGCCAGGCCTGCAGTCAGAGGCCTGGATGCTGCATGGCAGGAGGGGAAGCCCTGTTGTCTGCCCTGTGGTCAGGCAGCGTAGAGCATGTCAGAAGAATAGAGTGAGCTTACAGCAATGTGGAGTAATTATTCCATTATTACATAATGACCTAACAGTTATGGATTAGACTCGTCACAACTAAGTAAGACTGAATTCATCAAAGCTTCTCTTTTGCATTCAATATTTATAATTTTCCTTCTTTTATTGTCATTTTTTATACCTTCAGTTGTGAACCTTCTACATTTACTCAGTGCTTCCCTATTTAATAGAAATCCAGACAGTGTATGCATTCATTGCTGACCCTCTTGTTTATGCACATTTTCTCCAAAATACCAGAAGCATTTTCTGAGGCATTGACCTCCAGATTGAGCCTGAGAAATGCAAAATTGAAAGCTGGGTGAAGTTTGACTTTAATGCTCTGATTTGTTTCTCTGGACACCTTGTGTGCTCTCACAGAACCTCTCCTACAGTACCTGTCTTTCTGCTGCCCATGCCTCTAACCCTCCCCACTTTGTGTCTCATGGCACGTGTCCTCTCGTGTCCACAGGCAATGGCTTGTCTTTGTAGAATAGACTCTCTGTGGATTCCCTTCTACGAGAGATGCTTTTTAGCCCTTACTTCAGCTGTGCGATGAAAGATTCTATCTCCCAGTCGATGAATATAAAGTAAAGACAAATTAAAGATTTGTTATTTTGTTTTGGCGGTTGGCATGAAAATCTTCCTGCAGCACTAGGATGCATAATACTCCACCCTCTGACCTCCCAGGGACTAGTCCACAGTATGGTGCTGGGTCTGGGAGGAAGGAGCCCTCCATTCAACAGCAATGGGAGTGGCTCAGGTAATCTTACAGGCAGCCATTCGCCCAGGATGCCATCGCAGCCTGGACTGTCTCAAGGGCTTTTTGCACATAAGCTTCTGTTGCAGCAAGTGACCCACTTAATAATTATTTTAATATGGCACTGGGGAGATTTATGTTTCTAAAATATAATTTTAATAATTCTCTGATCGAGTCCATTAATCTCTCTCTTTTGGGGGGAAGACAGGGAGTGGCAGATTCATACCCTTAAGGAATTTTAGGTTAACACCTTTTTAAAGTCATATCCAGCCCTTGAGTGATGCGGAGACTTCCATGTAGAAGTCAACTATTTATTGGGACTGTCAGCCTCATTGTCATTAATTCTGATTTGGTGCTCAGCAATTCCCGTGACAACTGTTGACTTTTATTGTCTCTCTGAAATTGGTTCAATTCTGAGAATAATCTCAAACTAATTTCATGTTATTTTATTTTGGCCATATTACTGTAGTGTTCCCTCCAACCCCTTCTCTGACACTTGCAATTTGGCTGAGAAATGTAACTTCAAGACAGAGAAGACATTTCATGAGTTTTGTGCACCCTCATGGGAATTGCAGAGTTTTTCTTTTTTTTAATCTATTTCATTATTTTTTATATTTGAGACTCAGACTGTCTTCTTCTTTTTGGAACCTTTGAAGGAGGTTATTTCCTCAGGAATTACACATTCGAGCCTCAGCTACAGAAGCAATTACTTTTTAAGGATACCTAGTTCTGCATTTGGCAGCTCTCAGATCAGAAGGTACTGTGACTCCCTCTGGAGGGAGGTGTTTGTTAAAGATGAAAGGTTTTCATTAAAAAACTTGGCAATTGTGTCTTATGAATTCAGTGAAATTAAAGTTGATCTCAGGGCCCCAGTCCCTCATAAAAGATTTCTCAATGCCCCAGATGTACCCACCTGTTAGACTGTCACTTGATTGTCTGACACACAGACTCTTCCCAGAGCTTTAATCCAGTGTCCATGGTTCCTGGTTGGCACTCTGAGTTCCACAGTTCAATTATGAGCTCTTCTGGGCTGTGCCATTTGTGATCGCCCTCCGTTTTTCTCCTCTTATAGCTTCAGAAGCTTTCACAAGCACAGAAAATTATCCTCTTTTTTTATGTTGTTGTTTATTTTCCTGGAAGAATAATAGAAGGCAGCTGAAGAAATGTGAAGGTGTTTAAAGCTGACCTTCTGAACACCAAAAATACCCCAAATGAACAGCTATTGTAAGGCAGTTTTGATTGTGTTTGTCAGAATAAGTTGAGCAGTGGCTTAAAAAAAATTATGGATATATGTGGGACTTAAGGCAACTCTGACTTTGTGTCAGAGATGCTGGTTTTTTCCAGACTGAATGCTTTTGTACACCATACTTCAACCCCTCCTGCTTGGTGGAGGTGGTTTTTCAATTGCAGTCAGTTCTGTTGAGTGCAAGCACGTGTCTGAAGAAAAGGCATACGAGGTGTGTGTGTGCGCGCGCGCGCACATGCACTGAAATTTCTACTAAGGGATTTTCTTATGTCCATTAAATGAAAAAGCAATGACATGTTGAGAAGTGTGTTTGAATGATCATGAGCTCTTTTGGAAGTTTCCTCAATTTTGGTTGCTGGAATTTGTCAGTTTTGTGTAACACATCTTACAGCAGTTAGCCGAGACGCTTACTCAGATGTCTGTAACCTTTAGAAAAGGGCCTGGACCACTGACTTTTTTTCTGGTAGGCAGTGATGGGACCCAGAATGTTTCAGAAAGTAGCCATTCCTCCTCAAACTTGTGCTAATTAGATCATACTTTTTTTGACAATAAGCTCTCCTTTTAAAACACCGCTTTTCAGAACACAAGCATAAACAGAACACAAGTCTGTCACTTGCTCTATAGTAGCAGATATTTTCAGGAGTCTCTTCATGGCTATGACACCAGAGTTAACAAGAAGGTCACTGAAGATGCAGCATAATTTTTTTTCAAGGCCACAGCATTAACAAATGGTAAGGATGGAAACCCAGGACTTTCAAACTGAACTCCAGTGCTTCTTCTGGAACATTGCAGCCACTCTTTGAGTGGGAATTCCTTTAAATAAATATTTGGTGTACCTCTACTACCAGAGAATGTGGTTTTGATTGACCTTAGTCAGAGGTCAGGGTATCTTAGAAAGTAAGCAGGCCTGGGTGCTAGGTTGAAGAATGGGAGTCTGTCTGCAGGCGGTGGGGTAGGGGTGTTCTTTAAAAGGAAAGAGATCACAGAGAGCAGAGGAATTAGCAGGTGGTTGTTAGGGGAAAAGAAGATGCACAAAATAAGAGGGAAGGAAGCAGTAACAAGTTTTCCCTAGTCATTCTCACCATTTGTTTTCAGGTCCCTGGGGAAAGGCATGATCAAGATTAATAGAAAATCACGTCCCAAGCCAAGTTGGTTCCTTGGCTAAGAGGGCCTCTCAGGAATCATACGAGTGGAAAACCTTTGTATAGGTTTGGGAAAACCTGTTGTCCATGTGACCTGGGGGCATTGAGTTGTGTGTGTTAGCAGCTGACTGGGAAAGCTGGGAAATTGCTGCCCTTGACTTTGAGTAGATCATCTACCATTTAAATGGGGAGACAATCAAAACATATGACCGGACTCTAGAAATATCACTAGAAAACCCCTGTAAATGTATACAAATTAGTATACTGCAAATGATGTGCAGGGTGCTAAAGGAATGTGGGTAATGCACTTATAAGAATCTGTAACAAGCTAGATTGCAGAATAAATAATGCATTAGTAACTTTTCTATAACTGGGTGGATGGCTCTATTCCTGAGTAGTTTTTACGCGCAAGTTAATTGTGTGAGATTATTGATGTTTGAGTTGTTTTCTGTAAAGTTGTCAGAAGGTATGATGAATTCAAAGAAGGCAGTTGCACTTAAGATCACTGTGCTGAATGAGTCTACCAAAAAGGGAACCTTTACCTGCAAACAGTGCACATTTCCTGCCCCACTCCCCACATCCAGAATTAGAACTTCTAGAGCCTCTTAATTACATGTAGAATGACTGCTGGATGCATAACATTATTGCCTTGACTTACTTTTAAATTTCTGGGTGAAATTAAGGATGTGGAAATAATCTTTCTCAGGATTGGTGTTATTAGGAGTGTTTCTGGGCTGTGAAAGATAATTTCTTAGGTAACAGCAAATAGAAGATATTTTTCCCCAGCTATTTAAAGGGACAAACTTGGGGTAAATGTAAGTTCATTCACACAGTTCTTAGATGCATAGTGAAAGGAAGCTCTTTTGTTTGTCTAAACCTATTAGATCTTTTCCATGTACCTCTAACTGCTGTTGACCAAAAAGAAATTAACTTTATTCAGTCCAATGGTATTTAAAGCTTAGTTGTATCTGATATTTTAACCACCTTTAGATAATTTTCCATCTATAGGGTACTGGCTCATACCTCTTTTTGCCCCTTCATCCTAGCTGAATAGTTTTATAGATTTTTTCAAAAGCCATGCTATATTCTTTCTTGCTTATTACCAATTGATAATATAAAAAGCATACTATCATAGGTATAAGAAAATAATAAAAGAGAACAGTCTGTCAGCATGGTGGGTTGAAGAGTGGTTCCCAGCTGATGTCCACCCAGAATGTCAGACCTGCAACCTTATTTGGATAAAGGGTCTTTGCAGATATAGTTAAGGTAAGATCTCAAAATGAGGTTATCCTGGATTAATGGGCACTAAATCCAATAATGAATGTCTTATAAGAGACAGGAAAAAAATAAAAACAAACTCAGAAACACAGAGAGGAAAGCCTTTTGAAGATAAGAGATAAGGAAGAGATTAGAATTATGCATACCAGAAAATAAAGAGCTACCATCTGGAAGTTACCAGAAGCTGGAAGTTACCAAAAAGATTGTCCCTTAGAGCCTTCAGAAGGAATGGGACTCTGTTGACACTTTGATTTCTGACTTCTAGCCCCCAAACTGCAAGAGAATAAATTTCTGTTGTTTCAAGCCATGCAATTTGTAGTAATTTGTTACAACCACCTTAGGAAATAAATACAGCTAGAAACTACCTTTCCACTGTAAGCCAACAATTGTTTGTCTCCATTATGTATTTCTCATGTGCACATGTATTTGACAGATTAGTGTTATGGTATGGGTTCCAGTGAAAGGGGAAGAAAAGCTATTACTTACTGAGCATATTCAATGTGCCAATCAGAGTAGGCACTTGCCATCTAGGGGCCTCCCTTTTTTGTTGGGTGTGGTTTTCACCCAGTTAGTCCAAAGAATCTTCCAGGACTGGGAGAGCTGGGTTGGAATGGGCAGCAGATGATGATCTGTTGCAGAAGAAATGCAAAGAAAAGTAATTAACATTAACCTTTTGACATTCAGATTATGATTGTCGGTAATACAGTAGCCATGAAAGGTAGGCTAATGTCAAAAATGGGTATTTTTCCAAAATCCCTCTATCTTTTTTCTACCATTGCTCACAAGTCCATCCCCCAAATCTACCCTTCTGAGTATATAAAAAGCCAAGCCTGGGCAACTCAAGTCGAGAGTTTTCCCAGAGGTAGAAAACCTCTTCTTCCTTGATGAGGGAGGCCTTTGTCAGTGAACCATGCTCTGTGCTGGCAGAGAGGAGATACAGTCTAGGGAAAAGAACTAGTCAACTGCTGGGCAGAAGTGTATTAAGTGAGGGTGATAGTGCAGAAGAGGACTTTCTCCACTCCCTTACCATCCCATGGGCCATGCCATATAAACCTGGTGCAGCAACATCAACGTGATTTAGGCATGATGTAAACAAGCTAAGAGGCCCTGAAAGTTTCATGTCTCCAAGCTTCCCTTGCTTCCCTAATGGTATATGCAGGTTCTAGAAATATTGGCAAGCCTAGCTGGGAGCTTCCAGAAGGCATTGCCAAAGTAGGGGCAGCATGGCTCCAAAGGAAGAGCTTCTAAACAGCTTACCCAGGCAGAGATAAGTGGTTGTCACAGTCAGAGTCTCAAGATGTCTCCAGTATCTGGGGGAGCTGAAGTGAGTCCAAGTAAGCGAGGCACACTACTATGATCTGTCCATGCTCAGAAAGCAGCTAGACCATGAGTTACTACCACTGCCAGTGCCAGCAGGGAAACAATCAAATGGCTGAATGACATCACCTTGGAAGTCAGCATTGCTGAAGGACACTGAGCCCAGGGACCTCTCCATGACCACACGTTTGCATAGTCCACAACTCTCCATTTATACCCAACTGTTATACTGAAGAGGTGGCTAGGAAGGCAGAGATGACTGAGAAGTAAAAAAGACAAAAATGCAAAACATCTCATCTTGATAGCCTTACCTTAACCACATCTATGAAGACCCTTATGCCAAATAAGGTCATTTTCTGAGATTTTAGGTAGACATACCTTTTGAAGGTCACTTTCCAAAGCACTATAGTGATGTATTTGTTCTCTCTTTTTTGTTTAATTATTATTATTATTATTATTATTTCATAAACATATAATGTATTTTTATCCCCAGGGGTACAGGTCTGTGAATCTCCAGGTTTACACACTTCACAGCACTCAGCATAGCACATACCCTCCCCAATGTTCATAACCCCACCCCCCTCCCCCACCCCCCTTCCCCCTAGCAACCCTCAGTTTGTTTTATGAGATTAAGAGTCACTTATGGTTTATCTCCCTCCTGATCCCATCTTGTTTCATTTGTATTGTTCTCTTTTAATACTTTCTTATTCCTGTGATAATATTGACTATACATTATCTGTTAGGAATAAAAAAAAAAAAAGGGAAGTAGCATGGATTTCAAAAAATCAATAAAATTCTGTGCCTGGATTAATTTCCTTTTTTCTAAACTTTCCTCTGCCCCTCACTCCTGAAAAAATTCTGTATGCCTGGTTATCTTTTGTACAATCCTTGCATCTAGAAATGAGTTCTGTAAAGCTGGGATTCAGGACATCAAGGATCAAATATTCCACCCCAGGAATCCGCAGCCCTGTCTATTCAACTATTAACAGCCCTATAAATAGAATCACAGAAATTCTTGGTTCTACTTAACTAGTTGGACCAGGCAGAAAAGGCTTCCCTGTGGTCATTTAACTTGGAAGGAAGAGGCGAGTGGAAATCTACTTCTTTTACACATAGACACAAAACATCTTCAGGGCGGTGTTGACTTAAGAGGGTTAGTCTTTGTATTTGAAGCTGGAGCATTCACCTTGAGCTGAGGAATTGGTTGTCATCATCTCAAGATTAGGGTGCCAGCTTAGACCTGGTTCAGGAACCTTCCAAGGGGTAGTTTTCCAATCAGACCTCTCTTTTCATCCTCCAAATCTTGGAACGTGAAACCTTGAAATGTGATTCCATTCCTCTTTCTCATTTGTGAAATAAGAGTTTTGGACCACATGGTACTATTTTGCTCCTCTTATGTCAAGAAGTTTAAAAGTCGAATTGAACTATCCTACTCTATCTCCATATGCCTCCATTCAAACAGGAAACAATGAGGAAACCAGCCAGAAATGAAGAAAACTAAAACTATCTTGCATTAGAGCTAAGTGGAATTAAGCAAGTCATTCAACCTTTCTGTTCCATAGTGTCTAAACTGTAAAATAACAGTTTTGGAATGGGTAGTCCCTCTAGGACTTTCCAGCTCTAACTTTCCATCATGGTACTGTCTAATGTGATAGCCACAGGCCACATGTGGTTGTTGAACACTTGAAAGTAATGTACATTTCTCACTAATATTTTTGTATTAATTATATGTTAAAAAGACAGCTTTTTGGATATATGAGGGGAAATAACATTATTAAAATTTCATATGTTTTGCTTTTTTTTTTTTTACTATGGCTACAATTTAAATTTAAATTACGTATGTAGCTCACCATATATTTCTGTTGTTTAGCACTGTTCTATAATATCTATGCAAAACAGTTTTGAGACTAAGGCCCATATGTCCAGAGTTGCATATAGTGATCATGTGCCATGTGTGCTCTTAATTTGCATGGATATACATCTAAAAACCTGCACATATACAGAATGTCCAGTCTGTGTATGTGGTGTAGTCTACTGCAGGGGTAAGCCCAAGATAAATAGCAAGTATCACAATGCCTGTGTTTTAATACTACGTCTCCTATGTTTGGTTGTGTGAGCTTGGAAAAGTGACTGTATCTCTTTAAACCTCAGTTTCTTCATCTATAAAATGGAACTGATACCAGTCATCTTCTCTATAGAATATGTCTGAGGTTTAGAGAAGATAATTCACTTAAAAGGACCAGGTCTAAGCCTGGTAGGGAATATGTGCTCAATGAATGTGAGCTGTTATTTAATTATGGACTATAGCTATGATTTAATTACAAATAAAATTATAATTATAGTACTATAGGCAGGCTTACACATGTATTTTAATATATTTATATATAATATGTATTACATAATTTATACATATATAATCCCACATATATATCATATATAATCCCATATATATTATATGGAATATCTATCTTTCTATCTATATGTATATCTATCTATATACATATATATGAAAACTTTGTGTAGAATGTGGGATTTGGTCCAGACAAAAGAGAATTTACCTAAATACAGATGAGGGTTGGATATTCCAAATGGAGAAACTGACATGAATGACATGAAACTTGCCCAATGGAACAGCCAGTAATTAAGTGGATGTTGAAAATACAATTTCTGAGAGGAAGTAGAGAGAATTAAGATCAAAAAGGAAGACTAAGACTCTCTCAAGTAGATACTATAATATATTTATATATGGTCTTCCATAGAAATGCAATCCTTTTATTTCCATTCTATGGTGTATCTTTATAACCATATTTAGATTCTAAGTAGTAGTGATTCTGTATAATATAGATTTGTGTTGACATTTTTCCTCATGGCTATTTAGTTTAGTTTCATTAGTTTAGTTTCATTTTACTTTAGTTTCATTCGCTCTAAATTCCAAAGAACCCAGAAGCCATATGAACATCCTCCTAGTTTATTAATGTCATTTCCAAATCCCATCTCTGCATTCCAAATTAGTAATCATGCTCCTTTGAGTCTCCTGCCATCAGGCTACCAAATTCTAAACTTTCTTGTCATCTCCAGAAATTCCTCCTTTTCATCCAAAATTTCACACCTGGACCACGACTTTCTAAACTTTAAAACAGTTTCTTAATTCTACAATAACTGTTCACCATGTGGTCTTGTCATGTAACAGATAAGGGTGCTGAGTCCTAGTCCCACCATTTATTAGCAGTATGGCCTTGGATAATCTGCTTAACTTCTCTGAGTTTATAATAGCAATAGGCATAGTGTATCCTTAATAAAGTTATTATGAAATAAGATGTTGTATCTGAAGTGCTTAGCACCATAGTTGGTATACAATAAGCCTTCTAAAAATGTTGGTGTTCGGTGCTATGATCTTTAGTCCTTCAATCCATACATTACCATCTTAACAAATCATTCCTGCCTTCATTTCATTCCTTATTTAGCCTAGAAGTGGACATGTCTCTCAATCTTTAATACATTTTTTATTAATACCCTTAGGTCCCTTGCCTTCTTATATGTACACACTCGCAGGCTGTAACCTGGAGCCACTCCTGGGTTCTCTACCTCCTTGCCTATGATCAGGATATTGAGGTTCCAATGGGAAAAATCACTTAAAACTTGGGCCATGATAAGTGAACACAATCCTTCCTTAGCTCCTAACTCAGACCTCGCTTCTTTCGTGTATCCCATTGCCTGTGAATAGACAATTCAAGGCTGACGACTTGTCTGAAGTCTTTAGCCTCCGCAGTGTTCTCTGTCAGCAGGTGGCTTCACCTTGTCCTACAGAGACAAAATTGAGAACTTCAGATGGTAAATCCCATGGGCTCCTGCCTCTGCACCTGTAGACTTACTTTTACCTCCTCCCCCGTCCTCTCAAAAGATGCTTTCAGAAATAGAGCTATATCAGTTACAAAGTCTTATTAACATACCTGTTTGTTGAACACAGAGAATGCTTATTGCTATATGAAAAATGATGCTTTTCTTATCGGATTTAAAGTCCATATTAGCAAGCTGAAATAATTCAAATATGAAAAATTAGCTTAGAAAGTATTTAAATCTCACAGGTATAAGATGTTTTAATTATATTCCTTGGTAATACACAGTTGAAAAATTCTAAATGATACAAGAAATATAATTCAAATGATGAATTATAGTATTATTAACAAATGTTACTGAATATTAAATTTAGGAGTGTGTATCTTTCTGGTCCATAAGGACAGTAAAACAATGAATATTCTCTCTATATATACATATTGCATGTGAATATATACTTTTGTGTATATGTATGTGTGAGTGTGTGTATATGTATATATATTCTTGTCTTTAAACATAAGATTCTAATGTCTGACTGTAAGATATATGTGGTTCTGAAATGTTCTAGTGACATAATGTGGTGATACATTCTTTGTGTGCTTAATGCCCTTGAAAACTGAGTCTCTCATAGAATATTCTGCAGCAATATTCTTGAGGTACATATCTCAGATTTTCCAGGACAAATCAAATCTCAAATCTCTTGACCCATTACTTGTTTGATTGTTGATTGCTTTAATAATCATTTATTAGCTATCTGCTAGACCAGGCACATTATAATGGGGAACGTAGGTGCAAATGCAGATAAGAGCAATGAATTTTATAAACAGAATTACTTGGGAAAACTGCAAAGGGAACAAAATAACTCAGATGAGGTTATCAGGAAAAGCTTCATAGGGTCATATGACCTAAACTCTAGTTTGGAAATCTGGTTCATCGTATGAGCAATTCCATAGTTCCTCATTCTGTCCTCTTTTGTGGCTTCTGTGGAGGGCTGCAGTGGTGAGTGGCTCAATCCAGCCCGCCCACATCTCTGTGCTTTTTTAAACATTCTCCTTAGTTGCTCTGCTTGCTGCCTATCCACCCGACATCTCCCATTAGTACCTGCAACTTTGCGAACTCTTCACTCAAAAGACATGCAGGCCTTTTCCTTTAGTCTGACACCTGACTTCACACTGGTGGGATAAAAATCTGTCCTCTCAAGCAATGTGATGGGTACAGAGCTCAATCACAAATAAATAGAGCCCTAAACAACTGGCTTACCCGTCCTCACACGCCCTGGGTGTTTCCTGCTCATGGCACGGTGGCCGGAAGAGTGACAGCGATGAGACAGGTGGGCAGGTCAAAAAGGCAGGATTGGCAATTAGCAGGTGAATTTCATCCTGAGCTACTAGTCTTGGCCCTTTACACAGATGAAGATTTTTTTCTTCGGTTTCCTTAGTTGAGAACTGAAATCGCTTGCCATGTTGCTATTCCTAGAAAGCAGCTACATGAATTCTGATTTTGTCAGAATCCTCATCTTACTCAACTGGGAACATTTTTATTTCCTATTGGTTTCTGAAATGCCACACTTACCTGGGTTTCCTCCTCAATAGCTGTGCCTTCTAAGGCTCCCTGTCTTCTTGTTGCATATCTGATTCTAGAAGTTGAAGTGCCCCAGGGCCTCATCCTTATCATCTTCTTTTCTCTATCTATACGTTCTCCCTCAATGCTCTTCCCTGGTCCCATGGCTTCAAATACTGTCTTTAACACGATGATTGACAGATTTATTTATCTCCCTCTAACCTCTTCCCTGGTGTATCTACCTGCCTGTTCTACATCTGCACTTGGTGTCTGAAAAGTATTTTAAACTCAACCTGTCTAGAGCGAACCAGTTGCCTCTGCACCCACCACTGCCCACCCTGTTTCTCACCTTGTTGCCGTAGGTGGTACCTCACCCATGCAGTTAACTCATGCTAAAAACCTGGATAAGAGTCATGATGGATTCTTTTCTTTCCCTCCATTCCCACAAATTTACCCATCCATTCTCTTTTCCAAAATACATACCCATAGTCTGGTCATGTTTAAGCACCTCTCCCACGACAAGCCCAGTCTAAGCTATTTCGACTCTCTGACCACAGCCACAGCCTCTGTGTTCTTCCTGTCCTGCAGGACAGTCAGAGTTGTATCTCTAAAGCATAGATTATATTGTTAAATACCCCTGCTAAGATATTTCTAATGGCTTTCTCCTGAAACTGAGTAAAATACTGTAAGGCCCACACAATTGGGTGCCTGCCTTCCCCTCTCTCCATTCTCCCCTGATTCACTATTCTCCAGCTGCTGATTTTCTGTACACTGGATACATCAAGCTTGTTCCATTCACAGAGCCTCTGAATTTACTGTTCCTAATTGCATGGAATTCTGTTCCCCAGATCTCTGCATCCATACACGGAGGCCACCTTCTCATTATCCGGGCTGACCTCAAATGTCATTTTTGAGAGATGCTTCTCAGCACTCTAGGAAAGGCAGCCTCTACTCCATTATGCTCTACTGCTTTACATTATTTCAATTTCTTCAGAGCACTTGTCAGTGTCTGAAATTATCTGATTTTTTCCCCCACATGTTCACTATCTGTTTCTGTCTACTAATGTATAAGCTCTTTGGGCCAGTGACTGTTCACGTCTTCATGGCCACATCGTTAGTGGCTGCATCTGTGCCTGACCAGCAGAAGGTCCACAGCCATTATGTGTTGGTTGAGTGACTACTTGGTTCAACCAATTCTTGCTGCTTTGCCTTTTCAGTGACTGGATGAAAACATGGAAGTTTCCTTATAGAGAAAAACTCCTTTATGTTGTCGCATCCCGTCAGCTCATTTCCTAAGGCAGGTAGGAAGAAAATGTCTACTGAGGTCTGAGAAGAATCTATAAGCACTTTGAAGTCTATTTACAACTAATCAATCAAATATTATTCAACAAATATTTGTTAAAGGTCAAAGGTGGTTGGGCATTAGGGGCTGGGCAACAAAGGCAGTAAATCATGATTTCTCCCTTTAAGGAGTTCACCATTTCATAAAGGAAGTGGACCTTTTCTTAGTCAGCTTGGACTTCTAAAACAAAATACCCAAGGCTGGGTATTTTAAGTAACAGAAGTGAACTTTCTCACAGTTCTGGAGTCTGGAAGTCCAGGGTCAGGGTGCCACTAGGGTGAGTTTCTGATGAGAGCCTTCTTGCTGGCTTGTAGATGGCTGCCATCTTGCTATATCCTTACATGGCCTCTCCTCAGTGAATGTGCAGGGGAAGAATGAGAGAGGTTTCTTTCTCTCTTCCTTTTATAAGACCACCAATTCTATTGGATGAGTACCCTACTCTTGTGACCTCATTCAACCTTAATTACTTCCTGAAGACCCCATCTCCAAATACTGCCACAGCTGGGCTTAGGACCCCAACATGTGAATTTTGGGGGATACAGCTCAGTCCATAGCAGACACATACACAGGTCCTTGCAGTGCTCCAACAGAGGGAGACATGAGCTGCTGTGGAGTTCAAGCAAGAAAGGGCAGTGCAAGCAGGGGTTAGACAGTCCAGCTGCTTCTCCAAAGGAGTGGCGTGGGCCAGTAATGAGATCCTGGTAAACTGATAAGCTTATAAGTTTCTTATAAGCTTCTTTGAGTGTCTGTGGGACACAGGGGACAAAGGGCCACCGGTCTTCTAGAAAGTGTCTGCCACTAGAATCAACACATTGGTACTGTGTTGTTTGCATGGGGCAGGCAGGGACTTTGTTCTTTCTGTGGTTTATTACTGCAGCACTGGAGCTTGGAGGAAGAAGGGGTCCTTTATTTCATTTTAGGATAAATGTGACCTGTCAGGGGTCCCTGTGGTTTCTGGACCTCTGTATGTCTCATGCCCCGGTATGATAAATTTCCCACCACTGAGAGAAATGCTGTTTCCTGGTGGTTGCTAGAATGTTTTAATGCACTCCTTCATGCCCATGATACTTCCCCATAGTCAGAAGAAAGATAGATCTGGGCAGCTACAGGCTTAATGATGACTACTTCAGCCAGCCAGGTTAAGCAAGGCCAAGTTGAGGCAAAGTTGCCAAGTTTGCCTCTTGTTCTTGGCTCCTCTTTTGGGTAAGTTGCACATTAGTAAAAGTGAAAATGGGTAAAATAATCACATTAGTGATTATTGCTAGTATTTTCTCATGCATTATCCTACTCACCCTGCAAGGAAAATGGTGTTAGTCGTGTTTTTCAGGTTCACAGAAGAATGCTTGGAGTGGTTACGGTGCTTGACCGAGAGAAACCTCCTAGTCTGCACTCTTGCGTCTGCACCTAGTGTCACACGCTGTCCCCTGTGGCTGCCAGGAAGCCAAGTACTCAGATGACCAGGCGCTAATTAAGCGACCCTTCCTCTGTCTTGGCGGCATCCTGTGCTGTCTTTCCCATCTTCATTCTGCTCAGTGGTTAGCAGTGTCCTTGGTAGGCCTCTCGCTAGACGGAAGGCTTTCTGAGGTCTCAGATGCTGTTCCCTCAATGTTGATGTTTCAACCCTCAACAGTCTGACACCTCAGAGGGAGACAGTACATGTTTTTCATGGAAAGTGTTCACGCCATATCACGTCTTAGAATCCTAACATTTGAATTGGCCTTCAACACCCTCTTGAACCAACAAGGCACAAAACTCCAAGAAGGAAAGGACTTGTAAAAGGTCTCACCCTGTGAGTGCCATTGTTTTGAGGAGAACAGATTCTTGGCCCAGTGTTCTTTCCTCTCCCGAACCCTGTGCCAGCCACACCATGTCCTCAGAAGGGCCTCCCCTTCAGTGTTTGAGGAAAGAGGTATTTGGGGCAGTGGCCCCTCCCAGGCTCTCCCTGGTGGGCCCTACACACATATATTCACCCTCTCCACTGTTTTCTTTATCAGATGCAAATGTAAACTCTGGATGTCTGAAATAAACTATTTTGTTTCCTTTATGTTTTATACATATACAGTATAAGCATAGTAACTGGTGGTCTTTTACCAACTAAACTTTCTGTTGCATTTTCAGGTATTTCTGATGGCAGTGCATGTGTTATTACATCCTTGGAACTGACTCCTATTACTAAGCTTGTGATAACTGTTATGCTAGTAAATGAGAGCAGGGTTTCTGTTTTTACTAAAAGTAACTGAAAGGGTCCTTTAAGTAAATTCAATGACTCTGTAAAAGGTGTGTTAGTTCTAACACAAGTGATACTAGGAGACATATGGTTTGACCTACCTTGAACAATTATTCATAGAGAGCATGAAAGAATCATTGGATGAATTAAATGTTAGACCCTGTGTGACACTTAGAGGTCTGGTCCAAGTCACTCATTTTACCGAGGGAAACATCCAACGAGGACACATGCGATGTTTTCCTGATTCTGCACCCCATTTCCCAGTGACCTCTAGATGACATGCCCAAGCGTGTCAAAACATGCCCAAGCGTAAGACCCGAGGACTCAATGCCATCAACGCGATGGTGTCATATTGTGTCACTATCATTGCTCCTTTCAACCCTAACCTTGGTACTTTAAATTTCGGGCCCTGCTCAGTCCCACCAGGGGGGATCTCTCTTCTTTCCCCTCTCCTTATTATGTGCTCCAACTTCTGAACCCTTGAATCTTTGCAAATCACCAGCTGTTCAGACTCAGAACTCACTTCAGAGCACCAGCTAGAGGCATTATATCCTGCTTCCAGCCATTTCCCTCCAGATTTGATGTACTGGCTTCGGACTCTCTTTGGTCTCTTGTGTCGGTATTCATCCTTCAGTGAAGCAAGATCTGGCCTTGCCAAATATCCCAGCATCCTCTCCTCTCTCTCTGCCTGGGGGATTTTCCCAGACAAGGGGTCCTTGTGTGTGCTGGCCTATCTCGTGAGTATGAGCTCTGTGTCTGGCACTGAGTAACTTTCCCAGAGTCCCCCCAGTCCCTCCCTGGTAGGACTGAGACTAGAATCACAGGCTATCTTCTCTCCAGCCCACCATCTGTAGTATTAAACTCATATTAAGCTAGAATGACAGAAACCCAAAAAGGTGGCTGTCACTTTTCTAATAAAATGATGTTGGCCCCCATTGTTTGAAACAGAACATTGATAATATAAGAATATAAATAATTCTGTCAAGACTTTACTAGTATTCCAAATGGTCTAAGATGCATTTCAAATGAATAAGCAGCAGGGGATATGTAATCAAATGCCTCTCCTGAAAAATAAATGTACAGCACAGGCTTCGAAAGAGCCTCAGCCACAAAAAAGGCTTGTGTGAGAATACCACTAAATACAAGCAGATCTTCCTCAACATTCTGGTGCCTGTTCCCATACAGATTATATTAAGCACTAAAAGTGCTGAATTATAACTTATCAGGGATATTTGTTGTGGGATGACTCGAATAGAAGCAATAGGAAACTAAGCGGCTCGATCAAGAGCTTAATAATAAAATCTGTAAAACGAGCAACTGGGAGCGAGGAATTGTTGGTTGGATAATTTATGCTATAATAACGTATGGTAGATTTTGCATTGGGAACACCTCAAAATCTGAAATGAATCTGTTTCTTTCAAAAAAGCCTTGCCTTGCTATTAAATTGGTTTCCTAGATCTTAGGAAGGGTCCTTAGCTACCAGAATGTTCTCTGACAGAGTAATAAAAGCAATGTTAATCAGGTAACATCTCTTAGCCCTAGGCAGGGAAGACCTCATTTTGTCTTGGTTCTGTGGCCCAAGGCCATGAGGCCTGCTATGCTCTGGGGAAGGCTGACATGTTTCCCACATCAATCTTTGCTCCAACATCAACTCTCTTGTTGCTTTAACTTGCCCGGACTTTTATTTTTCACTTTAAAGTCCCCTCTGCCATTGACCCTTCAGGATCCAGGGTGGCAGAGGTGAAATGATGGCAAGACGGGTCAGTACTCATGCCCTCTAGCAATTCTCAGCCGGCAGTGTTCTTAAATAAGCTGAGGCATGTCTTAAGATCATGTCTTGGGATCTCTCTGAACTCTCTATGGCTAACAAGAAAAATCTAGATTTACATTTGGTATCAAACACCCTCCAAATGCTGGGATTTTGTTTGGCTGGTGGGCTCACAGTTGTGAAGCCAAATGTTTCTAGTGTGCTTTCTTCTTGCGACTTAGTGATTCACTCAGAACAGTAAGATTGAGATATCTCGGGCCACACTGGCTGCAAGCTGTGCTGTAAGTCTGGAAAACACATTATTAACCCCCAGTTAAAGAGTGTGCGTTGGGCTGTTTGTGGTGGGCAGGGTCTACGTGGATCCCTCCCCACTCTGCAGGGCGTGCTGCTTCACTCAGAGGCGTACAGAATGGCTGAGTCCCCTTTGATGCCTGGAATTTAAATGTCAGTCTTGGATAGCTGGTGCTGAGAATGGGCGGGAGAAAATGCCACTGGTAAGCACTCTTCCCTAGATGTTGCTGACCGTCTGAAGGTCCCTGCTTCTCTCTAGCACCTGCCCACTTGGACCTTGTTTCTGCTGGCTACACCATCTCCGCTTTGTGCTACGCGGTGACTGAGAAGCAGGTTCTGTCACAGTCTTTCTCCCCTTGTCCCTTCTTGCTGTCCGCACGTGGACTCACAGCGTCCTGTCAGTGTCTGCCTTCTCAGCACATCTGTGAGCCTGAATCCCACCCAGCACAGCTTCAGCGTTCAGGGTGCCAAGGGTGTTCTACCCACGTAGAGCAGTCCAGATTATTTCTGCTTTCATCATATTTTATTTGGCTTGTTTCTTTTCCTGCCTCCTCTATGCCCTGAGGTAACTTCCTGAATTTCGAAGACTCCAAAGAGTTTGAATAGGCATCTGTGAGTCTTTTGGGGGCCAATCCCATAGGTGCTGTGCCCACTTTACAAGCCCCCCCCCGCCTCCCCCCACAAGCCTGCAACTGCTCAGTGCACATTTGAGATTTAACTCTGTTGCTGCTGGCATCTCTTTGTCTGGGGGCTTTCTTCTGATCACCAGAGTCCACATTCCCATCCCGGTGGTAGGCTGAAGGCATCAGGGAATGAACATTTCCTGCAGCCCTCACCCCAGGAACCTAATCTCAAATGATTGACCCAGAGTTGGTGTCTAAGACCTCTAAGACCTTTGCACCTCAGCTGGGATTCCTTTGCAACACTCTGCAGACACTGTACTTTATTATTTTTTTAAATTTAAATTAAATTTAAATTTTTATTTATTTATTTGACAGAGAGAGATCACAAGTAAACAGGCAGAGAGAGGGGGGGAAGCAGGCTCCCTGCTGAGCAGAGAGCCTGATGTGGGGCTCCATCCCAAGACCCTGGGATCATGACCTGAACCTAAGGCAGAGGCTTAATCCACTGAGCCACCCAGGCACCCGACACTATTTTGTACTCACTTCCCAGTCCCCAGTGGGAGCCAGCCGTGTTGTTAGAGCTCACTTACTGGAAAACAAACCCTTCATTAGCTGTTTTCCTTACCTACCTGTTTCCCCATCCCTCACAAAGGTTTCCTGAATTGGCTCCAGAATGAACTTCTTGCATGCAATTCCTTGAATCAGTCACTTCTGGAGAAACCCAAACTAAGATGCCACTTAAACAGTACCCCGTAGGGACATGACTTAGGAAGCTCTTTTTCAGAGTAATGAACGGGTTGGCTTGCATGAGCCAGACCTTTGCTTCTCTTCTCCTTCCTACCTTTTGTGTGGAGCAGATCTCTAAACAGAACCCATATTTTCTTTTCTTTTTCTAGCTGTAGGAAAATGTAATATGCTCCATTAAAATGGCCATGCAATTTCAATTTTCATATTAAACAAATGAGTAGCTTGGGTTTAAAAGTATTAAAAGACAATTAAAAACCTTGTACTAAGTAGTATCTGATTTTCTGTCAACACAAACTGCATCCTCTTTAAATGATATTTAAACCATGGTTTCATTTTTTAAATCAGGAGCATCGGTTAGACATGATGAAATATATTTGATGTCAGGAACTATTATTTATGCCTGCTTTTTTTCCCAGACCCTCTGACAGAATTGTTTGTGAGCATTTAGCCTCTTCGAGTGGTGATATAGGAGATAAATACCAACGGCTCCTGTGGGACTCTCTGTTAAGAAGAAAAACACTGCCTCATATTGCCTTTGTCCTGGAAACCCCGGGAAAAAATTTTTGTTTTTCCTTTTTGTTCTAATTGGCCTGATATTTTTTAAGAATCTCTAAATATCGAATCTGAAAAGTCAGATGAGGATGATGCTGTTTCTAAAGATTGTTAGGCTTGTTAAAACGCACACAGACTGGAAACCTAGGGCCAGCAGGTTCACATGGAGAAGCAATAGTGATAATCTTACATTCTAAAGGTGGAGAGTGAGGTAGAATTTGAGAGAAAATTCTAATGGTCTGATCTATGCCACGTGCCTTATTTGCTTTTATTTTTAATCTCAGGCCACTTGTCTACCCGTGGGAGGGGAACTTTAATCTCAGGCCACAAAACTACCCGTGGGAGGGGAACTTCCTTTCACAAGAGATAAAATATTTGGCTGACCTTGGGCTTCCTCACTGGATTGCATATTCAAAAAACAGTTTGTGTCTGTGGGCTTAGCTCATAGTATATCATCTGGTCTCAGTGATATGAATATTTATTTGTGTGACTTTTCTTCTGAATTATGCTAGAAGCTTGTTATGGTGGGGACCCTGCTTCTACTCTTAAATATGCCATACCCCATCACCTGACTTACTTAACTAAAGGCGTCATAACCACAGAGGGTGTTTCACAGATACTTGCTCAAAGAATATTCATACTATTCTTGATCCACAATTTTCCATTTCATTTTAGCTTTATATACATGCTGAAATTCCCAAAATCCAAAAGATGGTATCTATTTCTGTAGTGATCTTCCATTCTATGGTAATATTTGTTTTTTTAAATTTTATTTTATTTTATTTATTTGACAGAGAGAGATCACAAGTAGGCAGAGAGAAAGAGAGAGGAGGAAGCAGGCTCCCTGCCGAGCAGAGAGACCAATGCAGGACTCAATCCCAGGATCCTGGGATCATGACCTTGAGCCGAAGGCAGAGGCTTAACCCACTGAGCCACCCAGGCACCCATCTATGGTAATATTTAGAATATATTCTCAGAAGCTACCTCTGCTACAAATTTTTAATTTTTTTAACAATTTTTTTTTTAAGAAAACATTTAGGTCGGACTGTTGGAAATTAGCAATATTCAAACTTTGGTGAGCATTAGATTCATCCTGTCTAAAATACAGATACCTAGACCATCGCTCTGGAAATTCTGGTTCATGAGTCTGGAATGGGGCTCAGAAATATGTATTTTTAAGAAGCTTCTATTGTACATCAATGTTTAACAACCACTACCCTGAAATCTTACTATTGCTTTTCTCTAAATTCTAATATAAAGAACACAGAAACACATGGGGAGCACTCTGTGTATTTTTAAGTATTTTTAAAATATGTAATATAAAGAATATGATGCACTACATCACTTTATGGCCCTTGTGTAAAGATCATCATGACATCATGAGAAATTTCTCCCAAAGCTCAGGGTCTAGTAACAATTTTCTTGATAAATTTACTTCCAATTATTATTCACTTGTAAAACTTTTATTTTTCCTTCTTCATTCTGGCTGCTAGAAAAACTAAAGCAAAATGTTTTGAAATTACTAAAGCTTGCCCCAATAGGCTTTTAAACTATAAATATTTATTTTTCCTTTCCTTTAAGACTTGATGCAGAAAAGGAAAATGAGCCAAACGTTCTTATCTTATTGAAAAGAGGCTTCCCTTTAAAGTTGCATAAAATCCTTTTTAGAAGTTGTCTTAGTCCTGGATTCCCTAGAAAACAGAGCTTGAGGCAAGGATTAAATGTTGATGGTTTGTTTGCTAGGTGCAAACCCAGGGTGGCAGAAGTGAGGGAAAATGGAAGGAATGCAAAGAAAGATATGAGGCAATAAATATGATGCAGTGCTATGGGGGGGGGGGCGCTTCTTAATGATGAGCTGTGAAGATACAGGCGGTCCAGCAAGGCTGTCACTCAGCATGTAGAATACCTCTGGACTGTCTGTATTGAGGAGACTTACCTTAAACGAGACTGTAAGAGGGAGGAACTAGGCGGAAGTCTTTTGACTAGACTCATTCCATTTCTGATATTTCTTTGGGGCACAATTGGCCCCAATGGAAAGCTAATGTTTTCATCCTTCCAGAGTGTGTTATCCAACTCTTTCGCAGTCTGTGTTGGGATGCCAGATCCGATTCTCTGCAGTGTGATGTTTCATTCAAGTTCAGAAGTTGTTGAAGGAGCCAGGAACTCAGGACGTGTGCTTGGCCCACCACTCTCAGTAATGCCAAGTGACTTATTGACCCCTGGTGGTGGCATCAAGTCTAGGAAACCGTCCAACTGAAGAAATTCAATATGATAGAGAAGATGTGCATTTGATGTACAAGTAGATACGGAAGTAGGGAACAGGTTAAAGGTGTAGAGTGGAAGAAAGGCCTGAAGGAATAAAAATCCATAGCCAGTAGAACAGTTAAATATAAGATTGTTGGGAAGAGGGCAAAGTTTATTTGACCATTTTAAATGAGCAAGTGAAGAATTCCTAGCTTGGGGCACCTGGGTGGCTTAGTGGGTTAAGCCTTCGCTTTCAGCTCAGGTCATGATCTCAGGGTCCTGGGACTGAGCCCTGTAGGGAATCTCTGTTCAGCGGGGAGCCTGCTTCCCCTCCCCCTCCGCCTGCCTCTCTGCCTACTTGTGATCTTTGTCTCTGTCAAATAAATAAAATCTTAAAAAAAAAAAAATTCCTAGCTTTCATGATTGAGTAGAAATACAAGTAACTGGAATACAGGAAATAAGAGAAACCTGTTTATTAGGAGGTAAAAGGGTTGAGTGGGTTGAGGGAGCAACAGCACTTTTGGACGTGTTTAATTTGAGGCACCTGTGGGTCACTCAGGTGAAGATGCCAGTGGGTCATTGGATACAAGAGGGGAGCTTAGGAGTAAAGCCACATCTAACCATAGGGACTTTAGGTCATCAGCCTGGAGGGAGTTCTGACCTCCTTGAGTGGATAAAATCAGTGATAAGAACAAGGAGAAAAGTAGGCCAAGCACAGAAACTTGAGGAATATCAATGTACAAGGAATGAATATTGTGTATGCATGAGAAGAGCTGGCAATAAGGGACACTTAGAAAGAGTTGTCAGAGTTATGGAATTAGAAATTTCCTACGGGTGTCACTAGTAAGTTACTTGGCATGGAACCTGCATTTCCTGCCCACTCTCTGTGTGGACACAGACTTGAGTGTTTGGGTCTGTAAATATCACCCTTAAATGTGCACATACTTATTTAGTATGCACATACTCTTGAAAAAGAGAAAAAGAAGGAGAATATAAATGAGAATTTATTGAGTATTTATACTAGATCATGAGCTATGCTGGGCACTTGACATATGGTGCCAACTTCATCCCTTTACACTAATCCTGTGAAGGGCACAGTGTTATCACTATTTCTTACAAAGCAGGAAACTTGGCCTCAGGGCCTGACAATAATAAGTAATGGTGTTGGCACTGGAGCCTCAGGTGTGTTTGAACCCAGAGTCCTAGTACTTCCCCTATACTGGATGACCTCTGCCTTTCAACAATAGCAATGGGGGTCTGACCCTAAAAATCTTGCTGAAAAACCAGCTTTCTAGATTGAAGAGAGAGTTCCTTCCAGACCCTATTTCTTTTAGTTTAGCGCTGCACTTATGCTGCTTGTCTGTAAAACTAAAATAGATGATAGTAAAATTTTATTTTTAACTTCTCTTGAGAAACCATTTGAACATTTGAACTTTTACTTTTCATCTTTACTCACCTCTTTCACTAGTGCTCAGAATAATGATTACCAAACAAACGTTTTCTCCAGAAGGAAATCCCACATCGATATGGTACAGGACAGAATAATGTTTTTCTGAATGTGATTACATGCACCAGGCAGTATTTGAAGTGTGAATTTCAGAGATTAGATGTGTTCCACAGATAATATGTAAAAGTTCTAGGCAGACATAATTAATGATGACACATTAATGTAGTTTAAGTGGACCACTACCCAAATAATGCTGTAGCTGACATGCTGGGCCTATATTTTTGCCTTGAATAGATTTTTAACATCCGAATGGAATATTTATGCTCTTATGCTAAAATAAAAGAGCACAGTGAAATAAGCTATTACATGCTCCATTAAAACTACTTTTAAGTGACTATAGCAAAAGATTCCACAACTTTTGCATTTGTCAAAGAAACTTTTCAAATTAGGCACAGACCACTGTTCTCAGAACTCCAAGGAAAGTGCAGATGCTACTCTAGGTCTTTCTGAAAATGGTAATTCTATATTTGTCATGTGGTAATGAGGGGAAGTCGCCGTAACAGCCATAATACACTTGAGCTAAGACCAGACAACTAATGCAAATGAGTAAATCTGGTAATATAGTTTGAGAATAGGTGAACGGAGAAAGTTACTCTAGAACTATCCTGGGTTTCACACACAGCCTGTTTTCTCTATTGCCCACCTTTCTGTTGCTTATAGAGTCTGCGAATTTGAATCAAAGACACATCCAAAGATTGAGAAGTGCATGAGGCACCATCTCTTTCTTATTTACAGTCTCACGGAAAACATGGCAAATGTGCAAACATCAAATTCTTATTTCTGTGCGAAATCCAGGCACTTTACCCAAGCAGAAGAGATAACAGAATTAAATTGTATTCATGCCATTTATGAAAGAAATTGTTCCTGCTTTCATCCAAATAAAGCAGACGACTCATTTTCACTTAAGTGATTCAACTGGCAATCAAGCTTTCCAGACAGATGCAATCAAAAAAATGTATATAATTTGATGGATCATCTACTTGATTAGGATATTTTTGTGTGATTTTCTTTGGATAGCCCGTCATGGGATGAATTCTGACCCTGCATAGCTCCTTATACAACCCATTTTTGCTTTGTAATAGCGTGTCTACCTATGGTGTGATGTGCATACAAAGCTTTGCCTGTTTGTTCTAGGATAAAAGATGAGTATACATTCAGGTGTTCTTTATGCATGTGAAAAATATTTTTGGTATTCTTTAAATTTAGTGTGTTTCTGTGCATACTTTCTCAGATTTCATGTTATATAAAATGGAAGCTTTCCGAGCCCTGGATTCACTAATCAATGGATTTTATTTGTGGATTCTTTATAGCTATTTTTAAGGATTGGTATTATTGGAAGATACTTTTGTTTTGTTTTTATTCTTTAAACAAGCCATGTAGAGTTCACCATTTGGAGTCTGTTAAAATAGGAGTGCACTGATTAATCTTCTAACAACTATAAAGTTTAAAGATGCTGTCTTACCTTAGAACCGATTAAATGCATCAGGATAGCATAAAGAAGAGACTATTTGACCATTGGTACAGCAAATTCTGTGACCTGCATTTTCTCTGAGTTAGCACTCTGTGGGCTCAGCTGGAACAGGGAATGTCTCAAAGCTAACTGAGTGAATGGAAAGGGCTTGAAAACTTGAGGGAAGCCAAGGTCTAGTGCTATGAGAGAAGTCTGGAGGCGTGACAGACCAAAGGACCTTGAATCAGTTATCCATCGAAGAATCAAAAAGTTAGGGTAAGAAGGAAATTGAAAAGAATCCAGGAAAAAAAAAATCCGACTGCTATTCTGTCATAGTGAGGGATATGTGTGGTTTGGCCAAGGTCAAAGGGCTGACAGTAAGTCCAATTGGCCAGTATCAGAGCCTGAACTGTGGGTTTGGGGATTAAATTTTTGCTCAAAAGTGAGCAACCAGTGGGTTAAGCCTCTGCCTTTGGCTCAGGTCGTGATCCCAGGGTTCTGGGATCGAGCCCTGCATCAGGCTCTCTGCTCAGCAGGGAGCCTGCTTCCCTTCCTCTCTCTCTCTGTCTCTCTGCCTACTTGTGATCTGTCTGTCAAATAAATAAATAAAATCTTAAAAAAAAAAAAAGTGAGCAACCATCCCTTGGACAGTGGTCAGCCTGCTGCTGTCAGTAAAACACAGCCAGCATCAGGGATGCCCACTGTGAAGTGCAGGAGTGTTCCCCTGGGCAGGAGGAATATGGTTTCAAGATCTAGAGGCAATGAAGAAACTTCAGTTAATTAAAATGGTGCTACTCAAAAGGTAGTTCATGGACTGGTGCTGGTCTAGAAACTGATTTTTACTGATCTGTAATGAAGTAGGTCTAGAAATTGAGAGTAAACATTTAGAAACTTTTTACAGTAACTTTATAGAGTAATTTTAAGTCTATTTGGTCTAATAATAAAACTGTGGGCTTGCATCTTACATGTCTTGGTTTTTTATTTTATTTTGCTACTAATTTAATTTTTATTGGATTTTATGTATGTATGCTCTGCAACATATTGAGAATTAAAAGTCAATAAAAATGAAAAATATCTAGTCTTTAACCACAGATATTTTGAGACGCTTAGAATATCTCTTGACTATGAGATATAAGAGAAATATATAGATATAGGAGAAATAGAGCAGACCTCAGTGGGTTCCAGTTTCTTTCTTGCCTTCCACCTTTGCCCATTTTCTTTTTTTTTTTTCCTTTCCCCCTGTTGTCTCCCTCCCTGCCTGGGAACTTTGAACACCTGATAAATGACAAGGCTTACTGAAACACTTCTCAGAAAATACTATGCTGATGGTCTTTGGTACCCGGACTGTAGCCTCAGTGAAAACCACCAGGGCACGCACTCAACTTTACCCTGTTCTAAAAATCCTGACCCTGTTTCAGCTGGAGCCCACCCAGTCTTCAGGGCTCCCTGAGAGCACATCAACTAAATAAAGCCTTTCAGTTCTATTTATGTTCCTTAAATGGTTTCCTTCAACAACTAAGTATATCCAAGCAATAAAGGGTGTTGAAATTAAAAGCCATTTTCAAATTGAGGAGCTGGGGATGAGTCTTATACTGTGCCAGTCTATGTTGTATGCTTGACATTTCAGTGCTCAGATATAGTCCTTCTGAAGCTTTATTTTGTGGGACACCACAGCAAGCTCCGATGACAGTGAGATGACTGGCTGACTGCTCAGTCCTGGCGGGTTGGTGGGGGGAAGCATGTAGGACTAGAACTTCCTCCTGCCTGAGACTGAACAGTGCTCTAGGGACTGCAGAGGTGAGGCAGGGTGTTATAGGTGGTGTGTCATTTACCTGTGGATAAGGGCAGTTGGGCCCACCTGCGAAGGAGGAGAAAAGATATGTGGGCTGAGACCCAGCAGGATTCTGCCAACTTCATGGACTGAGTTGTGTAGGAAAGCCTTAGTTGGTCCATATTTATCTTGGTAGAACTTGAAGATAAAAGTTGATAGGTCCCAGGCCATTAAAAAGGTCAGATAGAAAAACAGAGAAAATCTGAATTCAGGGGAAACTTCACCTTCCTTGTCTGTTGCTTTTGCCCTAAAAGGAATGACAGATGTTCTAATTCATGGAAATAGGCAAAAAAGAACTTTCTCCATCACCTGCACCCCCCCCCCATTTAATTAAACAGCTGTTCAGTGAGCAGCTCTATGTGCAGGACCCTTTGCAGGTGCTGGGGTGAGTAAAAGCACGACTGTTTTGAAATGCCATCGTTGCTTCAAGACAGCTTTTAGTTTAAATAGGGAATGCAAACATAGGAGAAATTAAATTGTACTCCTTGAATAGTGCAGGACCAAGAGAAGTGGCAGACTCTGCATGGTAAGTAGAGACAGTCACTACCCAAGGATCCATGGGATGACCTGGGCTCTGTGCACGGTGAAGAAGGACATATGGAAGAAGGGGTTGGAGCAGAACCGAAGGCTGGTGGGACTAAATGATGGGCATCCTGTCTGCCTCCCCGCCCTTCCCCTTAATACAGCGCATGCTTAAGCCCTGGGAAAGGAAGCCACATGTGGGACTCCACACAGCCACATACTTATGAGCTCTCAGCATACTCCTACTCATAGATCAAAGAGTGGATGTTCCCTAAGATGATATAATACTGTGTGATTATCCTCTTTTTTACCAAAGGAAAGAAAACTTTAGCTTTTTTAGTGGGGAGGACCCCTTATACCAGCAAAGCCCTTCTTCAGTGAAGTTCTTCAATATTACCTTGGAAATTCAGCTTTTCAACTTCCTAAAAAGTGGTATAGAAAACAGTTAAGTCTATATGTGTATGTCTGTGTGTATATGCATGTGTATGTATTTATGTGTGTGTGTGTGCATGTATGTATTCGTGTGTGTATTTGACAATCAGAGCCCTCCTGATTAACCCTAATTATAGACCTAAATTGAATACCTACTATATGTCAGGCCTTATGTTAGAAACGCTAAATAAATCAGACGTTCCCTCTTCTCCAGGGATTTATAATCAAGAAGAACCAGAGGTCGGAGCATTAGATAATTAAAATGCAATGGAGAAAAAAGAAGGAAAAAGGATGAGAGAAATTGCAATGAGTGAATCTGGGACCCTAAGAATTTATTTTGGAAATATGTCAAAATAAAGGTCAATGTCAAACATTTGTAAGAGTTCTAACAATCTCAAATTAAAAACTGTTGTTTGATTTTACTATGTTCATTTATCTTACTGAATTAGCCATATTCCTGTCAATTTTTCCCACTAAATTATAACTGTTGGCTAAAGATCCGTTATTTGTATTGGCTGATCAGGAAAAGTCCTGTGATAGTTCATTTAACTGGTAATAGCTATACCTAGAAATTGTTCGTTGAAACATCAAAAAGAAATTTGGAACTGTTGAGATTTTCTCTCATGGGATTGTAGGCCTAAAATATTTTTCTAAACATGTTCACATAAAATTCCACAACAAATACACTGTACCCTTTAATAAGGTACATTGCGTATTACTTTGATGTTCAAAATAAGCATATCACATGTTGGCACACACAAAAAATGAATTGTATGTGTTCTTTCTTTCCAATCTGTAGTCTAATCATATCATAAAACTCAGGGAGTTTTTTTGCTTTTTGTTTTTTGTTTTAATTTTATTTATTTATTTGACATGCAGAGATTACAAGTAGGCAGAGAGGCAGGCAGAGAGAGAGAGGAAGAAGCAGGCTCCCTGCTAAGCAGAGAGTCCAATGCGGGGCTTGATCCCAATACCCTGGGACCATGACCTGAGCCGAAGGCAGAGGCTTTAATCCACTGAGCCACCCAGGCACCCCAAAACTCAGGGAGCTTTTAAAAAATACGCATACACTTTGTCTCTTCAAATATTTCCTTTAGGAGAGGCACATTAGAATTTTGATGGGAGGTAAAGAGGCACTATAGTTATTTTTAACACTCTACTCCCCCATCAACAAATACTAGTTTCAGATAGGCATGAAATAGGGGGCCCTGGTTGGCTCAGTAGGTTAAGCATCTGCCTTAGGGTCAGGTCTTGATCCCAGGGTCCTCCCAGCAGAAAGCTTGCTTCTCCCTCCCCCTGCTCCACTTGTGCTCTCTCTCTGTCTCTCCCCTTCAAGTAAATAAACAAGATCTTAGAAAGAAAAAATAGGCATGAAATTCACATAAGAGTTACGTGAGTTTTTCCATCCAGGAAATCAAAAAAGAAAGGATCATTTGGATATTTCTCTAAAGATTAAGCATTTCTCCAGTGTTCAACTTATTGGTATTACCTTTTATTTATTATTTTTTTAATTTAAATTTTAGTTAATGAGCATACAGTGCATTGTTGGTTTCTATATTACCTTTTAATGGTTATTCATCTCTGTTGTTCATACATCCATCTGTCCATTAAAATATTTACTGAGTGGCACTATGTATCCGACACTCCTCTGAGTTTGGCAAATAGAAAGACAAAACTATATGCCTTCTTGAAGGTTAGATTTTAATGCAGCATTTCAGAGAATTATTTTATTTTATTTATTTTTTTAAAATACTTTATTTGTTTGGTAGACAGAGATCACAAGTAGGCAGAGAGGCAGGCAGAGAGAAGGGGGAAGCAGGCTCCCTGCTGAGCAGAGAGCCCGATGCGGGGCTCGATCCCAGGACCCTGAAACCATGACCTGAGCCGAAGGCAGAGGCTCTAACCCACTGAGCCACTCAGGTGCCCCCAGAAAATTATTTTAAAAAGTAAAATATATAATATATTGGATGCTGCTAAGTACTAAAAAGAAAGCTGAGGGGAATGATGTGGGGGGCTGAGGTGAGGAGCCTTGCAGAGTAATCAGAGCTGTCAGTGAAAGCTTCCTAGAGAGGATGACACTTGAATGAAGATCTGAGGTGGCTGAGGACAAGCCATACACAGAACTGGCTGTGAGCAGACGGGGCGGGGCGGGGGGAGGCACGGGGAGGGGGTTGAGTTAAGGGTGGAGTCAAAGGAGGTGAGGCATAGAGGCAAGCGGGCAGGTCAGGTCAGCCTGAAAGTGTGAGGCCATTGAGATGACTCTGGCCCGTCATCAGAGTGTGATGGGAAGCTGTTGGACCGGCATATTCGTAGGATCACTCTGACTTCTGTAGTGAGAACTAAGGAAGGGAAAAGAGCAGCACCAGAGGGACGGTAGACACCAATTGTGATCATTCAGATGGGAAACAATTAGGGGTAAGTCTAAGGTGGTAGCAGCAAAGGAGTGGATTTGGAGTCTATTTTATCCAGATATTCTGCTTCTGGGTATCTACCCAGAAGAATTGAAAGCAAGGACTCAAACGAAGAAGGGTACACCCACTCTCACGGCCGCATTATTCACTCTAGGCAGAAGTTGAAGTAATGCGTTTCTCTTGGTGGATGAATGGGAAAACAAAATGTATACACGCACAAATGGAATAGTATGCAGCCTTGAAAAGGAGGGAGACTGACAGGCTTCAACACGGATGAAACTAAGGATGGAATAAGCCAATCACAGGAGGACAAATACTGTGTGGATCCACTCTCAGGAGCAGATTCAGAGATAGGAAGTAGAACAGTGGTTGCGAGATGCTGGCGCAGAGGGGAAGGGGTGCTACTGTGGGTGCAGAATTATGTCTTACGAAATGAGAAGAGTCCCATAGGAGGGTGGCAAGGGCAGCACAGCAGTGTGGACACTCTTCATGCCACTGAACTATACAGCTCAACACGGTCAAGTTGGCACATTTATGTTATGTGTATTTACCACAATCAAAACAATTTGCGTTTGTTTGTTTGTTTGTTTATTTGATGGAGGAGCTGGGAGAGAGAGATCACAAGTAGGCAGAGAGGCAGGCAGAGAGAGGAAGGGAAGCAGGCTCCCCGCTGAGCAGAGAGCCCGATGCGGGGCTGGATCCCAGGACCCCGAGATCATGACCTGAGCCAAAGGTAGAGGCTTTAACCCAGTAAGCACCCCCAGATGCCCCCAAAACAATTTACGTTTTTAAAAAATGTAAAACTAGATGTTAGATGTATTTTGAGGACGGAGCTGGTCCTGCAGGAAAGCCCAGGCTGTGGAGCCGGATGGGGTGGAGAGAAGCTTGGAGGCTGGGTCTCCACGTTTGAGTCTGAGCAGCCTGGAAAGCAGAGCGGTGTGGGAGGAATGGTTCGGAACGGAAAGCAAAAAGCTTGGTTTTACACACACAGACATTTTAAGTAAAATTCTTCCTGCTTTTCTTCTTTAGGGGTGGGGGGAGTAGGGGCTAGTCTAACCTCATTTTTGGCATTTTATGCTTTTTGAGCTCTCCATTGCAGTGGCCTGCAGATCCTCACATTGTCTCAACCTCCCCCTGCCAGTGTATACAGTCAATTCTCTTTAGCCACACTACTTATTCTATAAATTCCTCCACCCCAATACTGACGGAGCCACTACTGAACCACCGCTCCCAGGGGAAATGTACATTTGTCTGTACACACATCTCAGATTATATTCTTCTCAACAAATCACGCATACCAGCAGATTCTATTTTCTTGTTATCATGAAGGCGTTAAGGACTTAAGGCCGTCCCACTAACAGGTGTTGGAGCTAGGATTCAAACGCATCAACTGGCTCTGAAACTGGATTTGTTGGACTGCACTGGCTGGTCCCTGCCATCTCCACCCTCTGGTTGCCTCGGTGGGACAGCTGAAACAAGAAGGCAGAGTGTAGTCTGCTCAGCCTCTTGGGAACATGCATGTGGGCTTCTCTGTACATGTCTGTGAATGACCACAGAGCATTGCCAGTATTGATTCGGGGATTATAAATAAGTTTTAGCAAGCAGGTGATTTTGTAAAAGTGCATCCGTAAATGATATTGCATATCATGTCATATTGTATCATATATCATTATGCAGGTATGTGGATAATAGAAGATAGATGATAGATGATAGATATTCTATTTAGATACATCCAGGTCTACTGGGAAGTCAGTTTGAGCAACTGGAAAGGAATTGCCACTCTCACCAGAGCCACTGCCTGTTCAGTATTTTCAAGGACTCTAGAGAACAAATGGCATTGTTTACAGAGGCTGTTAGCAAAAGAAAAAACCCAAGCCTTCAGATAGATCCTCAAGTGCACTCTTTAACAATAAAAAAGATGCAATTACACGGCTTCCAATATACCCTTCTGCATTTTCTTTTTTATCTAATTTATGAACTTAGCTAATTACCTATTCAATAGCCTCCATCACTCAATTTAGGAACAAAGCAGGGAAAATATATTGAGATCCACTGTGTCAACAGCTTTCTAAGAAGCAGTTCATGTAATGTCATATCTTCCATATTTTCAAAAAAAATTTTAAATGAAGAATAGAGATAATTTTCAGTTCAACTCTGTGCCAAGCAAATATATAGGATGATTAGTGTATAAGGAAGTATTTGATCTGTCAAAAAAGAGGTGTATAAATAGCATCGGTAGAGAAGGAAGCTTGCCAGAATAATTTGAATACGCCTCAGAATTCTAAAAAAGAGAATTATTTCAGAATATTAAATTATTATGACTCTCTCATTCATGAATTAGGGCTGTATTTTTCTCCAAGGCAAAGAATCGTCATTATTAAAAATAATGGTTGTAGTTTACATTTATTGAGCTGTTGTGTTGTTATTCACCTATATTAACTTTTTCACTTTTCATATAAACTCTCTAAGGTAGGTACAATTATTATCTCCAACTTACTGATGAGGGAATGGAGACTTCTGAGGTTTAAATAACAAGTATAGATTCAAAGAGGAAAAGTACAGTTCCCAGCCTCCTGAAAATGATCGATGGGTCCATCATTCCTCCATGTCATTTGTTTCCTATATTCTTAGGCTCCAGTGTATTTGAGAACTACTGAGTCAGTCTTTCCTAGATTTTTCACAATGTTTTCTTTTTCTAAAATCATGTTTCTTCACCCTGTAAGTTGTGCATTTTGCTATCCTCTGTGACATTATGACTCAAACAAGATCGGGCACGTTTCTATAAAGAGTAAGGCCGCTGGACAATGGTATTAAATAGGGAGCTCTCCTGCCGTGTGTCCTGGAGAAAAGTCACTTCCTCCGGTCACAGTGGGGCTACATGTGTCAGGGTATGTGTCAGGGGAAAGTAGAACAGGTAGTTTCGGCGTTTGTGATTTCAAGGCCACTGACTTCATAAAAGGTGTCTTCCACCCACCTGGCCAGACAAGAAATTCCACCTTTAAAGTTATTTTCTTCACGTGTTGAAGACTTTTTAGTTTCAAACATCCCTGTTAAAGGGCCAGTCCTGCAGCGACACAGCATAGAGCCAAGATTTAACACAGAGATTCTCTGCTCAACATAACGCAGGTTGTCTGCTCAAAGTAAGATAAAGACTTGGCCTTTGGAGATGGATGTCTACAAGCAGCCAGGATTAACTAACAAAAGAACTAGAAGGACACCAAAGATTATATTCCTATACCTAATGGCTGGATTGTGTGTAAGTGATAGAGAGGGAAAGAGCAAAATCTCATTCACAAAGTGATTCAAAGGACATACAGACAATTAGGACACTTCTGCTGTTCCTACTTCACCTTTGAATCCTTCTGGGGCGAGATGTCTTAGAGATGGCCACCAAAGCTTCTCTTGCTTCCTGGGGCCTTTTGATTGACCAGGGAGCTGGTAGAGCTCCAGAGCAAGTGTTGCTAACGAGGCATTTGGACTTCCAGCAGATGTCTGAAAGAGTTGACAATCTCTGTATCCTCGGCTGATGCACCTAAAATGTCAGTACCATGATTCTTTAACAGCTGTGACCCTAATAGCACTACTGACAATTCTTCAGGGAAATCACAGCAGCCTGTGATCCTGAGTCCGTGGAAAGAAATGAGAGATGGTGTGGAGAGGCACCCCTGCAGGACAGAGGAGAAGGGAAGATCTGTGTATCTGTGCTTTCCTACATACCTTATGGGTTACAAATGCGTATTTGAGCCTTCATTTAACCCATTGTTTAATTTGATGCCATAACTTATAACTTCATGTTAGGAGTATAGGCTAGTTTAAGTGTAATGTAATCAGCAATTGTGTTGTAGGAAAAAATAAATTTTATGAAAACACTTTATGTAAAAAAAAAAAAAAAATGCCCCAGCTATGCAGCTATGTTATTAGTTGTTTATATCCACAGAGCTCCGTGGATGTGGGACTCCAAGGAAAAGGCACATTTCATGTTCTGTGAATTTCCATTTGTAGTACATCAAGATCCAGACCAGGAAGAAGGTATTTTTAAAAATCACTTGAGTACAATTCAAATAATAGATTGCTTCAGATCAGTTTTATTTCTGTTTTCTTAACATTTAATTCAGCTCACAGAAATAAAAGAAAAACCAGTTTAATCCTTTGGGTATTATCATAATAGTAATGATAACCTCTAAGGCTAAGATCAAGGTTGTATGGGGGCTGATATGCTCAGAGCATGAAAATGTATCTATCCTCTGCCATGTAGAAAAATGTCTAAACCTTTTTCTAATAAAGCAGATTTTTAATATTTAGAATAAACTACTCTGTCCCTTCTGACTCTTCCCAGTAGGGTGACAATTTTCCAGTCCTTTCTTGGGTCAGGCATCCAACATGGCTGAAATTGTCTTTTAATTACTGAGAATAAATTTATTCCATAGCTTTAGGTTTTGTTTGCTTGGAAATAGCTTTTGAAGATGCAAAGCCATTTGTGTTCTGATTCCATTTTCAAGGCTTTGCATATATACTATTTAAGCAGAGAAAGAGTTGTTTTAGAAAATGTGTGTTCTTTGTTTAATTGACTGTTTGGTACCCTGCAGTCTAGCCCATGGGCAATGGTATGAATTCAGAAAGCTAAGCATTTAAGTATCCTATACACAGTAATGTCTGTAGGAGGGAGGAACATAGGCTCTCCTTTAACCAGGACTGCATCAAACCCTGACCCTCGTGAAGTCTTCTTGGCTTAAACTCACAGGGAAGAGACATTCTATAGTGTGAGTCTAGTGTTGGACGTACAGGCATGTACGTTCCTCATGTTATCTTTGTGAGGGGTAGCATGACAGAATGCAGTGGTTGTCCAACTCTGCTTTACAGAGCCCACACCGTCCCTTACTTGGGATACCCTAAGTGCTATGCTTGTACTGTGTTGGGAAACTGACTGGTGTTTGAGCCCCCTAATTCCCATTTTGACTAGAGCAGCTGTGCTTTGTCTATTTTACATAATAAGTTTCAAATTTTATCTGTGTGTGTGTGTGTTTGTCTGTGTGTGTATGTGTGTGTATGTGTGTGTGTCTGTTTTTTAGAAGCGGGAATCTTCTACTTTCCTTCTCTTACCTCCATTTTTCTAATAAAAGCGCTAATGCAGTTATCAAGGTCACTAGCTTTGAAATCAGAAATAGATGGATACAGATCTACCTTTTCCACTTCTTAATTCTATGATCTTAATGTCTTTAAACTATGGTTTTCTCATCTGTAAATTGGGCTAAAAATGTTCATAAGGCAACAACCTTATTATTAAATTATTACTACTAAATCATTAAATAGGATCATGTTTAATAATTCCTAAATTTAAAAAAATATATATGATAATAGTGACTTCTTCACTTTCCCAGAAACGCTTTCTTCCCTCTGCTTTCTCAATACCACCTCTTGAAGTTAGGATTTGATCAGAAGAGTACAAGCACCATGATTGGTATAGAGTAAGGAACTCATTGTAAGAATCAGAATTTATGTAATTATGGCAAGTGGTGAGGCAATGGACGTAAAGCCATTTCTTCTGCATCTCGTGTTGGACCTGAAATCAGCAGGACCAGCTGACCAGTAAGGAAAAATGATTGTGAGATAGGGAAGAGCAAAGATAAACTACTCAGGAGGGAAAAGAGGAACTGAGATTGTGTCTGAGTGTTGGTGCTCCAGCTTCAAAGATATGCATGACCTGGTACCAGCTTCCCACACCCACATCTGGCCCTGGATTCAGTGACACGAAAAGTGGAGATCCAGTGGGAGCAGGAGATATCCACGGACCTGGTTCCTACCCTGTGTGTCAGGGTGAGATATCAGGTCATCAGTGCTCTGACATCAAGAAATTCTAACTTCTATATTATCTTCCCTTTACCTATACCATCTCCATAGATGATCTAACCATTGCTACAGTTTTAACTACCACCTACATTTTGATGACTTCCTGGTTTGCCAAAATATTCCTTGGCCTGAATTTTCTATGATTTGTGTTAATATGCTGGAGCTGGAATGATACAGACATCAAAAGCACACCACTGGCCCTCTACCCCTCATCAATGACAGACATGCCTAGTAGATGATGGTGATCTTCCTTTATCATCTGGAAGGAGGGCTCGTAATCTTTTCATAGCACTCTGGCAATCACTACCAACCAATCAGAATTGATACATGAACTACATTATATTTTCTATCCCCAGAGGAATAGGTAGAATTTATTGAGATGGAGCTTAATGGGGATAAGCAGGAGCATCTAAATGATCAAACATAAAATTCAAGGAAATGAAAATTAGGCTTAGCAGTAACCTGTGTGGAAAAGACTTAGCAGAAACCTGTGTGGAAATGACAATGGGTCATTGTTGCCACACACACACACACACACACACACACTCTCTCTCTCTCTCTCTCTCTCTCTCTCAAAGCTTTAAAAGTATTGTTAGAATTAATGGTGCGAAAGGGCTATGACCATTCTGCTATATGTTGTATAGTGATGAAACCACACTAGAGACTTGGTCTTCAGTTTGAAGTTTATAGCTTAAAAATGCCATCAACAAACAAGAAATGCCATTCAGAAGGTAATGATAGAGACCATGCTGGAAATTTGAAACTATATTATAATGAAGGATATTGTTGAAGTGCCAATAGAATTTCAACCCGGTACGCAGAACCTTAGGGGACATGATAACTTTCCTCAAGAATCTGATGTATTTGGGGCACCTGGGTGGCTCAGTGGGTTAAAGCCTCTGCCTTCAGCTCAGGTCATAGTCCCAGGGTCCTGGAATTGAGCCCCACATCGGGCTCTCTGCTCAGCAGGGACCCTGCTTCCTCTTCTCTCTCTCTACCTGCCTCTCTGCCTACTTGTGATCTCTGTCTGTCAAATAAATAAATAAAATCTTCAAAAAAAAAGAATCTGATGTATTTGAAGAGATGGTAATAAACTTGTACACAAAGCAGAAATGAGGCCAGTGCCTGAAGTCAGCCATATTTAAAAAAGAACACCTTCAAGTGCAAGTCAAAACAAACAATTCTGCTTATAAAAAAACTTCATGTGTCCATACCATGGGGATTTGGACCATACCAATGGTTTCTCGAAAACTTGCACCTTGAGGAACTTTAGAAAATGTAGATTTCTAGGTTCCACTCTGAATTTATTGAATCATAATCACCTGGAATTTGTTAACAGCTTGTACTTGATCCTCTAGTGGCCAGTATGAAGACCTCTGGACTAGATAAGCCCTAAAGAGCCTTTCTGTGACTTCATTCCCATTCACCTGTCACGGGAGGCAGAATGAGTAACAGTTAGGAGATTGACTCCTGAACAGAATACATGGGTTCAAAATCCAGCTGTGTCTCCAGCCAGCTCTGTGATTTTGAGTAAGTCTTTGTACCTCAATTTACTCATCTTTAAATCAGGATAATGGTAGTGTCTGCTCATAGGGTGTTGTAAAGAGTAAATAGGTAAAGTGAGCGCAATTGGGGCTTATGTATGGCATACGTAATGTAAGTATTAGCAACTATTTTTTATGCTGGAAGATGACAAATCCATTTAGAGGACCATTTGATTAATGAATGTGTAAGAAATAGAGGAGAAAGAAATAATTCAAGGCCAAATGCCTTATTTTTTTTTTTACTTTTGTATTATTAATCATCTTTCAAAATGGTCCCAGCTTTAGTAAGCACTGTAATACAGAACATATGGAAATATTTCTTGGCATCCTATAAGGTTATCAAAGCATAAATAGGAAAATGAAATTTACTTTCTAGTAATGTGAAACAATAGAATTTGTAGGGTGTAAATGAGGAGGAACAGAAACTGGCAAAACTTGAGTCTCTAGTTTGCTGAGGTTTTTGGTTAGAACCACAACTGTTAACTTTTCTTAATAAAATGAAATGTGAGGATCTTGGGTATCCAATCTGATGAATTTTGGTAAATGAATATGCCCTATAACTACCATCCCAACCAAGTACTTGGCTCTGGAAAATTGTCTTGTGCCCCCTTCCAGTCAATCCACTCCCTAAAGACAATGCTGTTCTGAATTCTGTTATTAGAGTATAGCTTTGCTGTTATTTAACTTTGTAGGAGTGAAGTCATACAGTATGTGCTTCTTTGTATCTGAATTCCTTACCTACAGGTTATATTTCTGAGACTCATTGATGTCGTTACATAAATTAGGTTTTTGTTCTATTTTGGGTTTTTTGTTGTTTTTGTTTTGGTTCTTGGGTATTATTCCATTATATGAGTGTATCATAATTTGCTTATCAATCCGTACTGATGAGCATTTAGATTGTTTTGAGACTTTGGCCATTAGACATAAAGCTGCTATAAACATTCTCATACAAGTCTTGCTTTACATGCTGAGCATAAATAGTCTAGGAATAGAGTTTCTGAGTCTTAGGGTAAATATACCGATTCACTTTATAAGAGACTGACAGTTTTACCATTTTTGCAGTCTCCTCCAGAAGGTATTAGAATTCCAGTTGTTCTACATGGGGCATTTACATTTGGTATTGTTGTTTTATTTTATGTTAGCATTGGTGGTGGGCATGAGATAGAATTTAGATGTTCTTTTGATTTTTATTTCCCTGGTGACAAATGATGCTAAGCACCTTTTCATATGCTTATTGATCATTTTTATATCTTATTTTATGACTAATCTGATCAAGTAGTTTGTCCTTTGAAAGACTGGGTTGTGTATTTTTATTATTGGCATGTATGTAAGAGTTAATTACATGTCCTGGACACAAGTGCTGTATCAGATGTTAAGTATTCCAAATATATATATATTTTTTCCCCTAAGATGTGACTCACCTTTTTGTTTTCTTTGTTTTTTTTTTATAAGCAGACACTTTCATTTTTTGTAAGATCCAATTTATCATTTTTTTAATGTTCAGTGTGTTTTGTTCCCTAGGAAATCTGTGCCTATGCCAAGTTCATAAAGCTATTCTCCTATATTTTCCTAGAAGCTTTATAGTTTTAGCTTTTGCATTGAAATCTATAATTAATCTTAATTTTTAATGTGTGCTGTGAGGCAGAGGTTGACGCTCATCTTTTTGTTTCTTACATTTATCTGGTTGTTCTAGCACTGTTTGTTGAAAAAGCCTTCTTTCCCCCATTGAATTGGCTTGACACCTTTATTGAAAATCAATGGAAGTAGTCAAAAGGTACAAATTTCTAGTTCTAAAATAAATAACTACTAGAGATGAAATGTACAACATGATGACTATAGTTAGCACAGCTACATGGTATATTTGAAAGTGGCTAAAAAGATAGATCCTGAAAGTTCTCATAATAAGAAAAATCTATTTTTTCTTTTTTCTTTTCTTTATTTTTTTTAATCTATATGAGATGATGGGTGTTAACTAACCTTATTTAGGTGATGATTTCACAATATATGTATGTCAAGTCATTATGGGGTACATCTTAAACTTCTGTAGGGACATATGTCAATTATATTTTAATAAAATTGGAAAAAATATCAATTGGCTTTTTGTGTGTACCTCTAGTTCTAGTTCTAGACTCTATGTTGTGTTCCATTGATACAATTTATTTATCCTGATGCTAATGCCACACTGTTATGATCACACCAACTTTTGTAGTAAATCTTAAAATCCTCAAGTGTGAGTCCTCAGAATCTTCTTTTTTCAAATTGTTTTGTCCATTTTAGGTACTTAGATTTCCACACACATTTTAAAATACACTTGTCTGTTTCTATAAAGAGCCTGTTGAAATTCTGACCAAGTTTGCATGGAATCTATAGGAGAACTGATATATTAAATAGTAACGATTCTTTTGGTTCATTAATATGGTGTATTTGGTCACTATTTAGGTAGCTCTTAATTTCTCTCAACCAAGTTTTGTAGTTCTCAGTCTTGTACAGCTTTTGCTAAATTTATTCCTTTTATTCTTAAGTGTTTTAAAATATTTTGATACTATTATAGTGGTATTTTTCATTTTTACTTTCCAGTTGGTTGAAACCATTTTAAGAATGCCTTTTTTTTTTTTAAAACTACTGGCTTTGTGTCAAGTTACCTTTCTAAACTCACTTAATCTAGCAGTTATTTTGTAGGTCTCTTAGGACATTTTTTTAAACCATAATCTTCCATGAATAAAGACAGTTTTACTTCTTCATTTCCAAATATGCAGGCCTTTCTTTTCTTTTCTTTTCTTTTTTTTTAACGGCACTGCCTCAAATCTCTGGTGCAACATTGTATACAAATGGCAATGTTGTAATACCAATTGGTTTTATTCTGATTTTAGGAAACTGTCCAATATTTCAGCGTTTAATATGTTAGCTGTAGGTTTTTGATAGAAACTGTCCAATATTTCAGTGTTTAATATGTTAGCTGTAGGTTTTTGATAGATGTTCTTTATTAAATTAAAACATTTTTCTACTATGTTAAGAATTTTGATCATTAATGGAAATCAACATTTGTCAAATGCTTTTTTCTGCACCTATTAGGACTATATTATCTTCTCATTTTGTGTGTTAATGTAGTGAATTATATTACTTGAGTTTTAAATGTCATACTACTCTTAACTTCCTGGAATAAACAAACTTGGTTATGATGGAACTGATTTGTGTACATATATACACACACATCAATATCTGTTATGTGTTTCTAATTTTTAAAGGATTTTTTTGGTCGTATTCATGACAAATATTGGTTTGCAATTTTATTGTCTTTTAGAGTCTATCACAATTTTTATTGGTGTTATGTTGGCTCAAAAATGGAAATATTTCTTCCTCTGTTTACTAAAAGAGTTTGTGTAAGTGATATTATGAAATCATTTAATGTTTGGTAGAATTGTCCAAAGAACTTTCTGATTCTAGAGATTTCTTTGTGGGAGAATTTTGGACAAGAAAATCAATTTCACTAATAGATAAATGGCTATCTTGATTTTATATTTCATCATGTGTTAGCTTTGGTAAATTGAATTTTTTTTTTTTTAAGATTTTATTTATTTATTTATTTATTTGACAGAGAGAGAAATCACAAGCAGGCAGAGAGGCAGGCAGAGAGAGAGAGGGGGGAAGCAGGCTCCCTGCTGAGCAGAGAGCCCGATGCGGGGCTCGATCCCAGGACCCTGGGATCATGACCTGAGCCGAAGGCAGCGGCTTAACCCACTGAGCCACCCAGGCGCCCCGGTAAATTGAATTTTTAAAGACACTTGTCCATCTCGTATACTTTGTCAGATTTACTGCCATAACATTGTTCATAATATTCTTTACCTTTTTTTTTTAAAGATTTTATTTATTTATTTGACAGAGAGAAATTACAAGTACACTGAGAGGCAGGCAGAGAGAGAGAGAGAGAGGAGGAAGCAGGCTCCCTGCTGAGCAGAGAGCCCGATGCGGGACTCGATCCCAGGACCCTGAGATCATGACCCGAGCCAAAGGCAGTGGCTTAACCCACTGAGCCACCCAGGCGCCCCTATTCTTTCTCTTATTATCTTTTTAAAATGCCTGCAGGACCTGAATTAATAACAATTCTTTTATTTTCATAATTTATGTTCCTTGTTTTTTATAACCTATGACAGATTTGCCCTGATACATGTATTAATCCTTTCTAAAAAGCAGATTTGGGGTTTTGTTAATTATTCTGTTATTTGTTTCTATTTTATTGATTTCTTCCCTTTATTATTTCTTCTCTTCTTCTACTTGGTTTAATATTATTTGATATTATTTGGTATTGTTCTTTTCTAGTTTCATAGGATTTAAATTTTGACTGTTGATTTTGAGCCCCTCTTCCTTTTGGATATGAAGCTATCCCTCTAAAAACTGATTAAAGACTGATTAACTGATTAATATGTAGTATTGTCATTATCACTGAATTCAAAATATTTCCTAATTTCCATTTGGATTTTTTTTCTTTAAGCACAGGTTATTTATAAAACTTTAGTTCTTTTTATAAATACCACCGTTATTTATTTATTTCAATTGCAGTCAAAGAAACCTTTCTACAAAATATAATTACTTGAAATTTAGTACAATTTTTCAATGGCCCATCACATTCCTTTAGTTTGCTTCCTATATATACTTGAAAAGTTTGTGTATTCTGCAATTATTTAATGTAGTGTTCCATAAATATCAATAAGTACAAAGTGGGTGATAGTTGTATTTAGATTTTTTAAACTTTAGTGACTTTTTTTGTCTTACTGCTCTATCAACTATTTCTTCCTCTCTTTCTACCAGTTCTTGTCTCATGTATCCATAAGCCTTATTCTTAGCTAAATTCCACTTAGAATTGTTAGGTTCTCCTAATGAATTTCTCACTTTATCATTATAAAACATCCTCCTCTCTGGCAGCAATTCTCACCTTGAAATCTATTTGCCTGATATTAATACGGCACCTCCACTCTGTATGCTTATTGCTTGCATGGTATGCCTTTTTCTGTCCCTTTACTTTTAACCTATAAGTGTACAAAATAGACCTCTGGAGCCAGTATATATTTAAATCTTGCTTTTTATCTAGACTGACAATTTCTGTCTTTTAAATGTCTGGTCCATTTACATATAATTATCGATATGGTTGAATTTAACTAAACCATTTGCTATCTATTTTCTATTTCTTCCATCTGTTTTCTCTTCTTTTCCTGCCTTCTTCTGGGTTAATCAAATGTTTTTTATTATCCTATGTAATCTTTCCATAGGCTGTTTAGCTGTATATCTTTGTTTGTTTCTAGGGGATTATAATATTCATCCTCGAATGACCACTCACTACTTATAACTGATATTTACCATTTTATGTAAAATGTGATCTTTTAGCAGCATTGTTCTACTCCTATCCATTCTTGTACGATGTTGTCATTTAACACATAGAAATATATTATAAACACCATAATATACAATATGATGTTAGAGTTTTTTTTGTTTTCTGTCTTCAAATAAATTTAGAGGAATAAAAAAGATGGATATCCACATATTAATCATTTATGGTATCCTTCATTTTTTCCTGTAGATCTGAGTCTACATCTGGTGCTATTTGCCTTCCCTCTAAAGACCCTTATAAGCTTTTCTGTAACCTACGTCTGCTGGCAAACTACTCTCTTAGTTTTCGTTTATTGAAAATGTTTTTATTCACTTTCAGTTTTGAAGGATATTTTTGTAGAATATAGAATTCTGGGCTAGCAGTTGCTTTGTTTTGTTTGTTTGTTTGTTTGTTTGTTTTTTGAACAGTCTGAGCCCGTTTCTATCCCTGGCCCTCTCTGCTTACTACTCACTCTCCCTGGACAACTCTAACGAGTCTTTCATATCACAGCTGAAATCTCGTCCCTCCGGTTTCATTGCACACTTCTCGACCACTCTGTTGACCGTACCATCCAAAACCACCCTTCCTCCCTGTTTCTCTCTCGTTAGCCTGTTTACATCTGAGTGACGCCTTCACAGTATGTAATAATGTGTTTATTTGTTTACTTTTTATTGCCTTTGAACCTGCCTAGCTCCATCAAAAATTATTTGGTCCATTTTATTCTCTCCTACACTCTTGGCGTTCAGCAAAATCACCTGGCATTGTCATAAAGGTGCGATGATGCTTCTGTGATGTAAAATGGATGCATGGGAAGCTGCAGGGGCATTGAAGTCTGGCTTGGTGAGACTTGAAAAGACACACTGAGTAGTCCCATACTGCTAAACACTCCAGGACCATCTGTTTTACACACTGTGCTAAGAATATAAATACAAAAGTGATGCATCTTCAAGAAGCTTTCCCAGATTCTCTGAGTTGGAAACAGTGTCCTCCTCTATTCCGTACCTTCCACTCCTGACCATGGGACTGTCCATGATCTACCTTGCCCTGTTGCTCTTTGCTCTCTGTCCAGCTGGACTGCCAGTTCCTTGCAGCCATGTCTAAATTTTCCAACACATACCAGCAATCCTGCAGAAATAACCTTTAGGTATGCAAAAGTTTCAGGATGCTCTTAGTATGGTATTGCGCTGAAAACGAGTTGAATGAGAAAGTTAGCATTTTTGTTTAATAAGATTCTCTAGTTCTCGGAGGAAAAAGGAGCTGTATAATTCCAAACTAATTAGGATTTCAACTGAGCATTAATAAAGGCCTAACTTCCCACCAAGGACACTGTGTCATGTGTGGGGGAGGACTCCTCGGCCCCTTCCCTGCCTTTGTTCTTGTTTTTACCCACTGCCTTCCTAGTTGATGCTGCCTATAGTTTACATCGTAATAAAGTGCCAGCTATTTCCTGCCCACGCCTCTGTTGGGCTGCAGAGCATGAGAACTGTAATGAAAAGCACAGATCAGAATATTTTTTAGATTTGTTGGTGATCTTAAAAATGCCCATTTTTAAACATAAATATTTATGTCTGCTGCCAAGCTGAACCTCCATTTGTTATGAGGCAAACTTTGATTAGTCTGTAGTCTGAAGAGGACCCGTAGAAATAGTAGTTACTGTTTATTATGACAACATTGATGGAAAACCCAGGGAGGAAGGCCTGAAGCTGGTTTTCATATTCTGACTCCATGCATAAAAGAAGGAATGGACCAGCCCTAGAGAAGCATTCAAACGGCTCACATGCTGGTTGTGATGACTTATGTTCTCTGGGTTTGGGGACGACAGTCATCGTTCTGAGTCATGCAAACCTGTGAAGTCGAAAGGTGATGGAAGCACAGCTCTTCATGGTGGCATAGGTTTTTTTTTTTCTTTTTGTTTTTCTTTTCTTTTATGCTGAAAATAATTTTTTACTCTCATTCCTAGATACATAAAAGTTTAATTGATCTATCCGGGATAGAAAAACAATTTCTCAGGTATCTCCAATCTTCATTAAAAGTTGGGTTTTTTCCCCTCTCTCTGCTCTGATCTGCTTGGGCTGCCTGTTTGTGAGAAAAGAAAGATCCATAGGCTCCTCTCTGTTTCTCCACGAGGGCTCTTGCTTTCCTTCTAGGGTTTTGCTTTTTATCCCTTTAGCTCAGAAGGTTGCCTCAGGTTCCTCCAAGGCTGTGGGAAGCAGGGTATCAGGTTATAAAGGTGAGGGGGATAAAAGTTGACTTGATAGATAAACAGACAAGGCTAGCGTAGATGCTGCCTGATCTGGCACGGGCTGCAAACTGTCTCTTCTTCTCATGGTGTGATTTCATGGCTTTTCAGGAACTCAGCATTACTTGATATGAGCTACATATTTCCTCTGGGAAATATGAAGCCTCTAGATATCCAGCTGAACATTTTTAGCATCTTTCTGCTGAGGTCTTATTGCTTCCAACACCAATATCCTAAACGTCACCAAACCAGCTCTGCTCATACACAGGACACACATGGGTCTATGGGAAGCTCTCACATATCTTTTACTCTGGCAAGCTGTGAGAATACGTGCCCAATCCTGCCACCTTTCTTGCTTTGCCATCAAAGTTGCTAACTAGCCACAGACTCTGGAATTTTGAATCTTGCAGGGGGTATCAAGAGTCCAATACCTGGCTTCCCAAGTGTAAGGAGGCACTTCTGAAGCTCTTTAGGGGTTAGTTCCACTGAAGTCTTTTCCCATAGGTTTGAGGTGAGAGAGAAGGACACATCCAATTCACAAGGAGTAGGGTAAGTAAAACAGTACAATATGGCTCCTTTAAGAAATCTTCTACCTATTTCTTTCTTCTTCAACCTCTTTTTTTAGACTGGTAGTGGGTAGTCAGCTATGGGTTAGAAATTGATTCTTGACTATTTCCTTTGGATGTTTTAGACTGGGCTTCAACTTAGGGCTTCCTCTGTGACGTTGAGGAAAAAAATTCTATTTTAATATCCCTTTGAAATTATAATAATAGCTAATTTATGTTGAACACTTGTTATATAACAGCTACTCTTTCATACATGCATTATCTCGCTCAGTCCTTCCCACAATCCTTTAAGGAATGAGAAATCCAGAGAAGTCAACTAATTTATATAAAGTCACCCAGGTTGTAGGTTACACAATTCTACCAATGCTGTGTATTTTCCTTTTAGAAAAATGAGAACGATTTTGTTTCTCAGAAATAAAATGCTATGCATTCATCAGGGGGAATAAAATGCTACAACTGTTTATAATTCTGGCTTTCCAATGGTAAGACAGAATGTTGGAGCAAAATTAATAACAACTGTCACTTGATAAGCATTTTAATATATTTACTTGCCTAATTCTCACAGCAGCCTTGTGATGTGAATGGTTTTGTCTTCACGTTGAGACCAGGAAGAAATTGCATGATTTCCCCTAGATCATACAACCAGGAATGACTGGAGCCAAGATTTAAATTCAAACTTTCAGATCATGACCCACAGTTTACCTTTCTCTCTACTCTGATGGGACACACTAGCAGAAGGAATGTATTTCATGGGGTCTCTGAACTGTGGCAAATGTTTCAAGTTTGATTAAAGCTACTTTCTAACACATTTGACTAGATGAATCAATATTATAAAGAAGTCAGCATATTTACTAAACTCTTTGAAAGAAAAGAACATCTTATTCATCTCGGAATCCCTAGTGGCTGGTCCAAAGTTTATACTTTATTAATGAATGAATTGAATGAATTAAATTAATAAACAAATTAATGAATAACTTTTTTAAAAAACTCTTTGGTGGAAAGTAAGCTTTTATGCGAATTAGATTATTATCCATCTCTTGGGTATTTGCATTTTATAAGATGATCCTGGAAGAATTCCAGTGAATGAGATCTAAAGCTGAATTTGTGATTTTGCCATTGGAATAGGGTTGAAAGAGTAATCGAGACAGAGTTTTTCTCTGGGGTCTCAAATTTCTTTGCAGATATGACAGCATACCATGTCTATATGCTTAAGAAAAAAGTAGTATTATCTTTGTTTGGGTTACAAAATGTCCAGAAACTTTGTATCTCAGGAAGCATGTTCTCCCCCACACACACACACACTTTTTTTTTTTTTTAATTACATTCAATTTGCCACATTCTAATAATTTCAGGCATCCAGAAATGGAGCAACCTGCTTCTAACTTCTACTAAGGGAAGCGTTGGCCGGGTTTTGTAAGGAGGATTGAAGTGTTGGTGGGGTAGACCAGATGCCCTTTTAGATACTCTGCCCAGAACTTTTTAGAGATTCTGGAGTTCATTCAGGTAGTGATGGCAAGGATGCAGCTAATCAAGTGTGTCTGTTGTCCACAGGTCTGAGGCGCAATTACAGATGTACGATCTGCAGTGTCTCTCTAAACTCCATAGAACAGTATCATGCCCATCTGAAAGGATCAAAACACCAGACCAAGTAGGTACTTTCATACTTTTACCCTTCTGTCCTTTTGTATATAATTTATAGCATGGTGGGGGAAAAAAAAGGCTAAACATTTTAATTATTTCAAAATAAGTCAATGGAAACTACATCTCTTTATCTCAAAATTTCCCCTGATATCTACACTGAAACCTCTAGAACCTGCCTAGCACAACTTAAAGATGGCTTCTCCTTTTTTAGCACAAGTAATGACAGGCTCTTTCATCTGCTTGTTTTCATTCTTTAATTTTTTCAAGAACAGTTCAGCACATTTTCACAAACTTTGGGAAACTCTTAGATCTATTCTAAGTGTTTTTAAAGAAACGATGTTATTTCTGTTTGGGAGATGTGCCAGGCTTCGGTGTTGTGAAGTCAAATTCTATGAATATCTTCTACCACTTACCATTTTTAGGTGAAAATTGTTGATTAGTACAGAAACCTAACAAATTCTCTGGTATCTTAAGTTATTTGAATGCATAGCTATTTCTAATTAAATGACAGCTCATTCTGTTTTTCCTCCCAAATTCTCATAGTTTTTAAACCAGAATAGGCTATCAGGCATAATTTCAACTATATTTATACTGTGCATCTTTAAAAAAAGATCAGTGATGTTAGCTTTGTAAGTATTTAAAATCACTGCTAGGACTACTGAGAAAATCTAATAAAAAAGGAAAAAACAAAAAAAAAAAACCTCAAAAATATGTAATTTTCCTAAGTATAATTGTTTTGATTTCTCTCATATTCATTACCAGAATCATTCAACAGATTTTACTGTATCAAGACCTCATGAATAATGAATGATTCAGTCAACAAACATTTATCGAGTGCCCACTACATGTCAGACTCTGAGGTGTGCCCTGGGGAAGAAAAGCTGAACTGAATTAGATCTTTCTCTTGCAGAGCTAGCTCCCTTCCAGGCTGGGGAAATAGTCATGTGAGCACAGGGATTGTTCTATAATATTGTGAACACCCAGAGCTTTGAGAACCCAGGAGGGAATAACCAGGGCAAGACTGACAGGAACATCTGTACAGAGCCTGAGCTTGAACACATAAATGAGGTTGTGGTCTGATTTTGCTCACCATCCTAACAACCTTGGTGTCTTGTTGGTACTCAGTACGTATGAAGGGCTTCATAAATATTTTTGATGGAATGAGTGTGTGATTCTAAAAGAACTAGTAACAATTTTCTATGCAGGCGTATGAGGAAGGTGCTTTCCAGACAAGGACTTTTTTTTTTTTTTTTTTTTTGCAAAGCTATTATAAAGATAGAGGTTTCAGGGGTCTAGAGTAGGTGAGGAAATTTAAGCCCCAAGTTAGCGATGGCCTCTCAGACTTCACTCAGTTTATGCCTTCTCATGAGTCAAAGCCCCTTTCATGACTTGCTAGTACTCTAATCCGCCCCCAGAGGATTTTATCAAGGTAATTCTTCAAAAAAGAAGATTTTTCTCTGATTTGTTGTGGGGCACCCTGAATGCTTGTATTGAATACTGACACTGCTGACCTACCCCAGACAGTCTATCCATTGTTTCTCTAACTAGCACGTTTTAAGAGGCACCAAATGTGTTCTAACCCATAGGCATCTGATGGACACAGAGATGCATTTCAGGTAGCTGCAACAGTCAGTGAAAGTCTTTTAGGAACATGTGTTTATTGCTGTTAATAAATAGAAAATGGTAGAGAATAACGACTTTAAGTGGCACAAATTCCGTAAATATGTCTTGCATATAGTATCTCCAGCTTCAGGAGACTCTCTGCCTCTCCATGGGTACAGGCCTTTTCACATCCATCCTCTCACTGAATCCCCTGAACTACCTTCAGATAAATAGCATTAACCCATTATTTTATACAAGAACACGAAGGCTAAGGGAGACCAAAGAACTAATTGAACATCCCCTTGCCAAAACTGGCAGAACCAGGACTGAACTTAGCAGTGTCTGACTCAGGCTTCTGCTTCTCCCATCTCTCTGAGTTACTACAGACAGGCCTGGCATGGAGGACTGCCAGTAGAGTATAATGATGAATTTTGAAAAATAAAGCATTACTTTCCTGGTGGCTTTAATAAATATGAGTGACTTTAGAAAGGTTCGTCTCCTACCAATGCTGCCTTCTTTCCAGTAAACAAGATACTTGTCCCTACCACAGTAAGCACAAGGTTGCTCTCTTTCTAATGAGTGAATTGAGGGCAAAAAGCCCTTGCCACATGACTGTTTCATCTGCCCTTATAGCTAAGGGATATTGTGTGGGGTGTGTGTGTGTGTGTGTGTGTTTCTAAGACAGATTCTTCCATGATTTTCTGTAATCTCCCTGTTAGTTTTGGCATCAAATTTATGCTAATAACATTAAACAAGTTGAGAGGTTTTCCCTCTTTTCTAAACCCTGAATGAGTTTGTAGTAAACTGCTATTACTTCTTATTTAAATATTGGGAAGGGGATGCTTGGGTGTCTCAGTCATTTAGGCATCTGCCTCCTGCTTAGGTCATGATCCCAGGGTGCTGGGAATGAGTCCCCCATTGAGCTCTCTTTACTTGGCAGGGAACCTGCTTCTCTTTCTGCCTGCCACTCCCTGTGCTTGTGCTCTCTCTCTCCCTCTCAAATAAATAAATAAAATCTTTAAAAATAAATAAATAATTTTAGGAAGAATTCATTGGGAAGCTATGGTGACTATACTGTGGGAATATTTTTATTAAAAATTTAATTTCTTGGTGGAATCAAGATGGTGGAGAAGTAGCAGGCTGAGACTACTTCAGCTAGCAGGAGATCAGCTCAATAGCTTATCTAAAGATTGCAAACACCTGCAAATCCATCGGCAGATCAAAGAGAAGAAGAACAGCAATTCTAGAAACAGAAAAACAACCACTTTCTGAAAGGTAGGACTGGCGGAGAAGTGAATCCAAAGCGAGGGGAAGATAGACCGTGTGGGGAGGGGCCGGCTCCTGGCAAGCGGCAGAACAACGGAGCACAAAATCAGGACTTTTAAAAGTCTGTTCCACTGAGGGACATTGCTCCAGAGGCTAAACCAGGGTGAAGCCCACGCGGGGTCAGCGTGGCCTCAGGTCCCGCAGGGTCACAGAAGGATCGGGGGTGTCTGAGTGTCACAGAGCTTGCAGGTATTAGAACGGGGAAGCCGGCTACAGAGACAGAGCCGAAGAGTGAGCTCCCAGCTCGGGGTTACCTTGAACTGGTTGCAGCCTGGGTGAGCTCAGAGCGTGGCCGGAGTCCAGGGAGATGGGAGTAATTGGGCGCTATTCTCTGAGGGCACACTGAGGAGTGGGGTCTCGGGCGCTCGGCTCCTCTGGGCCAGAGACCGGGAGGCCGCCATTTTCATTCCCGTCCTCCGGAACTCTACGGAAAGCGCTCAGGGAACAAAAACTCCCGAAAGCAAACCCGAGCGGATTACTCAGCCCGGCCCCTGGTAAGGGTGGTGCAATTCTGCCTGGGGCAAAGACACTTGAGAATCACTACAACAGGCCCCTCCCCCAGAAGATCAACGAGAAATCCAGCCAGGACCAAGTTCACCTACCAAGGAGTGCAGGTCCAATACCAAGGAGAGCAGCGGAATTCCAGAGGAGGAGAAAGCAAAGCACAGAACTCATAGCTTTCTCCCCATGATTCTTTAGTCTCTCACTTAATTTAATTTTTTTTCAATTTTGTTTTCTTCTTCTGCTAAATGTTTTTTTAACTTTTACCCTTCTCTTTTTTAACGTTTTTTAACTAGTTTATCTCATATATATATATCTTTCTTTTTAATTTTTTCTTTATTTGTCTTCTTTTTTAAATTGTTTATTTTTTTTTTTCTGAACCTCTTTTTATCCCCTTTCTTTCCCCCCCCCCCCATGATTTGGGATCTCATCTTTGGTTAAAGCATATTTTCCTGGGGTATTTGCCACCCTTTTAGTATTTTACTTGCTCCTTCATATACTCTTATCTGGACAAAATGACAAGGCGGAAAAATTCACCACAAAAAAAAAGATCAAGAGGCAGTACCAAAGGCCAGGGACCTAATTAATACAGACATTGGTGATATGTCAGATCTAGAGTTCAGAATGATGATTCTCAAGGTTCTAGCTGGGCACGAAAAAGGCATGGAGGATATTAGAGAAACCCTCTTGGGAGATATAAAAGCCCTTTCTGGAGAAATAAAAGAACTAAAATCTAACCAAGTTGAAATAAAAAAAGCTATTAATGAGGTGCAATCAAAAATGGAGGCTCTCACTGCTAGGATAAATGAGGCACAAGAAAGAATTAGCCATATAGAAGAAAAATGACAGAGAATAAAGAAGCTGAGCAAAAGAGGGACAAACATCTACTGGACCATGAGGGGAGAATTCGAGAAATAAGTGACACCATAAGATGAAACAACATTAGAATAATTGGGATTCCAGAAGAAGAAGAAAGAAAGAGAGACGAAGAAGGTATATTGGAGAGAATTATTGGAGAGAATTTCCCTAATATGACAAAGGGAACAAGCATCAAAATCCAGGAGGTACAGAGAACGCCCCTCAAAATCAATAAGAATAAGGCCCACACCCCGTCACCTAATAGTAACATTTACAAGTCTTAGTGACAGAGAAAATCCTGAAAGCAGCCCAGAAAACATTTGTAACATACAATGATAAAAATATTAGATTGGCAGCAGACTTATCCACAGAGACCTGGCAGGCCAGAAAGAGCTGGCATGATATATTCAGAGCACTAAACGAGAAAAACATGCAGCCAAGAATACTATATCCAGCTAGGCTATCATTGAAAATAGAAGGAGAGATTAAAAGCTTCCAGGACAAACAAAAACTGAAAGAATTTGCAAACAATAAACCAGCTCTACAAGAAATATTGAAAGGGGTCCTCTAAGCAAAGAGAGAACCTAAAAGTAGTAGATCAGAAAGGAGCAGAGACAATATACTGTAACAATCACCTTACAGGCAATACAATGGCACTAAATTCATATTTTTCAATAGTTACCCTGAATGTTAATGGGCTAAATGCCCCAATTAAAGGACACAGGGTATCAGAATGGATACAAAACCAAAACCCATCTATATGTGGCCTACAAGAAACTCATTTTAAGCCCGAAGACACCTCCAGATTTAAAGTGAGGGGGTGGAAAGCAATTTACCATGCTAATGGACATCAGAAGAAACCAGGAGTGGCAATCCTTATATCAGATCAATTAGATTTTAAGCCAAAGACTATAATAAGAGATGAAGAAGGACACTATATCATACTCAAAGGATCCGTCCAACAGGAAGATCGAACAATTTTAAATATCTATGCCCCTAACATGGGAGCAGCCCACTATATAAACCAATTAATAATAAAATCAAAGAAACACATCAATAATAATACAATAATAGTAGGGGACTTTAACACTCCCCTCACTGAAATGGACAGATCATCCAAGGAAATAAAGGCCTTAAATGATACACTGGACCAGATAGACATCAGAGATATATTCAGAACATTTCATCCCAAAGCCACAGAATACACATTCTTCTCTAGTGCACATGGAACATTCTACAGAATAGATCACATCCTTGGTCCTAAATCAGGTCTCAACCAGTATCAAAAGATTGGGATCATTCCCTGCATATTTTCAGACCACAATGCTCTGAAGCTAGAACTCAACCACAAGAGGAAGTTTGCAAAGAACCTAAATACATGGAGACTAAACAGCATCCTTCTGAAGAATGAATGGGCCAACCGGGAAATTAAAGAAGAATTGAAAAAGTTCATGGAAACAAATGATAATGAAAACACAATGTGTGGGACACAACAAAGGCAGTCCTGAGAGGAAAATATATAGTGGTACAACCTTTCTCAAGAAACAAGAAAGGTCTCAGGTACACAACCTAACCCTACACCTAAAGGAGCTGAAGAAAGAACAAGAAAGAAACCCTAAACCCAGCAGGAGAAGACAAATCATAAAGATCAGAGCAGAAATCAATGAAATAGAAACCAAAAAAAAAAGTAGAACAAATCAACGAAACTAGGAGCTGGTTCTTTGAAAGAATTAATAAGTTTGATAACCCCCTGGCCAGACTTATCAAAAAGAAAAGAGAAAGGACCCAAATAAATAAAATCGTGAATGAAAGAGGAGAGATCACAACTAAAACCAACGAAATACAGACAATTATAAGAACATACTATGAGCAACTCTATGCCAACAAATTTGACAATCTGGAAGAAATAGATGCATTCCTAGAGACATATATATTACCACTACTGGACCAGGAAGAAATCGAAAACTTGAACAGACCCTTAACCAGTAAGGAGATTGAAACCGTCATTAAAAATCTCCAAACAAACAAAAGCCCAGGGCCAGACGGCTTCCTGGGGGAATTCTACCAAACATTTAAAGAAGAACTAATTCCTATTCTCCTGAAACTCTTCCAAAAAATAGAAATGAAAGGAAAACTTCCAAACTCATTTTATGAGACCAGCATCACCTTGATCCCAAAACCAGACTAGGATCATATCAAAAAAGAGAGCAGTAGACCAATATCCTTGATGAACACAGATGCGAAAATTCTTGCCAAAATACTAGCCAATAGGATTCATCAGTACATTAAAAGGGTTATTCACCACGACCAAGTGGGATTTATTCCAGGGCTGCAAGGTTGGTTCAACATCTGCAAATCAATCAATGTGATACAACACATCACTAAAAGAAAGAACAAGAACCATATGATACTCTCAATAGATGCTGAAAAAGCATTTGACAAAGTACAGCATCCCTTCTTGATCAAAACTCTTCAAAGTGTAGGGATAGAGGGCACATACCTCAATATTATCAAAGCCATCTATGAAAGACCCATCACAAATATCATTCTCAAGGGAGAAAAACTGAAAGCTTTTCTAAGGTCAGGAACATGGCAGGGATGTCAGGAACATGGCAGGGATGTCCATTATCACCACTGCTATTCAACATAGTACTAGAAGTCCTCGCCTCAGCAATCAGACAACAAAAGGAAATAAAAGGCATCCAAATTGGCAAAGAAGAAGTTGAACTACCACTTTTCACAGATAACATGATACTATATGTGGAAAACCAAAAGATTCCACTTCCAAACTGCTAGAACTTGTACAGGAATTCAGTAAAGTGTCAGTATATAAAATCAATGCACAGAAATCAGTCGCATTTCTCTACACCACCAACAAGACAGAAGAAAGAGAATTTAAGGAGTCAATCCCATTTACAATTGCACCCAAAACTATAAGATACCTAGGAATAAACCTAACCAAAGAGGCCAAGAATCTATACTCTGAAAAGTATAAAGTACTCATGAAAGAAATTGAGGAAGACACAAAGAAATGGAAAAATGTTCCATGATCTGGATTGGAAGAACAAATATTGTGAAAATGTCTATGCTACCTAAAGCAATTTACACATTTAATGCAATTCCTTTCAAAGTACCATCCATTTTTTTTCAAAGAAATGGAACAAATAATCCTAAAATCTATATGGAACCAGAAAAGACCTTGAATAGCAAAAGGAATATTGAAAAAGAAAGCCAAAGTTGGTGGCATCACAATTCCGGACTTCAAGCTCTATTATAAAGCTGTCATCATCAAGACAGCATGGTATTGGCACAAAAACAGACACATAGATCAATGGAACAGAATAGAAAGCCCAGAAATAGACCCTCAACTCTATGGTCAAGTAATCTTTGGCAAAGAATGTCCAATGGAAAAAAGACAGCCTCTTCAATAAATGGTGTTGGGAAAATTGGACAGCCACATGCAGGAAAATGAAATTGGACCATTTCCTTACACCACACATGAAAATAGCCTCAAAATGGATGAAGGACCTCAGTGTGAGAAAGGAATTTATCAAAATCCTTGAGGAGAACACAGGAAGCAACCTCTTTGACCTCAGCCGCAGCGACTTCTTCCTAGGAACATCGCCAAAGGCAAAAATGAACTATTGGGATTTTATCAAGATAGGAAGCTTTTGCACAGCAAAGGAAACAGTTAACAAAACCAAAACACAACTGACAGAATGGTAGAAGATGTTTGCAAATGACATATTAGATAAAGGGCTAGTGTCCAAAATCTATAAAGAACTTAGCAAACTCAACACCCAAAGAACAAATAATCCAATCAAGAAATGGGCAGAAGACATGAACAGACATTTCTGCAAAGAAGACATACAGATGGTCAACAGACACATGAAAAAGTGCTCCATATCACTCGGCATCAGGGAAATACAAATCAAAACCACAATGAGATATCACCTCACACCAGTCAGAATGGCTAAAATTAACAAGTCAGGAAATGACAGATGCTGGCGAGGATGCGGAGAAAGGGGAACCCTCCTACACTGTTGGTGGGAATGCAAGCTGGTGCAACCACTCTGGAAAACAGCATAGAGGTTCCTCAAAATGTTGAAAATAGAACTACCCTATGACCCAGCAATTGCACTACTGGGTATCTACCCTAAAGATACAAACATAGTGATCCGGCAGGGCACGTGCACCCGAATGTTTATAGCAGCAATGTCCACAATAGTCAAACTAGGAAAGGAACCTAGATGTCCATCAACAGATGGATGGATCAAGAAGATGTGGTATATATACACAATGGAATACTATGCAGCCATCAAAAGAAATGAAATCTTGCCATTTGCGACAACATGGATGGAACTAGAGCGTATCATGCTTAGCGAAATAAGTCAATCGGAGAAAGACAACTATCATATGATCTCCCTGATATGAGGAAGTGGAGATGCAACATGGGGGGTTAAGGGGGTAGGAGAAGAATAAATGAAACAAGATGGGATTGGGAGGGAGACAAACCATAAGTGACTCTTAATCTCCCAAAACAAACTGAGGTTTGCTAGGGGGAGGGAGGTTGGGAGAAGGGGGGTGGGGTTATATACATTGGGGAGGGTATGTGCTGTGGTGAGTGCTGTGAAGTGTGTAAACCTGGTGAATCACAGACCTGTACCCCTTTGGATAAAAATATATTATATGTTTATAAAAAAGTAAAAAATAAATTATATTATGAAAAAAAAATTAATTTCTTCAATGAAACAAGCCCATATTCTCTATTTCTTCTTGTATCGATTTTAAATTAGTTATTTGTCAATGAATTTGCCAGTTTATCTATATTTTTAAATGTATTGGTATAAAGTTGTTCATGATACCCCTTTTTTTATTTATAATTTTCTGTAGGATATTTCTCATTCCTAATATTATTTGTCTCTTCCTTTTTTAAAAAATGTGTGACCATTTTTATTAGAAGTTTGTCAATCCTTATTAGTCTTTTTGATGAATGAATGCTGGGGTTTGTTGATTTTCTCTGAGAATAGTTCTTTTCTGCCATTTAAAAAATTCTTTTCTTTCTACTCCCTGTGGATTTAATTTGCATTTCCCCCTAGCTTCCTCACAGGAAAGTATAGATCATCAATTTTCCACTGTTTCCTTTCTCCTAATATATGGATTTCAGGCTCTCAATGTCCCTTACCACATTGATTTAGCTACAACCCACAAGTTATTTTTTGTATCCTAGAGGTTTTATTAGGTACTATATCTTATTATTATTTATTTCAACTTACTCTCTGATTTTTAGTGTAAGTTCTTCTACTCATGACTATTTAGAAGTGCTCTGCTTACCACTTAATATGTAGGGGCTTTTTCTATTTATATTTTGGGGGATTAATTTATACCTGGATTCCCCTCTGGTCAGAGGACATACTCTAAATGATTTCAATCTCCTAAAATTTGTGTAGACTTGCTCTATGCCCCAGGCAAATGTTCAATTTTGGTAAAACTTCATGTTCCCTTGAAAAGAATGTGCCTTTTTCAGTAATTGGATAAATGGTTCTATATATCAATTAGGTCAAGTTTTTAAATCTTGTTCAATATTCAATGTCCTTACTGATTTTTTATCTGCTTATTACATTCATGAGAAATAGAAGGACTTAAAAAAAAAACTTCTTACTGTAGGTATGCATTTGCCTGGGTGTCCTTTTAATTCTATTTCTTTTATTTATATATTTAAAGGTACACTATTAGATGTTTACAAATTTAAGAACTTTTCAAAATATTCCTTAAATTGGCCCTTTTTATCACCTTTTGTCATCATGAAATGTCGTTCATTACTAGTAATACTTTCCTTAAAGTATACTGACATCTGCTGCCCCCAATTCTTCAAAGCTTTCAAAGTTTTCCCTTTAAATTTTTTTGAAAGATTTTATTTATTTATTTGAGAGAGAATGAGAGACAGCATGAAAGAAGAGAAGGTCAGAGGGAGAAGCAGACTCCCTGTGGAGCTGGGAGCCCAATGTGGGACTCGATCCTGGGACTCTGAGATCATGACCTGAGCTGAAGGGAGTCGCTTAGCCCACTGAGCCACTCAGGCACCCTTTCCCTTTAAATTTTATCCAGCTTTTATTTTTTCTCAAGTGAAAGGTTTGTACAGTATCAGAGCTGGAACTGGAAGTCAGCCAAATGGTTCTTAATGACCCTAATCTGACCGATTAAATCAATGTAAGTATTAAGGTGTCAGTAATTTTCAAGGTCTTATATTTATATTTTTAGTAATAACTTCTAGAGAGGTGTTGAGATGAGAGATTATTAAATTTTGTAGTGGAAAGAGCACTGAATTTTGAGTCAGGAGATTTTATTTCTAATACAACTTTGCCACTGAGTGACCAGGGACGGTGACAAATCTTCTTTAGGTCTCAATTCCTTTGTAATAAGTACTTAGTGATGACAAGAACATGACAAGTGTGTGTCCACTTTCCATACCTTGCTCATGATCCTGGTATTCCTCTCTACTAATCCTGACTTCAACCTTAACGTTCTTTTCAACACAGGTCCCCAGTCAGCCTTCAGCATTCCTTGGAGCTAGCAATGTTCTTTCAACATTATGTCCAGGAGCTCAGAAGGTGAACTTTTTTGTAAATAGTGTCTTTGCAGATATAAACAGTTAAGAATCTCAAGGTGAAATCATTCTGGATTTAGGGTGGACCCTGGATCTGATGCATGGTGAATTTATGAAAGGAAAGGAAGGGATATTGGGACACACTGAGAAGCAGGCAGAGACAGAGGCAGAGACCGGGATTCTCTCTACAAAACAGGGAACACCAGGAGCCAGCAGGGGCTGGAAACAGCAAGGAAGGATTCTCTTCTAGAGCTTTGGAAGGAGCTGCTGATGCCTTGATTTCAGACTTCTATCCTCTAGAACTGAAAATAAGCCACCCAGTTTGTGGTGCCTTTTTTAGGGTAGCCCTGGGAAATGAATACATTGTGAAATCTACTTACCTTGTTCCATAAGTATCCCTAAGTCGTGTTTTTCTGGGTACCTTCTTCCTTTTCTATGCCAGTAATGATGACAATGACAATGACAATGATGATGGTGGATATGGCAAGGGTGCCACCACTGTTAACTGGAAGTGAAACTTCTGTGCAACTGGGGTATAGCAACAAATTAAAATGCTTTGAAAGTGTTACTATATATAATACACATGGCATCCCTATTAATGGCCAAATGTGAGAAAACTGAGATTCACAGCAGTGACTTGTCCAAGACCCCAGAAATATGGTTGGCAGACCCAGGAGTAGAAGTCAGATTATCAGCCATTAGTACTATTACTATTATAATAATAATTAAATAATACCATTATTATCATATTGCTTTTTACTAGTATTAAAGAGACTTTTTCTTTTTTGGCAAATATCATAAACAGCAAAATGGCAGTCAAATTTTGCTCCACAATTAAATAAGAAGAAAAACACTAAGTATCTAATGATATTAAAGGTTTAGAAATGCAAATGATCATACTGACATATGAAGCAATTGCCTATTAGTAGATTTTTCAGGGTTTCCAGGGGATATAGTCTGTCAATTAGTACAAATGATTAAAATGAAATTTAAAGGCACATGAGTACATACCATAGACTAATGAACAATTCTCCCATAATGGGCTTAAATTTGAGTTTAGGGAACACTTCAAGCCTCAGGACATTATATTACCTAGAAATAATGGATATAAAAGTTGTCATTACTTACTTTGATACTTCAGTTGGTTGAAAATGAGACACAAGTGTCTAAGAGAATAAATCAGGCTGACCAAAAGTTAGTAGAAATTTCTAAATGTTCTTCTTTGAAAAGAAGCTTTGAATGACAATATCCATTGCTTTCTCTGCAGTTTTTCCCAGACTTTTCCCAAAGTCTTCATATTGTTCATTTTCCCATCATATTCATTTATTTCTTAAGTGAAATAAATAATTGGGTAATTGAATGAAGATTTAGACTAATTTTCAGAGCTGGAATATGGTTGTTTTATTTTTTATTTTTTAGATTTTATTTATTTATTTGACAGATATTACAAGTAGGATATCACAAGTAGGCAGAGAGGCAGGCAGAGAGAGAGGAAGGGAAGCCGGATCCCTGCTTTGCAGAGAGCCCATTGCAGGGCTCAGTCCCAGGGCCCTGGGATCATGACCTGAGCAGAAGGCAGAGGCTTTAACCCACTGAGCCACCCAGGCGCCCAGGAATATGTTTGTTTTAAATTCCTTGGAATTTAGTTCCTGCATTTAGGATAGCGGTTAGTTATCTGAGGAGTGTACAATAATAAATAAGATAGTTTTACAAATATGGCAACCATCAAAAACTGTCTGTACTTTTAATAAATAAAAGTAGTTTAAAGCCCCAAGAAATATTTAGAAGCAAACAAATAAATGAAGAAATTAATGCATGGATGTCTCCAAAGGCTAAAGATCTAGATATTTTTTGTGGAATTTTCAATGTGGTTTATTGGCACTAACCAAATTTTTTTTTAAGATTATATTTATTTGAGAGAGCTAGAGAGTGCAAACACACGAGTGGGGGAGGGTTAGAGGAAGAGGGAGAGAAAGAGATCCAAAGCAGACTTCGTGCTGAGCAGGGAATCTGATATGGGCCTCCATTCCCAGGACCCTGAGATCATGACCTGAGCCAAAGGTAGACATTCAACCAGCTGATCCACCCAGGTGCCCCTGACCAAGAATTTCAATAATCAGAAGGTTTGGGACTTTGGTATTGTGCTATATTTTTTCATAAGAAAGTTTTCTTTTCTGAAAAACATAAAATACACACACACACACACACATATATTTGTGTGTGTATATATATGTGTGTGTGTGTGTATATATATAATTATGTTTTATATATGTATATGTATGTATACATATATATATAACCAATAATAGCTGGGATAAGCAGGGCTTATGACAGGCTTTAAAAAGAGCCACCTTTCCCAAAGAGGGTCAAGTTATTTCCCTTCAGCTGATAACTTATAAGTTGCTAGGAAAAGCTTAGAATCAAGGGTGAAATCTAGAACCTAAGGCAACTGATTTGCTTATCCCACATTATGACTCTGGCTGTGCAAAATGGCTCTTCTAGAAAGTGGGGCTTATGGAGTGTCACCAAGCCTTTCTAGCCAAAGGGAATCCCAGGCACTGTAAATCTTGCTCAATGTCCACAAGAGCCAAACTGTAGAAAGAACAGAGATGTCTATTGACAGAGGAATGGATAAAGATGATGTGGTGGATATATACACAGTGGAATATGACTCAGCCATCAGAAAGGATGAATACTTAACACTTACACTGACATGGAACTGGGGTGGGGGGGGTATTATGCTGAAGGAAATAAGGCAATCAGAGAAAGACAATAATTCTATAGTTTTACTCACATGTGGAATATAAGAAACAGCACAGAGGATCATGGGGGAAGGGAAGAGAGACTGAATGGGAAGTCATCAGAGAGGGAGACAAACCAGGAGAGACTCTTAACTCTAGGAAAGAAACGGGGGGTCGCGAGGGGGGGGGGGGGGGGGGGATGGGGTAATTGGGTGATGGGCAGAAAGGAGGGCCTGTGATGGGGTGAGCAATGAGTATTATACACAACTGATGATTTATTGAACTCTACATTTGAAACTAATGATGTATTAGATGTAGGCTAATTGAATGTAAATTAAAACAAAAGCAAAACCAGGGAGCCTGCTGCAGGCATGATGGACAGGGTTGTGGCAGGCCTGTGGGTCAGAGATGTTCTAGCCCTGTTTTTTTTTTTTTTTTTTTTTAAAGATTTTATGTATTTATTTGACAGAGAGAGATCACAAGTAGGCAGAGAGGCAGGCAGAGAGAGAGAGGAGGAAAGCAGGCTCCCTGCTGAGCAGAGAGCCCGATGTGGGACTCGATCCCAGGACCCTGAGATCATGACCTGAGCCGAAGGCAGCGGCTTAACCCACTGAGCCACCCAGGCGCCCTAGCCCTGTTTTTAATAGGCAGAACATTCAAATCCACTACTGTCAGGAGCCCTTCCTTCCTAGAGGAAGGCCTCTGATGAAACAGAGTTCAACTTCTGAAAAGGAAGATACAAATTGGAAGGGGAAGTGAACCATGAGAGACTATGGACTCTGAAAACAATCTGAGGGGTTTGAAGTGGCGTGGGGGTGGGAGGTTGGGGTACTAGGTGGTGGGTATTATAGAGGGCACAGATTGCATGGAGCACTGGGTGTGGTGAAAAAATAATGAATACTGTTATGCTGAAAATTAAAAAAAAAAAAAGTAGAAGACACAACAGCCTATAGAGAGAATTCCAGAGAAGCCAGAGAAAAGCTATACATCTCACTATATATAGCAGTAATGCACAATCCTGAAAGCTCTATTTTTCCAAGTCTCACTTGCATGCTTTTGCTATATACGCCATACCTAGGGATACATTATAATTACCGTATGTGACTAGATTAGGCCCTTGCAGGCTTGAGAAGAACTAAATAGGGAGCACTTTCATTCTTTCATATTACTTCTAGAATTACCACTGGTACCCAATATTCTTTAGCTCCCTCATTTACCAGCCCCCTCCTTTTCGGGTGGACTGATAATCATTATTTTGTCCTGCCTGAAATTTGCATAAATCATGGCTGTCTCCAGAGAAGTTGCTAGCTGATAGTTTAGTGTCTTAGATTTAATTGTGGAGACTATTATGGAGACAATTGTGGAATTGTCTTTGTTATGCTGCTTCAGTGATTTGTCCAGGACCAGTCACCAAGACTTGGTTCCAAAGAGTGGATTTGCATAGAGAAGAAAAAGAACTAGAAGGAGAGTGGTGCAGCCCAGCAGGCCTGGCCTGCAAGACATATAGCTAAAGTCCCCAGGTCAGCACCACGTCTCACACCCTGGGAAGTTAATAACAACAATAACAACAACAACAAAAATTAAATCAGTCGGGGCACCTGGGTGGCTCAGTGGGTTAAATCCTCAGTCTTCAGCTCAGGTCAGGTCCCAGGGTCCTGGGATCAAGCCTCGCATCGGGCTCTCTGCAGGGAGCCTGCTTCCCTTCATCTCTCTCTGCCTGCCTCTCTGCCTACTTGTGATCTCTGTCAAATAAATTAATAAAATCTTCAAAAAAAATTAAATCAATCTGTTGAGACTCAATTTACATACAAGATGAATAGATTGAAGGGGTACAGTGGATGCGTTGTGACACTTGTGTCCACCACGTCACGAGCAGCCAATCAAAGTACAGAATAGGATTTTCATAACCACCAAAAGTTCTCATGGGCCCCTTTTAGGCTCGCCCCCCCCCCCCCCCCATCCACAGAGCCAAACACTGATTTCTGTCCCCACAGCTTAGTTTGACCTGCACCAGAACTTAGTGGAATATAATATGTTATGCATTCTTCTCTGTCTGGCTTCTTTCGCTCAACATAATGTTTTGGAGATGTGTTTGCCCTGTTGTGTGTGGCAGCCATTCATTCTTTCTCTGTGTGGTTGTGAACAAACCATGTCGCCTCACTGAGCTTCAGTGTCTTCATTGAAACAGGAAGGGGCCGGAAAATGGGAGTCATCAAAGTCTCTGTCATTCCTAACATTCTCTAATTTTATGACTTTGAGGTTTAAGCTTCTTTAATTTTTTTCATATTTTTCAACTGCCAGAAGATTGGCTGTAAAATGATTTTTCTTTTGTGTTTCCTTCTCTGCTGCCCGGTGGCCCAGAAGCTGACAAATCCTTGAAGAGTTAGCCCTATGAGAGGAGAGGTGTCCTGGAGGCCTGGTCTTAAACTAAAGACAGAGGAACTCGTCAAATGCTTATGACTTTGGACAAAAGGGATTGAAGTTGGTTGTATAAAAAGATAAAGAAATTTATTTTTAACTTTATTCCAAGTTATGAATATGGTGCATAATGCTTCTTAAGCATAGTGGCTTCTTAAGCATAAGAATAGATAAGAATAGGTAAGAGAGAGTCAGGAAGGTTCTGAGGTAAACCTTGGCCCTTCACCTGAGCAGTTGAAGCTTCTGGACTCGCACTCCTTCTGGGTCTTCTGTAAGTTCCTATAACTACTTCTCTCACATTTCACCAGGGTTCATTAGAAATGAGAGTATGTCCATTTGTAAACTAACTCTAGCTGCCATTGACTTTTACTCTAGCCAGACTTCAGTAGAATATTGAGTTTTGCCAGCATTTGTCTAATCTCTTAAAGGTTATCCTGAAACATGAAATGCCAGGAAATTGGATTACATAAATGAAAGATCTCACTTCATTTAGGTCAGGTTTGTTGGGGAAGTAGGGAGAGGAAATGAGATGAAAGTGGAAACTTGCCCTTGGTTGCATTATCTTGTTTAGCTATCTACCATCTCTCTTCAGTGTGGAAGACAGGATTGAGCAAGTCCACTTGGCTGTGATTTCCATAGTGTAGTTGGGGTAGTAGTGAGTGATTGGACATATCAGTCCCTCACCCCATTTAATTCAATCCCATTACCAGAATCTGTTGAACATCTACTGTGTGCAGGACATTAAACAGGCTTTGGGGATAGCAGAAAGAGAGGCAGAGATAATTATACATTTCATCAAGTTTAAAAGCTAGTTGAGGGGATGCAACATGTAGTCAAGCAATTACATTTAAGAACCACATAGGATATATTAAGTGTAAGAGGTACAAAATGATGGAATTCAGAGGAAGGAGTCATTGCATCTGATTGGTGACCATTAGGAAATGTGCTTGTGACGTGAGCGCCATGAAGTGGTTTGGGAATGAGACCATCTGGGTTCAATCCTTGCTCTACCATCTGCTAACTCTGTACCTTGAGCATGTTACTCAAAGGCCTTTCTGTGACTTAGTTTCCACATTAGGAAAATATAGCAGATTATTAAAAAAATAAAATAAAAAACTTAACAAACTATAGTGAGAATTGAGGGTTTTTAAATTTTTTTTTTAAGATTTTATTTAGAGAGGAAGAGAGTGAGTGAGAGAGAGCACAGGAGGAAGAAGGATCAGAGGGAGAAGCAGACTCCCACTGAGCAGGGAGCTTGATGGGGGGCTCGGTCCTGGGACTCCAGTATCATGACCTGAGCCAAAGGCAGATGCTTAACTGACTGAGCCACCCAGGTGGACAATAATTGAGTTTTAAGAATACAAAAAACAGCAATAGCAAAAAATACTAAAGTGTATAGACAGTACAGTACTTGACATGATTTTTTTGTGTCAATAAGTGTTCATTTTATTTCATATTAATGAAATTGCATTTGAAATATGCCTCAATGAATGGGTAGGTGAATGTTGAGGTAACATTTAGTACTTCAGTTCCAAGTACTGTTTGTGCAAAATTGTCCCAGAATTCTTGGTAGCAAACTCTCCTTTCTTGCCCAGGATTGGGGCTTCTGCACTCAGACACAAGTGCAAGTCTGCTCAGTGTTTAGAACCCAAACTTAGCTTGATCGGACAGTTAGATATAAAGAGTGATCTGAGAGAGGCCTTCCAAGAATGTCCTCATTATGAGTCTCTTGTGCTCACATGCTTTCTGCCTTCTCTGGGTACTCATTTTACAGAACAGTTTCAAACTTGATATATAATCTCTCAACTCCAGAGAGAACATTATCTGAATATCCCCTATTACATGTGGTAAAGCTTTACACCTTAGCTCCACTCAGGTTTTCTGCTTTATCCAGCTCTGATTACAAGTTGCATTTTGTCAAACATCTGTAATTAGCACATTTAGCTCCAAACACCATGAATTATAAACCTTGAAAAAAAAATAAATTGAAGAATCATCCTGGCTGAATTTCCAAAAATCACTATCCTAACATTCTTTGAGACTCCCTGGATAGAGTTTCTTTATCATTCTGAGCACATGAATTTATTTTTCTTTCCTGTTTTCATTTTTTTATCATTTAAAAAGTATATTCTTTCTACTCAGGCGTGTATGTGCTCATACTAGATTCTGGCTAATGTCAGCATTAGCTGATTAAATCAACGTCGAGTCTTGGTGTTTGATAAATGCCCGATCTTTCAGAATTGGAAGGGTTTTCTCAGGAAACAAATGATCTCTGTGTATGAAGATAACATCTCTTTAAGCTTAGGCCACTAATCTTTAAGTTATAACTTAATGATAAACATTTTGAAGATTTTTGTGTGTTTTTTTTTTCTTTGAGTTAATATCGTCTAGACCATTCTATGTTGTGTTAAGAATTGCCAAATACAGCCAGAATCTGGACTTCAGTCAGAATATAAATTTACATAACTATCATTATAGTCATGTATATCTGTCACTCTTAATAGTCCTTAACAGCAAATAGAAAATGTGTGTTTTTCTATAGCTTTTAGGGTCACAGAGAAATCTCAGCCCATTTCATGCTGAGTAGTCAAATACAAATCAAAATCTATAAAGCTAGCTTTTGGAAATGTTGGTGATATTTCAAGCTCAGGACAGAAGTAGTTCAAAGCTCTACCCACAGCCTCTGGTGCTATTATACTCTCCAGAGATCTATGTCTTTTCTCTCCCTTATTTAAGTGCCCTTTCTTCTAAAGACACCTAACAGGATAACATGTGCACTTTACTCTTTTTGATTTCCAAAACCATCACCACCGAACTTATTTCTGTTCTAACAAAAAGATTCTATAATAACCTTGAAGTAGATGAGTTTCAGACCTCTAATTTTATTTCCCTGACAATGGATAAAGTTGAAATAATAGATTTCGTTTCCTTACATCTTTTCAGTGCTAAGTAAAGATAAACTTACTAATAGGTAAGATTTTCATGGTCAGACAACTTACTAAATTAGAATCTATGTCCTTGAGTATCTACATCAGAAAAGGACACTTTAGGTTTTGGTCATAGATGGGTTTAGCTGGGTGTTCTAAAGTTACTCATTTTAAATCCAGGTTTAGGTCAGCATAATTCTTACTCGGGGCAGCTGAGTAGGGGAAATCTTCAGATTTTTCAGCAGCTTCCAGACCTGGAAGGTTTGGAAATCAACTATACAGGTTTCAGTTTCTTAGTCGTGGAACCAGATGTCATAATTGTATTATTCCACATTATGTAAGAGGCCTGAAGGTGAAAGTGTGCCTCCCATGGAAAAGAAAGACCAGATAAAAATGTAATCTGAGGTGTTCACTATGGCCAGGAAATTTAGTGGCCGACATCTGTTCCTTTATTTATTTATTTACTTATTTGTTTGTTTGTTTATTGAGAGAGAGTGTGTGCAGGAATTGGGGGAAAGGAGAGACAGAGAGAGACTCTTAAGCAGGTTCCATGCCTAATGAGGAACTGGACAGGGGGCTCTGTCTTACAACCCTTTGATCATAACCTGAGCCAAAATCAAGAGTCCACTGCTAAACCGACTGAGATACCCAGGCTGTTCCCTTTTTTTTTTTTAAACATTTATTTTTATCCCCAGGGGTACAGGTCTGTGAATCACCAGGTTTACACACTTCACAGCACTCACCAAAGCACACACCCTCCCCAATGTCCATAATTCCACCCCCTTTTCCCAACACCCCTCCCCCCAGTTTGTTTTGTGAGATTAAGAGTCACTTATGGTTTGTCTCCCTCCCAATTCCATCTTGTTTCATTGATTCTTCTTCTACCCACTTAAGCCCCCATGTTGCATCACCACTTCCTCATATCAGGGAGATCATATGATAGTTGTCTTTCTCTGCTTGACTTATTTCGCTAAGCATGATACGCTCTAGTTCCATCCATGTTGTCGCAAATGGCAAGATTTCATTTCTTTTGATGGCTGCATAGTATTCCATTGTGTATATATACCACATCTTCTTGATCCATTCATCTGTTGATGGACATCTAGGTTCTTTCCATAGTTTGGCTATTGTGGACATTGCTGCTATAAACATTCGGGTGCACGTGCCCTTTGGATCACGTTTGTATCTTTAGGGTAAATACCCAGTAGTGCAATTGCTGGGTCATAGGGCAGTTCTATTTTCAACATTTTGAGGAACCTCCATGCTGTTTTCCAGAGTGGCTGCACCAGCTTGCATTCCCACCAACAGTGGAGGAGGGTTCCCCTTTCTCCACATCCTCGCCAGCATCTGTCATTTCCTGAGTTGTTGATTTTAGCCATTCTGATGGTGTGAGGTGATATCTCATTGTGGTTTTGATTTGTATTTCCCTGATGCCGAGTGATATGGAGCACAGGCTGTTCCCTTTTTAAAAGTGAAGGAAAGGGGGTGCCTGGGTAGCTCAGTGGGTTAGAGCCTCTGAGTTCGGCTCAGGTCATGGTACCGGGGTCCTGGGATGAAGCCCAGCAGGGAGCCTGCTTCCCACCCCCCCCCCAACCCTTTCTGCCTGCCTCTCCACCTACTTGTGATCTCTGTCAAATAAACCAATAAAATCTTTTTTTAAAAAGTGAAGGAAAGAAGTCGTGCTCTCTTATGCCAATATGTTAGGAGAACATCAATACAAGGAAAAGATATGTCAATGTTTTCAAAGTATGTGGAGAGGCCCCTTTCAAGTTTAATTCTCAAGAAACCCTGTTGCAGGTAACTTAGGAGTCAACCTTCTAGACCCTGCAAGTGGTATTTCTGTAGTGCATCTATAGAGTTAATTTCTGTGGATGGAATTTGGTCTACTCATAGTCTGGAGGTTTCTGTAAGGTGACAAGTCATGGTGAAGGAACACCAGAACATTCACGGATTGGGTCAATAATTTAACAAATAAGAGGCCCACTGTGTGATAGGTTCTGAATCACTTAGTGGGGAATAACAAATTAATAAGTTACATCTCCTATCTTTAAAGTGCTTATGCAATTTTTTTAAATGCCTAAGCCCTAAAACTTTGTGATTCCAGAGAGATCCCTCAGTTCTTGGGTTCACTGAAGTTCCTGGAGAGGACGCTGGGGCCTGTACTCAGTGATGAAAGTCAGGGAGCTCTCTGAGCAGCTGGCCACGGAGTGTGGCTGGGGTACCAGGCACACCATGGGCCACTGTGCCCGCCTGCAAGGTGTCATCACCAGAAATGTAGGTTCTAAGTGCGGCTTTTAGTGCCCAAACTAGCCTCGAACCTGAGTTATGAAGGGAGGAAAGAAGTCAGGCTCAGGAGCCATCAGGGGTAACAGGTATGAATAAGATGAGGCACCAAGAAGTGCTTGCTGTTTTGTTGTATGGACTTCAAAGCCTTATCCCAAAAAACTACTTTCTTTCCTCAAAACTTCACATTTTCTGTGTTCTTTTTTTTTTTTTTTTTTGAAGAACCCTATTACTTATTTATGGTAATTTAAATCTTGTAACACCTAATAGGATATTTTACTGCTATTAAATGAGAGAAGAAACCAGGAAAGAAAATTATGTTACGAATAAATGACATTTGTGATCAAAGAATGATGATTAGAGACATTTATCTGTCCAACTTCTGTTAGAAACCACTCTAATTATTCTCTCTGCCTTCATGCTTATAACACTTTCTCTAGTATGTGGTTCTAGGAAATGACAGCAAATGATTAGTTTCTATAAGATAACACACGGATAAAAGAGTAAGACTGAATCAGATTTTCTAACAAGAACTGCTTTATTGTTCGAAAGCAGGTTTTTTCTTTCATTTTGTTTTGTTTCGTCTTTTTTTTTTTTTTTTTTTTTTTACTATCCATGTGGGTAATTTTTCTTTTAACCTAGAAGTAGGATTATTCCTAGATCTTTTAATTAAAATACCTCATCCTGGGCCCAGAATGAATGCTCAACAATTAATATTCTTTCTTTTCTCAACTGTTTAATTAGGGTTGAGGCCAGCACAGGATTTGAATGACTGACGTCAATGAATATCATTCCACAATATTCTCTGCTAATTGTGAATAATTTCCTCGTTCTCAGGAGGGATGTGGCAGGCTGTAACACTCGACCTGCCTTATGATGTGATTTCAGAGACTTTTTTCTTCTCTCACAGTGATACCCTCCCCACATTCACACCTGCCAGCTAATTGCCAAATTACTTTTTACCACAGGGGGAAAAATATTGTTGTCTACTTTGTCATAGAAGTCCCAGGGATAATGGCATAATGGGATATGGATTGTGTAAATAACAAATATGAGAATCTTACCTGTGAGAAGTTGAGGTGTGAGTGGCCTGAGATAGAAATGTGGGCGGCACCATCGAGTCAGGTAGAGAAAGCTGGCAGGGGACCTGAGACTTGGCAAGGGCAAACTTGGCCTGTCTGGGCCCAGGGCCAGGCAAGACTAAAGAGATAATATTTGCTTTCCTATACTCTGGATGTATATAAAGACAAGTGAAAAATATGGTGCTTAATGAGTTAAATATTTTTTCTACACAAAATATTTCTGGACTCCCTTACCATCACAACTTTCTGCATTATGATTTCTTTGGCTTCTCTAGCTTAGTGCTCATAAAGCGAAGATTTCAAATTTTCTGAGATAATCATAGATGCACCTGACCTCATGAGTTACCTGTTTTTAAGCTTTGGAAAGACAAGGAATAAGAAGCTCCTTTATCAATTTTAGTCAGGGAGAGGCGAAGAGATAGAAAATATGTGGTCTCCGAGAGTCTGGGGGAACCTGGGATGAGAGAGTAAGGAAGGCTCCTCCTCCTTCAGCCACTGGGTAGAGGCCAATGTCTGCCCCTGTGGGTGGTCTGACCATGGGGAACAAAGGTAGTGGGAAGGGGCCAAGGAGTCCCATTTCTGCTTCTGAGCCTCCTCCCCACTGCTGTAGTCTCTGACTGGTTTTCAGAGTCAAAGGACAGAACCATTGTAGCCTAATAAATCATGTCCTTATCATCCATTCCCCTCTGTGTGGGCGCAATCAGAGAGTTGGAGGGGGAGGGAAATGCATCGGGTCATGCAGAATCATGCAGACCGAAACAACCTTTAAAACATGTTTCTAAGTCAAATTATAAAATCTCATTTAGAACATTTCTTTTTCTTTCTTCTTTCTTTCTTTCTTCTTCTTCTTCTTCTTCTTCTTCTTCTTCTTCTTCTTCTTCTTTTTTTTTTTACTTTTACTTTAAGCCTATTTCTTCTACCATGTGGTTCAAAGAGAATGAATTGCATCTGATACCTTTGGATTCAGATAGCAGAATTATCACTTCCTGGCATGTCCTCCTTTCCTAAAGCTGTAATACTTGGGCATTCTCAGTTCAGTTCCGTTCCGTATGTTTACTGGATGTCTAGCTAGTGTCTGATATCACAAGGATAGAAGACACACCAGTGGTGTGATCCTGCCTTCAAGAAGCATAAAGTGTAATGGAGAAAATGAATGAACAGACACACACAAGAAAAGAGCCTTACAATCTAATAGAAGAGAGTGATTTTACAAAATATCCCTCAGAGAACTAAGAGAAGGGAGTGGTGAGCGCAGATTTGAATAACCGGAGAGAAGTTCGTGGATGAGATGAGCTGGGGCACAAGGATGAGTTCAGTTTGGGGTGGGGGGGCTAAGTTTAGTGGTAACTAGGTGGAGATGCCAGTGGGCATTTGGGGCTATGGGTCTGGAGTTCTGAAAATAAGTGATGGCTGCAGATACAGATTGGGAATCATCAACTCATAGCAGATTATTGAAGGAGATGAGATGGAAATAGATGTGATCATTCAAGGAGTGTGTATAGAGAAGACCAAGGATAAACTCACACTGATGCATGCACGCACACACACGGGTGACAAAGGAAGAGAAACTAGTGCCTTTTCTCATAATGACACATTTTGTCTTTCTTTTCTAAGTAGGAGAACAGGATAGATTAGTGCTTTAGAAGCCAAGGAAGGAAAACATTTCAAGAATGAGTTGAGCGGAAATGAACATTTCAGTTCAGAGTCACTAAATACCACAAGGTCAAGTAAGAAGAAGACTAAAAAACCCAGAGTTTGTCACCTAGGAGGTAATGGTTGATTTTTGCCAGGGGAGTCTTGCTGAAGTTTTGATGCCATGATGGCCACCATGGCTGAGGCAAGGGCGAAGTAAAAGTATTCCTGACCAGTGTAAGAGCTTCCCTTACTCAGAGTGAGAGAAAGGGCCCTGCCGTCCCAGAAATGACCCAGTGTAGCTATGTGATGGGCAGAGAGGCAGGGTTTGCATGAGAGCTCAGGTTAAATAGGAGAACCCTATTTAAAAATAAATAGTGTGTAGAATTTCATACAAAAAGAACTCTACTAGAGGTAGACATATCAGGTCAGAGGTATTACCCACTGAACTTTCTCCCTGGGCCCTGCTGTTTTCCAGAGCTGAGGAACAATTTGACAACCATTGTTGGCAGGACAACAGAGGAGAGAGTCACAGGTACCTGCCTTCTTCAGCCTGGGGGATGGAAGCAACTCTGATAGAGATTGGAAGAGCCTTAGTGAGTTAAGTTTTAGATACATTGCATTTGAAGTAATGGTACTTTATCCAAGTGGAAAAGTGCTGTAGGTAGTTAGAAGCAAGTTTGGTATTCAGGTACAAGCCAGGGCTTACAGTGGAGATTTTGGAGTCACCTAGAGAGGTTAAAGTTCAAGCCTGGAGAGCAGGTGTGTAGCCTCCAAAGTAGAGAAAGAAGCAGAGAGAAACAGCAACACCATGAACACTCTATCAGCCAGGATCCACTCAGAAAAGCAAAACCACTAAGAGGTACCTCCCTCTTCTCTGTCTTACACACATATACACATATGCACACAGACTCTCTCATACAGACATGCACACTCACACAGAGACACAGACACACTCTCTCACATGTACACACAGACACATAAAGACACAGACATGTTCTCTCACACACACTCAGACACACTCACACATAGACACTCACACACAGACTCACACTCTCACATAGACACACTTTTTCAGACACACAGTCACACCCAGACACACACTTATATTCAGATACACACTCGTGCACAGAATCACACTCTAACACACAAACATACTCATACCAAAGCGCACACTTATACACATCCACACTCTCACACAGAGACATAGTCTCACACACACTCTCACACTCTCACACTCATACCCTAACACACAGATGCACAAAGACACACAGAGACACACTCATACACACCGTCTCTCACAGATGTACTCATATACTCACACATACACACACACTCACACAGAGACATAGTCTCACTCACACACACTCTCACATACTTAAATCTTTACACACACAGATCACAGAGACACACACACACTTTTTCACACAAATGTACTCAAACACTCCCACATAGACACACTCTCACACAGAGACATAGTCTCTCGCATACATTCTCACACACACACACAAACACACATTCATACACACAACCCTCACACGCACACACACACACACACACACACATAGGGATTTGATCTTAGACAATAGAGGGAGCTAGCGAGGCATCCTCTAACACTATTCCTTTTACACTGGGTGCCGGAGCCTGACATATGCAGGACAAGCTGTGGGAAGGGGAGTGGGTATAACATCGGGGAAGAGCAAGGACAAGCACAAATTGTCCTCCAAGCATGAGCTGGAACCTGTGAGGGTGGACAGAAGCATGTCAATGGCCACCACCTTCGACCTCAGTGGAATGAACATTCCGCAGGAGATCTGACACTGTGAGCTACGCCAGCACTGACCTTATGAGTGTGAAAAGGCAAAACCAGAAATGGACAGGGAAGGGAATCCTAGGAAATGTCATGAAGCCTAGCCATGCCTCGTAGCTTATTTGTTTTGTAGCCACGCAACAAAACCACCACAGTACACTAAGAAAGCTGCTAAATAACAACAGAAGGCAGAAGAGTCAAAATGCCAGATGAAAGGCCAAAACATCGAGTGCTGTTGTTTTGTCCCTCTTTGAAAAAAACTAGACAAACCAAAAATAGAATGACTTCAAAGGTTTCCAATTTTCTCAGGAAGATAAACTTGTTTTATTAATGAATGCCATTGTAGAAATCCTTGCTTTAGGTATGTATAAAAATGATAAATAAAGGACCATTTCTTTTTTTAACTAAACCGTATGTCTTTAATGAAAATGTTCTAGATTCACGTGTGTCAGATAATTGACATCCTGCTAGGAATGAATTATATACCCAGAATATAAAAAAATTAAAATATCCCCCGGAGAATACATGATTTTATCTGCATACTAAGATTAATTTGAAGGGAGAGATACAATGATTTGTCTTCTCATTGATGAGCAAAACACAAATTCTGTTGGTGCTATGGCCCAGGGATTTATTGCAGAGCTTTCATGGGAAATGGACCATCTGTGGTTGGAAGTATTATTATTTATGTAACTTGTTCAGGACAACAAGTTACGATAAAATATTCAATTTCCCTTGGTGAAATTGCCTGTTTTACTTTATATATATATATATATATATATATATATATATATATATAAATAACTGAATTAGGATAATGAAAGCTCATTCTAAAGAAAATGGTTTCACCACTTTGTGAACAGGTGAGGCTAGAGACCCGTTAGGTGGCACAGATGTTGGTCACAGAGGGGCTTATTGGCTCTTTCCTTAGTGTTCTATTCTTTTCTATCAGCACAGTTTCCAGAAGAGATCTAATCCATATAATACATACATCAAATCCTGCTCTCACCTTTCCTCCAATCTCCAGTTAGATGTAGTTGAGCATCTCAAACTTAACATGACTAAAAAGAGAACACTTGATTTCCCTCCACGACCTTACACCTTCTTCTTCCCTGGGCTCTCCATATCTCTAAACAACACTGCCATTTGTCTAGGTCTTCAAGGCAGAAGTCTGCAAACTAACCTTGATGCCTTTCCCTCCCCCATTTCCTTGTCTGACCTATCAGACAGTACTATGACCCTGCCTCTGTGTATCTCATTCCCCCGTCTCTGTTCTTGGCATCCTAATCCAAGCCTCCAGCCTCTATCTTTCTGGACTCATCTCCATCGCCCTCCTAACTTGCTGCCTGTGGGCACATTTGCCTTCTTATATGCCATTCCTCACACAGTAACCAAAGCGAGCTTTTACAAATGCAATCAGATTTTATTCTTTTCCCCTGCAAATCCACTGAAGGCATCTCATTGAACTCAGAAGAGAAACCAAACTCCTCCTGCTGACTCACACAGCCCCAGTGTGATCTGTCCTCTACCACCAATCTGTGCTAGCTCAGACCAACCCCCTCACCCCCAACCTCCACACTGTACCCTGAGAATGCTGACCAGCCTCCATTCTGATTTTCAAACAGCCGAACTTTTTTCTGCCTTATCTTGGTGTTTCCTACACTAGCTGGAATCTCTTCCTGATATGTTTTCCACCAACTACCACGTGACCAGCTCTGTCTTGTCAACCAACTGTAAGTGTCAGTGTCTCCCAGGTGTTCTCTTGTCATGTCATTCTATTTTAACTCTCTACCTAGCACTCATTTCCCTCTGCCTGCTCGCTTGCTCTTCCTTTCTTTCTTTCTTTCTTTCTTTCTTTCTTTCTTTCTTTCTTTCTTTCTCTCTATTCATCCATCCATCTATCTATATACACTTTCACAAATAGAACAAAAATTGCAAAGGAGTAGAGATTTTTCTGGATCTTGTTCCCCACTATATCTCCAGTGCCCAGAAGGGACCAACCCGCAGAAAACCAGAGGTGCATTCTAGTATTACAGACAGTCAGAGTCAAATCATCTCAATATAAGACAGGAAATATCCTGTCAGGGGAAGGCAGAGAGTACTGTGGAAGCACAGAAGGGCAGCCAGCTCAGCCTATGAGAAGACTTCCCTGGAAGAGGTGGAACTTAAAGGGGGGTTTTTAATGAATCAATGTACAGGAAAGGTAAAGATGTTTGTCTGAGAAGTGACATCACCATTAGAAAAGTCTGATTTATACCTTCAGAAAAGAGTCTGGAGTCTATATAGAGAACTATTGTCAGAGACAATAGCCAGAGATAGGAGCTAGAATAAGTGGTCCTCAATGTCATTAAAGAGAATGAGGGGGACACAGACAGACAGACAGACAATACTTATCCTATAGGGTGGAGTCACATGGAAGGACTTTAAAGATATCGCTCTGGCAGCAGATTGGAAAAGCCTAGAAACAGAGACAGCAATTAAGAGATTAGTGAGGTAGTCCACGCAGAGGTGCGGAGCTTCTGAACTGGGAAGGCAGTTGCAGCCCTGGGTGGAAGAAGGGCTAAGGGCGTCATCTAAACAGGAATAGCACCCTGCAGTGAAGGACAGATGTATGCCGGTGGGGGGGGGGGGTGCTTTGTGCACAACCCCAGACTTCAGACTTGCACCGCATGGGCTGATGATATCACTTGAATAAAGAAGGGAAAGCTGATTTGAGAGAGACAGAGGAAAGTCATGAGTTCCCTTTTATTCCTGTTAAGTTTGAGATATCTGTGCGGCATTAAGAAAGGCCTTCCAATAAAAATTAGATATAAGAGTTTGAACGGGAGGTTACAAAATCAGTTAGGAGTGGAAATAGAGATTTTGGAATACCCATGGAGGTGCTCATTCACATGATAAGCACAAGTGCATTGAATCAAAAGAGGATCCAAAATAAAACAGAGGCAAGCGAGGATAAAACCTTGGCAAATGGGAAAATTTAAGTGTGGTTGGGAAAAATTACATGCAGGAGATCAAAAAGGAATAGTTACAGAGGTAGGGAAATCTTGCGGCTAAAATCTCAGAACGCTGGATGGTTTTTAAGAAGGAGGCAAATAGGAAGTGATAGGAGAGAAATCTGGTAAGAGACAGGTTAAAGGTTATCTGCATGAGTCTGGAAGTCTGGAAGTGCACTGTTTTGATAACCTTAGTGAAGGCAGTATCTGGAGGGGTCAGGAAGAGAAGATAGACTGGCATGTTGATGGGCAAGTGAGAGGTGAGGAAGGGGAGATGAGGGAATATTCACTGGATGACTTAACTTTGCATAGAATGCAAGAGAACCTAGAGAAGATGGGGCAGAGAACTCAAGGCTTGAAAGAGAAGATCGTGTCCTCGGGTAGAGGGAAGGGCCCCCGCTCTCTGAGACCAGAGGACGAGCAGAGGGATTGTAGGCACATTATTCATTGGAGAGAAGAAGGCAGGGGAATTTTCACCTGCATGAGTTCAGTCTCATCAGTGAAGGACCCTGCTGGTCTGGCGGAGAGGCTGTACACTTCCTAGTGAAGAGCAAGGGCTCGGGCAGTTACCAGTTGTCACATAACTCATGAGTCGCATGACGTTTGGAAAGTAGCTTAACCTCTCTGGGGTTCAGTTTCTTAATCTGTAGAATGGGGAGACCAGTGCCGATCTCATGGGATTATGAGAATCCAGTAAGATCACTGCCATAAAGCTAAGTACAGTGGTCTGTCAAGGCAAGCTCCGTATGCTGTTGCTGCTATTGTTGTCAGTGTTGATCTTGAAGACTGCATGGGGTATCTGGGATGGTCACCAAGAAGTATTTGAAAGGTGGTTGATGAAGGATCAATAAAAAAGATTGGCAAATGCCACTTTTTGGCGGGGGAGGGCAAATGCTAATGATAATCCCATTGGGATAGATGAGGAAGTGGTGTGAGGCAGAATGACCTTCCCCCCAAAGACTGTGGTGTATTTATGATTGTTTAACACTTTCAGGTGAGCTCCATGAAGACAAAAGTTTATGTCTAGTGTTCTCACGGATGAGTTTCCAAAATCTAGATGTGTTGTTTAGTGAATTTCTGTTTGTTTTTAAAGACAGTGATGGGTTTGTTGCCCAAAGCAGAAGCAGAAGTTGGTGATTTGATTACTGTTGCTTACTCTTTCCTTGCCTTTTACCCAATACAAACAGCTTGAAGTGACAAAATTACTTAGGGATAATCCCATCTTTTATCACATCAGGTTGTAACTATAAGGAATTTTAGGGACAGAAGTACTAAGAGGGAACAGTAGCGACTTTGACACATTTGACACCTGTAATATCTATACCCTTGGTGGCAGAAGTAGCTATTGGCAATGCTCTTGTTAATTTCCCCTCACTTTCAAGCATCCTTATCTGAAAACTGGTGTTGGAAGTGATGATTAAATTAAATAAAGTATGTGAAATGCCTGGTGTACTTCTTGGCACAGAATGAATAATTGGTAAGTATTTCTGTCTTTTCTCTCCTGTATTGGCATAGGAATGGATTCAGGCTCAAAGTATGATATAGAAGAAATTATGTTACACTAAATTCAGGAGTCCTGAATTCTCATGCCATCCATATCACTTCTATTCTATGAAACTTGAAGCAATTCACTTTAAGTCATCTACAAAATGTAGAATAATAATTTTCCTACTTTCTCAATGGGATTATTGTGAGGGTCAAATGACATCAGGCATGAAAAGCTATATGAATGTAAGGAGTCATTATTATGATCCTTAAAACCACCTAATAGACATTCTTATCTTAGGACGAAAGTCAGCCATGGTCTTAGAACTCTTCAGCATTTTCAGGCCCTGTTTTTTTGTGATGGCCAAGAAACTCAGCAGCTACCTTAAAACACAATGTATCACCTATGACTTAATAACTCTAAAACCTCAGAATATTCAGGTTTCCTTGCTATGAACTATGATTATTGTGTAAGAAATTTTCGGAAGTCAAGTAGCCAAGCAGCTTAAATGAGGAATAGTTGCTTTCTCATAGAGTCTGGAATCAGGAGTCATCCGCAGGCTTGAGTGAGGCTGAAGAATATGCTTTCAAGATGGCACACTCTTGTGCCTGTTAGCAAGAGGCCTCTGTTCCTTACCACAGGACTCTCTCCTCATAGATGGTGGGTAACTTCTTCCAGAGGGAGGAATCCAAGAAGAAGAGTGAGGAGGGAGACACAGTACCTTGTGCAACCAAGTCTCTAAAGATTCAAGCCATTAACTATACTATTTTTCTAGAAATCCATCAAGTCCAGCCACATTCATGGAGAGTTGGAGTGGAGATTAGGCTTCTCCCCTTGAAAGGAGGAATGTGAAAGAATCTGTGGACATACTTTACCTCCTCCACAACTCTCTATAGTCAAGGTCAAGGAGTGATCACCTGGGGTCCCTGCTGGACATCAGCAGAGTGTGTGGATATCTGTACTGGTTGGTGATATATTTAGCATGAGGAGACTTATCTATATAAATATTATTTCAGTTTATTGAAAAATCTCTAAGTAGTTTTTCTGATCACTTCCAGGAAACAAGTTCTAGTGAGTGGACTAGGGAGTGGACATGAGGATTTGAGCATAGGAACAGGGATGAGGTAGGGCCAAGTGGGGGAAGGGAAAAAATTAGTCACTGAAAGCACAGCTTCACAAAAGCATGTGTTTGTGGAGGGCTGGACTGTGAGTCCTGAGGAGGAATAAACTCTCTGAAAAGTGGCAATAGCTGCAGCAGCTTCATTGGTGGCTGGATGACCGAAAGAATGGGAACCATACTGGAGAAACTTCTCAGACTCTGCAAAAGAAGAGCTATCCTCAGAACTGGAGCTGGGAATCCAGCCCAAAAGAGTGAGTGGGTTCACAAGAGTCGGAGAGGGTTATTATGAGAAACCTTTCCAAGTAGATTTCAATTTTGGAGAAATACCAGCTTGTAAATTCGTCTCAGACATTTAAAACGCATTGGACGCCACCACAGCACTGGCTGTCAATTCAGCCAGCATTTACTGAGCAGCAGTTGTGTGTCAGATGCTGTTCTTATGGGGCACACATCTATTATCTCATTCAATCCTCAAAAACACCGTTTGGAAAGTTTTACTCTTATTCTCCTCTTGGAGGAGATTAGTGTTCTGGGAGGTTATGTTCCTGAGTTGATGTCACATAGGTAGCGCAAGGAAACACTGGAATTTGAATCCCAAGTTTTTAAATTTTATTAGCTTTCATTTCTTGAATGAAAAATTGCAAATGCAGATACACTGATGATTCACTATTATTTCTGAAAATATAGTAATTCTAATTGAAAGACTGAGTGGTATAGGGGAGCTGGAGCTCCATTGTCCCATGAAGAGTACCTTGCCCTTGACAACACAGTTTAAAATGGGGGTGATGGCTTTCTCTCAGGTCTCATCTGCACATTTATATCTTTCTTATTCAGAAATAAGGTTGTGTGCTCCCCACAGCAAATTGCCCACCCTTCTCAAACATTCAGGCTATACCCAATCCTAATGCATCTTCTCCCACATAACAACTAATGACAGTCCGACTACTAACACAAGCCAGCATACAATTACAAAATTTCAAATACTTGATTTGTATTTATACTTTTTATTAAAACATCAAGAGGGCAATTTGATATCTTTCTTATAATTATTATCTGTTAGAATTTGCTCATTCAGGATTATTCCTTTGAGGAAAGAAAGCATTTTCTCCATTCTCCCTCTATAACCTTTGGTTTCCACCCCTGCCCTCCAGGCTTGTATGCCATTCATTTGGCATTCCTTCACTGAGTCAATGAACATCACTCATTCACACTTTCAGTATGTGTTTATTGAGTATCTACAACATGCTAAGCACCTTGCTAGTTACTGATGAACCAATTATAATTCTGAGCCAACCACTGTGCTTGGCTCTGTAGGTACAGAGATGTCATGTAAGACAGCATCACGATATCATGAGCAAATGCAGTATAATAGGAGATGTGATAGCGTTTCAAGTAGGATACAGGGGAGATGTACGAATATTTACATCTCTAATGTTACTAGTGCTCTTATTAGTTATAATATATAATAGACAGTTATTACATAGGATGTATCACTTTATCTAGGGGTCACAGCATAATATGTCAGGTAAAAGTGACCACCAGATGGTCACTGCATGAGCCTGGGTCCCCAGAGAAGCAGCAGCTAAGAGAGGATGTAATGTGCAAGCACATCATTAAGGGAAAGATCTGAGAGACAAAGTGCAATGCGATGCGAGGGAAATGGGGAAAGCTGTCGGACTGCATGTCTGGCCCTGAGTCAGGGAAAGAGGAGAGTTGGGTGGAAGTATCCTAGACCACTCTATGGCCTTGGATGACAGAGTCCAAGTCAGCCTCAGAAGGAACGCCAGTCTTCCGGAAAAGGGTCTGCCTTAACATCTTCGCTGCCCTCCGTCAAGGTCTGAGTGGAGCTGGGGGGAAGCAGTCAGAGCTCAGCAATGGAGACCCTTGGTCAACTCTGCTCCCCATAACTGCAGGCAACCAACCCTCCAGGCAGAGAGGCCAGATTAAAGGATTTGCTTAAAGCAGTTTGGAGCATTTGAAGAGATCACCAAGCTCAAAATGGTTGGAGTATAAGGAACATTTGGGTAGGGAAAGGAGAAGCAAGAAGGCAGGTATTGAGAAAGAATACTGGAGAGGGTCAGTAGCCAGATTACAGCCTAATGTGTAAATCTAAAGGATTTGGGCCATGAGGAGACATGGGAGAATCTTAAGTAGGGAAGGAACCTAATCAGGTTTTAATAAATCAGTGGATGGATTAGAAGATGTGAAAGAGAGGAAGAGTAGGTGGGAGAACGTATGTTCCAAATGATCACAACAACACTAGAAATGCAGAGGCTCAGGAAGGTATTTGCAAGTAGAACAAACATCGCTGGATTACCAGGTATGCGGGAGGAGTCTCTGATTCCCAGCATTCTGGTTTGGGACTAGACAGTGGAGCTGTTCTCTTAGCCAGGGACTGCATGGAGAGACACTAGTTTTGGGAACGAAAGAGTCTTGGACAGTGTGGTCTTTGAGGTGTCTCAGCACTGTTTCACCCAGTGCTCTAAAGATAACTTGAGGCTTCAGTTGCGTGCTGAGGAGCTGTGAGCCTTTCCTCCTCAGGAGACATTTTAATGACCCAGCACCGTTGGCTGACTTCCTCCAAACTTGTCGGGGGAAGGTACTCCTGAGCTTGCTTCTCTTGCATCCCTGTCTCTCTTTGACCTTTGTCTACTTAGCAGAAGTTAGTCAAGAGAAAAGCAGCCACAGATTAATGTAAGGACTATGAGATCATGAGATTGCAGAATGAATTTCTCACCAAAGGGACAAGGTCCTCTGTCTGCCCCATCCTTGTCTTTGTCTTTGCTTTGGGAGACACAGCCTTGCACTCCGCAGACCGATATGTGGAGTGAATCTACAGACACTGGGCAAGACAGCCTTATCTCTGGACAGCTGCTGATGGATGGATGGTGAAACACATCAGACTTCCTTGCCCGGGCAGGGCAGAAATCATCCACAGAAATCATCAGAATCTCTAACAAAACAATGTGTTTTGCTTCCAGACTTCCTTCCTGTTACCTAAGTTTCATGTCATTAATCCAGACTACAGAAACATTGCCAGCCAAAACTGTATGCATAAATCACACAACCTTTGGGCCAGGGGGAAGAGACAGAAAGATCGGTGTGATTATCGGGGGAGTGTGAAGAGGGTTTTAAGTACTTAGTTGTGCTAAGTACTTCATAATGTTTCTTGTTCCTCTCCCCTTTCCTCCTTCTCCTCTTCTTCATCTTCTGCATCTTCATCTTTACCTGAATCCTTAGTGATCAGTCCACTTCTTGGTTCAAAGCACACTAATGGCTTCCATCTTGTTCATCATTAAAAACCCAAGCCTATACCTTGGCCTACAAGGCCTGGCACCCACTCAAACCCTCCTACCTCTAGTTATCCCTTTGCCTTCCCCCAACTTCTTCCCTCAGCTCCAGCCACACTGACCCCTTTGCTGCTCCTAGAGTCCTTGGCTCTGGCCTCAGAACCTTTGGATTTGTTGATTCCTCTTCCTCCCAACAACCGCGTGTCACCTGGCAAGTTCCTAGCAATCTGCCTGGCTTCAAAATTGCAACTCTCGTTCCCTCATCGTCCACATCCCCTGCCCTGCTGTAATTTTATTCATCGACCTTATCACTTTCCAGTATACCATATAATTTCATTATTTTCATCCATCAGGAGTCTCTCTGTACTAAAGTATAAGGCATGGAGATTTGCTACTTTGATTTCCTGCTGTGTCCTCATCACATTACAACAGGGCCAGGCTCTAAAGAGGCAAATATTCACGATTCCCATTCACAGATGGGTGGCTTAACTGAGAAAACCAAAATCATTTTCCCAGGTCACATAGTTAGTAAACAGCAGGGTTTATAATCAAACCCAGGTCTGTCTGGCCCAAGACTCACGTTCTTTATGCCACTGTAGGTTTCCTTCCTCTCCAAACTGCCAGCTAAATATTTTCATAGGATCAGGGATGAAGAGGGGTGGGATGGGGACAGTTGCCATTCAGAGAACTGCTTCTCTCTAGACTTGGAGTTCTCGGTCCGGGAGCCAGACGGTGAGGGACCTGTGTGAAAGGCCAAGAAAGGAAAGAAATGGTACCAAGGACAAAGTGGGGGATCTGCATGACCTCCCTGGAAAGCTCTTTCCCCACACCCTGGCTGGATCGCAGGCACACAGACTGTGGGAAAACTAGTGACACACACGTGGCAGCCAGGGTTTCCTTTTAGACCAGCATTCACCGACGTCTAATTGGAGTTCACGGTTTCTTAACAGAGGCTGCTTTGCGGTTCAGAAATAGGAGTTAAAATACTGCGAATGGTGCAGTTTTTTTGAGAAATGTCACTCCTTAGCAGGACTGCGTTTCAATATTCTTTCCATGTTTGGTTGGTGTGTGTATGCAATGTTTTTAAAAAAATTATACGCCTCCTCGCACCAGCCCCTGGTGGCAGGTTGTGTCTGAGTCTGTTCAGAGGATCTGGCAGAAACGGTATTGAACCATATTTCAATGCAGCTTTCTGTGCTGCACATAACCTACATTTCTGTAGCAGTCGGTTAGGAGCAGGGCAGTTCCTGGCACTCACAGCTGACACGGAGTCCTGGGGAGCCCTGGCTCCCTTCTCCCTTCCCTCCGTGGGGCGTCAGGGAGGAAAGGTCAGAGGCTAGACTCAGATCATTACTGCCTCAGGAATGAGCGCTTTCCTCTGAGGACCCCTGGAGTGTAATTCATTTCTTCTGTCTGTCTTCTCAAGTATTAACAAAGTCAACAAAAAAAGGATTTTTTTTCTCCCCCATCAGGACTTACCAGCCCTGGAGGAGAGCTGTCAGCACGAATTTTAATCACAATGTCTATTTTTCAGCCCTGAATTTTCCATAATCAATTTCTTTTTTTTGTTTTTGTTTTTGTTTATTAATTGAAAGTGAACACGTAGAGAGTTTGAGAAGTGCTGCATCTTGACCCCTAGGAGACAGCTCATTCGCTTTCAGAACATGGCTGGCGTGCGCTTCTCCACAGAGCCCAGCCTTATGTAAGAAGTACATTAGAAGCTGGGTTTTTGTTTTTTTTTTTTCTTTTTGGGAGTGATTCACCCTGTGCTTCTTTAAATGGGTCAGTTTGTGCTGTAAATTTACACAAAAGAGTCAAATCCTCTCCACTTATTTATTTATTTCAGGGACAAATCTGTAGAGGAGACAAGACACATGTGGATTCTCCTTATATCGACCTTTCTTTGTTACTGTGCCTCCGCGGTGCCCTGGTTTGTTTTCCTCTGATTTCTCTACCCCATGTACCTTCCTGCGTGAAGGGGAGGGGACTGTGAGGCAGGGGGCCAAGGCCACCAGCGACCCGTGGCCGTGGCCATGTGACTGCTGCGAGCCGAAGGGCCTGTGCTGACGGCATCTGATTAGGCACGGATAGAGTGTTCGGTTTGTTTGTCTGTGTGGTGGTTTCTCTGCCAGGATTTAATGAGGGGAGGTCAGTGTCTCAGGGATGAGAGCAGCTCATCCTTCCATTGTTCTTCTACTTGACACTCCTCAACCCCACTTGGCCTATTTACTGACTGCATGTTTGCTAGGATGACTGTAACGAAGGGCACGGGCTGAGTGACACAGACAGCAGCAGTTTAATCGCTCACAGCTCTGGAGGCTAGAAGTCCACGATCAAGGTGTCCCCAGGCCATGCTCCCTGGGAAGGTGCTGGGAAGGATGCTCCAGGCCTCTCACACGGGTAGTTTCTTCACTTGTGGCAGCCTAACTCCGATCTTCACATGGCCTTTCCCACCATAGATGTGTCTGTATCTAAATTTCCCTTTTCTGTAAGGACCACGGTTGCACTGGACGAGATCCATCCTACTGTAGTATAACTCAACTAATTACCTCTGCAATGACTGTATCCAAATAAGGTCATAAGGTCATATTCTGAGTTAAGGGGGCATAATTAAATCCACAACACTATTGCACAACAATCCTTTTTATTTCTTGTTGTTTAACACATTATCCCTAACCTTGGTGCTCTACACCAGGGTGGCTCAGTGGGTTAAGTATCTGACATCAGCTCAGGTCATGATCCTAAATTCCTGAGATCAAGTCCTGCATTAGGCTTCTTGCTCAGCGGGGAGTCGGCTTCTCCTTCTGCCCCACCCCCACTCGTTTTCGTTTTCTCTCTCTCTCTTTCTCCATCCCTCAAATAAATAAATAAAATCTTAAAAAAACAAATAAACTTGGTGCCCTAAACATTTACCATCTCACAGTGACTGGGGGTCAAGAGTCCAGGTACGGTGTAACTAGGTTTTCTGGCTCTGAGGTTTTTGTAAGTCTTCGGTCAAGTCTGCCTGGAGGGTGAATCTCCCCTCATCTCCCTCAAGTGCTTGTTGGCAGGATCTGGTTCCTGGTGAGTTGTTGGAATGAGGGTCTCCATTCCTCAGGGCATACTGGCCAGAGGCATTTCTGGGTGTGGGCAGCTCACAACTGAGCAAACAAGCAAGAAGGCAGGAGACAGTGTGGGAAGCAACCACAGAGAAATCACAGTCTTCTATAACCTAATCATGCAGTAACACTGTCCATATTCCATTTGTTAGAAATAAGTCGCCAGATCCAGCCCATGCTCAAGGGGAATAGGGGGCGCCTGGGTGGCTCAGTGGGTTAAGTGTCAACCTTCAGCTCAGGTCATGATTCCCAGGGTCCTGCGATTGAGTCCCACATCGAGCTCCCTCCTCAGCAGGAGCCTGCTTCTCCCTCTACCTGCTGCACCCCAGCTTGTGCTGCCTTTCAGTGGGGGGTGGGGATGGCACCAGGACACCCAAACCGGCATACAGAGATCTTAGGTAGCACTTCCAAAGCTGCTTACCTTGGTCAGCCCTCTGGGTCATCCGTTTTCATGAAAACCAGTACATGTTTGCACCCAGCTAGTTTGCTTTGCCTGCTTCTTGACGGTAGACATTCTGGGGTCTGCTGACCTCTTCATTTTTTTACTTCCTCTATTCCTTTTAGTCCAAAATAACAGCATTTCTACTGCTATAGTTGTCTTAAAATCTCTGAGAGATTTCTGTGACTCTTACTGGGGTTTGTTATACTAAAAAAAAAGTACTGCCCTGAAATGTCTTAGAGAAAGCCTCTCTAGCTTTGGGCCCTGTTGAGAAGACAGAGACAAAGCTCTTACACTTCCCAGAGGCCCTGTTATTCCACTGGGACAACGTGTGTGTAATACCCTTACTCTTAGCAGCAGCCTCTGGGTGGGACAGACTAACGGTCTGACCCTTTGATCATTTGGAAGTCTTCACCAAAGGTAATGCTGTCTCATTCAGCTTTATCTCTAGACCGTATTTTCCTGACTACGTGGAAGCCATTTCTTAATTTGCACATCTTTTGCTGTCCAGAGACACTGGCAATTTTCAAAGTCATCAAGTCTTGGCTCTTTATCATAGAGCAGTTCTCTTCTTTCAATCTGTCACTCTGGCAGTTGACTGTAAGCAATAAGAAAAGGCTACAATAGGGCTTGATCCCCAAATTCCTTAGTGCTGGTCAAGACCAAGTTGTGAGGTGGAAAATGTACTTTAACAGCCACTGCCCACCCCCAAAACACACAGGGAATAAATACAGATGCTCTCTGCAGCATCTCCCTGCTCTACTCCCCCCACCCCCCATCAGCTTCACTGCCCTTTGCTGTTCCTGACTACTTAGGCCAACACTTTTAGTACCCCCAGCTTGCAAAGATCTTGTTTCTAAAAGCTCAAGTATGTTAGATTCAAGTCCTTGGACACTTAGAGATCTGTAATGATAGATTCATCTTACAAGCAAACCATCGACAGTGCTGTAGTTAGCTAATATGTTATCCCCGCTACATTATCTCAGTGAAAAGATATATACTTTAAGGAGTAGTAAATTCATATAGTTATATAAAGTTATAAATCTAATGATTTACATTTGACTAGCTTTTCCACGAATTTTACCATTTATTGTTTACAAAGGTAATCCATTTGTTCCTCACAAAAGTCCTCCTATATAGGAGATGTCCTAACCCCAATTTAGAGGGTATAAAACTGGGGCTCGGGAAGGGCAAGTCATTTTCTCTGTGTTTTCTATCTGACTTAGATGGTGTCGAGTGGCACCAGGACTCCAGACTCCATCCCTTGTACTTCCTCTGCATTACAGATGTCCTGCAGAGACACTGTAAAGGGGACAGTTCCTTGGCGTGGGGATCGTGGCGGATTTTCACTAGGATGATTTCTACATGTGGCTGATTGTCTCTACATCACTGAGTTGGCCTACTACAGACACTGCAATGACTTCTGCAGTGCAGACTCTGTTTTGTTTTGGTCCAGACCTGGGTTGCCTGGAGAACGCTGCATCAGAGCATGGTCTCCCTGAGACTCTCTGAGAGCATGTGCTGGCTTTCTTGATCCTCTTCCTTGACCTATCAGTACATGGATGAGACACTCTGTTTGCAGAAACGTATGGATGGCTTTCAATAGTGGATTTGGACACTTCCTGAAAGGTTTGACTGGTTTGTAGTTGGTGCTGATTAGCAAATGAGTGGAGCCTGAAGGGGAACACAAAAGAGAGGAAAAGGAAGTTAGTACAGAATCCTCTCACAAACTTCTTGATCTGTACATTTGTCATTTTGGAGTTTGTGGAAATTTAGGTGGGCTGACAGAATACTGCTGAATTTGGAATTGAATATTTCAAAGGACGTGGTCTGCCCCAGCTCCAGGAATTCAGCGTGTGGGAGGTGAAAGAGCCTGTGGAATGGCTATGTCCATATTTTCATTGAATAGATGAAGAAGTTGAGGCTTGGGGGTGTGGGGATGAAGCTACACTTGCAGTGGAGCAATTTAGCAGTAAATCCAGGCTTAGATCCTAATTGAATGCTTTTCCTGAGTTCACTTGTTGCATAGCACGTTTTGGGGGTTTGATAGTAAATAGTAATTGTCAAATAATGTGTTAAGAAAATGGCACTATCGTTGAAGTCCTATTTTTAACACTAGCAGGCCAACCCAAGTACCAGAGTCCTCCCTGCCCCCTTGATGACTCCTGCATTGGTACAGACCCTATGCCTCCTCTGTCAGCTTCCGGCTCTCCTCTTTTCTATCTATCCCAGCCTGGCATCTCTCCCTGCAAGCTGGCTACATTCCATCCCACCATCCTTCACAATCCCCTTCCCAGCAATCTGCTTCATACAGTATTTCTTTTCTGTTTTTTTTCACTCTGGTTCCCTGTCCTTCCTTTCTTATGAGCTCACCATGGATCCCACCAACACATGCTTCTGCCAACTCATTCCTTTGCTTCTGCAACTGTGCTTTGTGGACTTGAACACCTCTCTGCCTAAGGGCTGCCTTGAGGAGTGGCTTTTCCCCTCTACATTGCTGACCTAGGCATAGTAGGCATCATTTGGAGTTGCTGGCCTCCAGTTTCTCAAAAGACATGTGCTCCAGGACATTTACATGTGAGCTGAAGGAGAAGAAGACAGTATATCAAGAGTTTGGATATTTCTTCTTTCCTGATCCCTGAGCTTAGAGGCACTGAAATGTTAGAGAGAGAACTATACATTATTTGAGCATAATAGTGGCCATTCTTTCCATAAAGTGCACCCATTATTTTTCTTCACTTTGTTTTGCCGTTTGAGGAAAGTTACTGGATTTTACATGGTTGTGGAATTTATTTAAAAAAAAAAGGGAACTCTGCAAAAAGCCTGGGAAGATGGCAGAGAAGTAGGATCCTAGGTTCATGTCATGTAAATATACCTAGATCACAGCCACATCAGTGCAACTAACCCAGAAAATAACCAAAATGTATCAGAACAACCTCTCTACAGTCAAGCATAGTGGGGAGGCCATATTGAAAATGGTAGAAGGGCAGAGATGTGGTCAGGAACTAAACTTCCTGTGAGAACAACCATAAATAGGAGGGACACCAAGAGCATGTTGAAGATTGAAGGGCAAGGAGCACACCACACACCCAGACATGGGGGGACCTGTCCTGGGAAGATGAGTCCCCATAACAATTAGCATAAAGAACCAGAGGGACTTAACTATGCTAGTTTTTATAATCAGTGGGGCTTAACTCTGAGTACTTTAAAAATCAGCAGGCTTAGCAATGGGAGAGCAACAGAGCAATAGGAAACTGAGCCTCTGCTCTTAAAGATCCAGCATAACAAACAACCCTGTGGATACAGCATAGAAGTAGCAGGGGTATACTGAAAGGATGTTTATTTCCTAATCTCAGAACATGCACTAGATGTGGAGGAGTCTTTATGAAACTTATCCAAGGACAAAAGAGCTAGCAGGTGCCATTTCTTCTCACCTCCCAACCTTCAGCCTAGATATCCTGACACCTGCCAGAACCAATGTGTGAACACTCGCTACCTAGATTGCTAAAAGCACACCCTGCCCCTATGTTCTCCTGTGGATCTGCTTCAACCAACCTACCCCACTTGGGGGAGTCCTAAGATGATACCTGACATTCTTCAGGCAGCCCCAACAGTGACTAGGACTTGCCCTAGGTAGAGAGAAAGATAACCACACACACCAGTTTGACTGGAGCCCCAGCAGTGGGTTGGAGGCAGATATTTGATCTCACTATGAGCCCAACCCACCAACAAAAAACCCATGCGGTAAGGGGAAAGATCCCTGTAGCTTAGGGTCACTGCAACCCCAACAGACTGACTAAAGACAGACATCTGATCTAACCCAACTACAAGCCTAAGGCAGCCCCAGACTGTTCCCTAAGGCACAGGTACCAAACCCTGCCCACAAAAGACAAAGGAGACCATTGTAGCCAACTGGACTGAAAGCAAAAGCATCTCAATCACAACAGTAGGGGGCACAAAACACACATAAGAGATACCCCCAAATCACCTGGATCTCAGGAACAGAGGACACTGCACTGTGGGGCACTAAAGGACCTCTTCTTCGTAAGGCCAGTACTTCCAAGACCAGGAGACATAGCTGGCTTTTCTAAACATAGAAACAAACACAGAGAATTAGACAAAATGAAGAGATAGAGGAAAACATCCCAGATGAGAAAGTAGGACAAAATCACAGCAAAAGAGCTAAATAAAATGGAAGTAAGTAATATTCTTGATAGGAAATTCAAAGTAATGGTCATAAAGTTACTTACTAGACTTGGGAAAAGAATGGAGGATCTCAGTGAGAACTTCAACAAAAAGATAGAAAATATAAAAATTAACCAGAGATGAAGAACTAAATAACTGAAATTAAAAATACACTAGAGGAAATAACAAATAGATTAGAGAAAGCAGAAAAACATATCAGCAAGCTGGAAGACAGAGTAATAGAAAGGAACCAAGCTGAACAGCAAAAAGAAAAAAAAGAAAGATTAATAAAAACAAGAATAGACTAAGGAACTCAGCATCATCATCAAGCATAATAACATTCATAGGGATGAATATGAATAATATAATAACATTATAGGGATCCTAGAAGGACATGAGAGGGAAAGAGGGTCAGAAAATTAATTTGAAGAAATAATAGCTGAAAACTTTCCTAATTTGGGGAGGAAAACAGAAATCCAGATCGAGAAGGCACAGGGAGCCCCCAACAAAATCTACCCAAGGAGGTCCATTCAAGATACATAGAAAGTAAAACAATAAAAATAGTGAGAAAGAATTTTAAAAACAACAAGAGAAAAGAAAATAGTTACATACAAGGGAAACCCCATAAGACTATTAGCTGATTTTTCAGCAGAATTTTGCAGGCCAGAAATGAATGGCATAATATATTCAAAATGCAAAAAGTTAACAACAACAACAAAAAAAAAAAACACCTTCAGTCTAAAGTAGTCTATCCAGCAAGGCTATTGCTCAAAATTAGAAGATAAATTAGAAGATAAAGAGTTTCCCAGACAAACAAAAGTTAAAGGAGTTCATCGCCATGAATCTAGCCTTATAAGAAATGTTAAAGGGAGTTCTTAGAGTAGAAAGAAAAGTAGTAAGAATGTTATGAGAGGACAAAAAAAATTTCACGGGTAAGTGCAAACATAGTAAAAATAGTAGATTAATCATATATAAACAGTATGGAGATTAAACCACAAAGTTGTGAAATCAATCTTATCTATAAAAATCAGTCAGAGGGTTTGCAAAATAAAAAAGATCAACAAAATTGAAAAAAAATTAGCTAGACTAATCAAAGAGAGAGAGAAGATTCAAGTAAATAGCAGCAGAAACAAAAGAGGAGAAATAATAACCAGCTCCACAGAAATACAAAGAAATATAAATAATATGAAGGATTATATATTTTACATGAAAGATTATATGCCAATGTTTGGACAATGCAGGAGAAATTGATAAATTCCTGGAAACATTTAACCTTCCAAAACAGAATCAGGGAGAAATAGAAAATTTGGATAGAATGATTATTACCAATAAAATTGAATCAGTAATCAAAAAACTCTCAACAAACAAAAGTCCAAGAACAAATGACTTCACAGGTGAATTCAGTCAAACATTTAAAGAAGAGTTAATATGTATTCTTCTTAAACTATTCCAAAAATTAGAAGAGGAAAGAAAGCTTCCAAAATCATTCCATGAGGCCAGCATTACCCTGATGCCAAAAATCAGATAGACACTAAAAAAAGAGATAACTATAGTCCAATATCTCTGATAAACAGATGCAAAGATCCTCAACATAATACTGTCGAACCAAATCCAACAGTCATTAAAAAAAAATTTATCACAATCAAGGGGGATACTAGGATGGTTCAATACTTGCAAATCAATATGATACAGCACATTAATAAGAGAAAGGACATAAGACCATATGACTATCTCACTAGATGCAGAAAAAGCATTTGACAAAGTACAACAGATATTCTATTCATGATAAATACTCTCAACAAAGTAGGATTAGAAGGAACATACTTCAATTAATAAAGGCCATAAATGAAAAACTCACAGCTAACAATATACTCAATGATGAAAAAAACTGAAGGCTTTCCCTCTGACATCAGGAATAAGACAAGGATGTCCACTCTCACCACTTTTATTCAACATAGTACTAGAAGTCTTAGCCCCAGCAGTGAGACAAGAAAAAAAAAATAAAAGAAATAAAACTTTCACTATTTGCAGATGACATGGTATTATACAGAAAAAAAACCCAAAGACCCCACCAAAAATTACTGGAACTGATAAATGAATTCAATGAAGTTACAAGATACAAAATCAATATACAGAAATTTATACACTAAAAATGAATTAGCAGAGAGATAAATTTTTAAAAATCCCATTTGCAGTTGTCCCACAAAGAATAACATACCTAGGAACAAATTTAATCAAGGAGGTGAAAGTCCTGTATTCCAAAAACTATAAAAAACTGATGAAAGAAATTGAAGATGACATAAACATGCTCATGAAGTGGGAGAACCAATATTGTTAAAAATGTCTATACTACCCAAAGCAATCTACAGATTTAATGCAATCCCTACCAAAACATAAACATTTTTCACAGAACTAGAACAAATAATCCTAAAACTTATATGGAACCACAAAGACCCCAAATAACCAAAGCGATATTGAAAAAGAAGAACAAAACTGGAGGTACCATGACCACTGATTTCAAGACATATTACAAAGCTCTAGTAACCAAAACAGTATGACACTGGCACAAAAATAGACACATAGATCAATATAACAGAATAAAAAGCCCAGAAATGAGCCCTTGCTTTTATGATCAATTAATCTACAACAAAAGGGGCAAGAATATACAATGGGAAAAAGCCTCATCAACAAATGGTATTGGAAAAATTGGACAGCTTCCTGAAAAAGAATGAAACTGGACCACTTTCTTATGTCATACACAAAATAAACTCAATATAGATTAAAGGCCTAAATGTGGGACCTGAAACCATAAGACTCTCAAAAGAAAACCTAGGTAGTAACCACTTTGATATCAGCCATAGAAACATTATTTTAGACATGTCTCCTTTGGCAAGGGAAACACAAGCAGAATTAAACTATTTGGACTATACCAAAATGAAAAGCTTTGGCACAGACCATCAACTAAATAAAAAGAAAATCTACAGAATGTGAAAAGGTATTTGCAAATGATATATCTGATAAGGGGTTGATATCCAAAATATATAAAGAACGCATACATCAACACCGAAAACCCCCAAATAATCCAATTAAAAATGTGCGGAGGGAGGCATCTGGGTGGCTCAGTGGGCTAAAGCCTCTGCCTTCGGCTCAGGTCATGATCCCAGGGTCCTGGGATTGAGCCCCGCATCAGGCTCTCTGCTCGGTGGGGAGCCTGCTTCCTCCTCTCTCTCTCTGCCTGCCTCTTTGCCTACTTGTGATCTGTCTGTCAAATAAATAAATAAAAATCTTAAAAAAAAAAATGTGTGGAGGACACGAACAGACATTTTTACGAAGAAGACATACAGAGGTGTAACAGATATATGAAAAGATGATCCACACCACTCATCACCAGGGAAATGCAAATCAAAACAACAATGAGATATCTCCTCACACCTGTCAAAATGGATCAAATGACAAACAGGAACAGTAGCATAACAGCAAGTGTTGGGAAGGAGCTGGAGAAAAGGGAGCCCTTGTACACTGTCAGAGGTCATGTAAACTGGTGCAGCCACTGGAAAGCAGTGTGGAGTTTCCTGAAGAAATTAAATATAAAAATGCCATAGATAATGGATAAAGAAGACGTGGTGTATATATAAAATGGAATATTATTCAGCCATGGAAACAAACGAAGTCTTATCCTTTGCAAGAACGTGGGTGGATCTAGAGGGTACAATGCTACATGAGTGAAATGAGCTAGTCAAAGACAAATACTGTATGCTTTTACTGATATGTGGAATTTAAGAAACAAAATAAATGAATGAGGAAAGGAAAGAGACAAACAAAAAAGGTAGAGAATGAACTGGTGATTGCCAGAGGGAGGTGGGTGAAAAGATCGATGAGTAAGTGAAAGGGATTAAGAGAACACTTATCATCAGGGGCACAGGGGTGGCCCAGCCAGTTAATCATCAGACTCTTGGTTTCAGGAGGTTATGATCTCAGGGTCATGAGATCAAGCCCCACGTTAGGCTCCATGCTGGGTGTGGAGCCTGCTTGAGATTCTCTCTCTCCCTGGACTTGCCTCTCTGTGTGCCCTCTCTCTAAAATAAATAAATAGATAAAATCTTTAAAATAAAGAGAGCACTTACCTTGATAAGCACTGAGTCATGTATAGAATTGTTAAATCATTATGTTGCACACCTGAAACTAATATACAAATGTATGTTAATTATACTTGAATTATATATGCATATATATACATAATATATGTATATAATATATGTATACATAATATATGTATATATATAATATATGTATATAAATATACATAAAAGAATGTATAAAAGAAATATGGTTTATATCTGAAAACATATCTGATTTCAAATACTTCTGGTGTTTCTAGACCAGCACTGTCCAGTAGAACTCCCTGTGATGATGGAAATGACTTGTCTTTGTTCTATACAATGTAGTAGCTGCTAGCCACATGTGCCTGTGGAATACTTAAAATGTGGCCAGTATGGCTGAGGAACTGAATTTTTAATTGTATTTAATTTTAATTATCTTACATTTAAATAGCCACATGTAACTACTGGGTATGGCAGTGGACAGTATAGTCTGGATAATGTTAGCTTTTTTTTTTCCTTTTGGCATGAGGGAATATTGCACACCCATCAAATATTAGCATTCATCCCACCCCCACTATGTTTGTGTAGTATGCCATTGTTTCCCATGATTCTTCTCCTGTCCTGAAGACATGTAGAACCAGAGCTGCCCTTGGGTTCCAGAAACCATGTCTTACTTCAACACCCTGTTTTTCTTTCTGCCAATTACATAAGATACAGTAATCTACTGAGCCTAAAGCATGGGCCCATGTAGCAGAGTAATACTAATACTAGTAATGATAATAAGAGACAACATTGATTTGTTGTTCCATATGGACGCGGTATTTTATACTTCCATGTATACTAACTTATTTCAATTTCACAGCAGCCTGTGAGACCCATACTGTTATTATATCACCCTCATCTAATGGATCAGGAAACTGAATTAAAGACCCCAAAGCTACTGAGTGCAAGATCTGTGATTTGAGGTCTGGCTTTTAATGGTAGAGCTCATTCTCTGACAACTTCAGCGTCCACTGTTTTTACTAGGATTCTGTTATTCATGATAAATGATGTATTGAGTCCATGGCCACATGACTGAACTCAACAGCCTCTCCTCCCTGCTACAGAGGTCATGATGTCATTTGGCTCAAAGCCTTAACCCACTAATCTCATGGTAGATCTTTCCAGCATGGCCAGCCTCCATCTTGAAATTATGTAGGGATTCACTACGAGTCACCTCATTAGCGTATGCTGTCAGGACCCACTATGAATAACAAAGGCACTCCTACCATTTTACTGATGTCTTTCTTCCTGTGCGAAAGCCTTTTAGTTTGATGTAGTCCTAATTGTTTATTTTTGCTTTTGTTTCCCTTGCCTTGAGGAGACAGAGCCAGAAAAAAAAAAAAAGAAAAATGTTTCTAAGGCTGATGTCAAAGAGATTACTGCTTAGGTTTTCTTCTGGGAGTTTTATGGTTTCAGGCATCACATTTCGGTCTTTAATCCACTTTGAGTTTATTTTTGAGTATGGAGTGAGAAGGTAGGCCAATGTCACTCTGGCACATAGCTATCCTGTTTTCCCAACGCTATTTATTTACTGTATATTCTTGCTTCCTTTGCCATAGATTAATTGACCATTAAAAATATGGGTTTATTTCTGGGCTCTCTAGTCTGTTCTATTTATCTGTGTCTGTTTTTGTCCTAATACCATACTGTTTTGATGACTATAGCTTTGGAATGTGTCTTGAAATCTGCTTTGTTTTCCTCATTGTACGCTGTTGTTTCCTTTGCCATAGATGAATTGACTATCCTTTTTATGGTGACGGAAGGTAATTATTTGTGTCATGGTGAGCATTTCATGATGTATATATTGTTCACCTGGATCTAATATAATATTGTATGCCAATTATATTTCATCTAAAAAATAAATGAATAAAGAAGTACACACAGGGAAAAAAAGCCAAACATCACTTTGAATATGTTAGAAACAGAAACAAAAAACAAAAAGCAAAAACACTCCTAACAAATTGGGAAATTCCAAGTGCTTATTTCCACTCCAGGAACCTGGAACAGAAATAAATAAATAAATAAATTCTTTATTATATAATGGCTACTTCATAAATTTTCCTTTTAAGTTATTAAGAGTTAAGGATGAGGACAGAAGAATCTCTATTTTTTTTTTTAAGATTTTATTTATTTATTTGACAGAGAGAGATCACAAGTAGGCAGAGAGGCAGGCAGAGAGAGAGGGGGGAAGCAGGCTCCTCGCTGAGCAGAAAGCCCGATGTGGGGCTCGATCCCAGGACCCCAAGATCATGACCTGAGCTGAAGGCAGTGACCTAACCCACTGAGCCACCCAGGCGCGCCTAATTTTTTTATAGTTACTGGACTTATTCACCTTTACTGTCTGATTTAATCCTCATGACTCTAACATGTGGAAGATACCATTGATGTCTTTGTTTTATAGACAGATAAGCTGAAACTAAATAAAGATAAAAACATGGTATAAAAATATCCAACTAATAATAATGAATGTTGGAGTTTAAAATCAAGTTTTCTAACTTTAAATCATAAGCACTTTGAATCTATAAGAATAGTAGATAGAGATAAGAATAGAGATGCTTTGAATGTTCTTAGTTACTTTTCTTTATCTGTAAATGAAGGCCAGGAGTGGATTTGTCCAAGATATAGGACAGGGAACGAAGGAATTTGAGTATCTGGGAATTAGGCTTTTCCCCAGTGTGCCAATCGATTCCTTCTCTGGTCTCCTGTGTTTATTTGGAGAAGGCTATGCATTGATTCTGTATCAGGCCTTATTGCAGGATGAAATACAGAAATCGAGTCCCAGGCTAATTTGTAGGGAGGACAGGCAGTCAACAGAAGATGACCATATGATGTACTTGGGGAAACAGTAGAGGAAAACACTTAGGATGGGTCCTGACAACGACTGGCTAGGGAAAAGGGCATAAGGAAAGATTTCCTGCATGAGACAAAGTAGGAGCTGAGGCTTAGAAACAAACCAGGACTAACCAGGTCTCCAGATCTGTAAATGAATGGAAAAGCGATACTGGACTGTCACCTAGATCTGGGAGGCTGATGGGTCCCAATGATGCCCCAAAGCCTAGTGCTTTGCAGCTCCCTTGCTCTGTTTGCATCTGCCCCAGCTGTGACTAGAACATTGTAGGAGGAGTGGAATCCCCCCAGTAACAGGGTCTGGGATGTGAGGATGTGGGCCTCAGAAATGCTAGGGGTATACAGGTGTGTCAGGGCTCCACTGAGTTTTTCATCTATAAAATGAGGACTTTGGTCTTTCTTATGTGATCCCTGGGGTCTTTCTGTGTCTAACATTTCATTATTTTGTGATTTTATGAAAAACGTTTTGCAAAGCAAATGAATAGTGTAAACAAGATTATAGAGAGAATATTTGCCTTCTTAAGGGAATGAATTGTTCTCAAGCACTTTAGGAGCATTCATTTGCATATAAACAATGCAAATTCTATATAAACAGAGGCAGCTTGTTTCCTTAGGTGTTTTGGTAAGTTAATTACAAATCATTCTTGTCAACTTTCCTAGTCTGTGTGTATTAGGAGGTGATGGACTTGCATTCATTTTAAATATTCTATACTTTTGAATATTCTCGGCTTCTTGAGTGTTCATAATATCTTACTTTTCTCTGAATTAGCTTAAATTTCCTTAAATGATTTCTTTATTCAGTGGTCTATAAATATATAGGATTTGTTTTTCCAAGAAGGATTTGGAGAAATTCATCTTGCACTACCCATATGTTTGAGGGGCTGACAGAACTCCCCATTTTCAGTCCTCTTGGATTGGTAAGATCCAAAGTCCTGTCGTTTCTTTTAACTCCCAGTGTCTTGTGGTCTTTCTACATTTTTCTCCCTCTATACATTTGAGTGCTTCTCCCCTCCACCCCCATGCCATGTCACTCAGACTACATCAACTTCCACTAACAATTAACATTTTCCAAGTATTTTATTTGTCTAGATGAAATTCAAAGATGAAGGCATCACACAGAGGTAGCACCATGCACAGAACAAATCCATTTTCCTGGTTCCATCCTCTCCACGTTTCATCTCATCTCCCACATTTTCTTTTTTTTTTTTTTTTTCTCTTTTTTCTCCAAACCCCTTTCTTCCGCTGCCTTTCACCATTCTCGGAATCAAGACACATTGTACCCCTTGTCTGAAGCATTGCAGTTTACTGATCACTTGCTGTGGCTTGGGCATTCCCTTCAGGTTTTCTTCTCTACTCCCGGGTGGCTGTTCAAAACCTTCCAAATACATTTGGTTGGGTCCAGGTAGGTTAAGGCAAGGATATTTTAAGGAAGCACGTTTCTGCCAAGAAGACTGGGAAAGGCTGGAGAAGCCTGGGGTGAAGGATGAGCTCCCTGGAAGAGAGTGTGCATACCTAGAAGCACGTGGGAGTGTGGCAGGTGTAGAAACTTCAAGTACCTCTCAGTGGTGGGAGTTTAGTGTGATTACAGGGAACAGTGACAAAAAGATGGAGCTGGAAAAGAAGACAGGGGTGTCATCACAAATGACTTTTGTGTATTCCACTTCTCTCCAGGAGGTGAGGTTCGGTGGGCTGAGGTCCAGAGCCAATGACCAAGAAAGAATTCTTGAGACTTCTTTGGTGCAAAATGGTGGTTTATTAAAGCACGGGGACAGGACCTGTGTGGGCAGGAAGAGCTGCGGCTGCCCCGGGTTGTGAGGGATGGCAGGTTATGTACCCCGAGGTTGGGGGAAGGTGAGGGGAAGGGAGGTTTCAATGGAGTTTTCATATGCTAAAGAGGGCCTACAAGGTGCCAGGATGTCCCAGGCCTACCGGAGGCCTTGCCCTTGTGGCTGGATCAATGTTGTCTTTAGACCATCCATTAACATTAAGATAGTAGGGAGACTTTTTGGTGGGGTGTCACAATCCTGCTATCAATCGTCTTTGTTAGTGAGATTTAGGACATTTGTAAGCCAAGGGAGACTCCTGTCTAGCAGGATTGTGAGCTCTGCAAGTTAGCTATTTGCTTATTGCTCATGGCAGTCAGGGCTGCCTGAGGGATGCTACACATAGGACTGAGGGGGAGCGGATGGAGACGGGGGTGCAAGGTGCCAGCTTTTGCTTTGTCTTCAGCCAGACTCATGTTCCCTCATCAGTGGGAACCCAGTGAAGCACTGCAACACCAGTGTAATGAGGCAGCAGAGCTGGTGTCAAAGATGCCAGAGAGAAGCCAAGTGTCCTGTCAAGGGCCTGGGATCAGGCATGGGCAGGGGGTGCAAAGGACTTGACATATTTCAGGGAGAAAAAGAAACAAACCTGGGAAAACAACTGAATTTCTGCCTTGAACTCCTATTTGTTGGGTTAGGGAAGGCAGGAAAAGAAAGAATAGAAATTGGGAGAAACTTGCTTGGGGAATGTAGTTTTTTATTTGTTTGGTTTTATTTTGTTTCTGGAAAACGTAGTTTAATTTAGTTTATCTGCATCCTGTGATAATAAACCGAGCAAAGATGACTAGTTCTTGGATGTCATTCATGACACATCTCAGGCAATAGATTGAGCACATTCAAAGCCATGACTGTTCAGCAGCATGTGTGTGGAAGGTGTCTGGAACATAGTTTCTCATCCAACACAACTAACACATTCTGGCCGCATCATTTCATAGAAATTGTGGCCCATGATTTCATTTCTCACGTCCCTGTAAACTTGCTCTCTGGGTTTCAGACACTAGGCTTCATCATAGCTGAGGACAGTCTGCTTTGTTTTTTAATTGGCTTATTGAACAGTTTAAATCCAGTGTGGGACAAACACATCAATTTTTCTTCAGTAGCCATCTCCGGACACACTAGTAAGGATATATTTCCCACCTTCCCCCCACCACCTTGATAACATTGCAGAAAGACCACATACATTTCTGGGCATTTTCCATGGTGAAATCTCGGTACTGAAGACTCCATTTTAGGTAAAAAGAATGAGATCTTGCCAATCATGACAGTATGGGTAGACCTAGAGGATATTGCTAAGTGAAATAAGACTGAAAGAAAAAAAAACAAATACCGTATGATTTCATTTATATGTGGAATCTAAAACACAAACCAACAAGTTTTTTTTAACAGCAGAAATAGAGCCGCTAATACAGAGAACACAGTAAAAACCAAGTAAATTCAGAGAACACACTGGTGGTCGCCAGGACGGAGGATGGAAGGGGGATGGGCAAAATGGGTGAAGGGAGCGGGAGGTGCAGGCTTCCAGGCGTGGAATGAGTAAGTCAAGGATGAAAGGTAGAGAGTGAATATAGTCAATAGTATCGTAATAGTGATGAAGTTCTAGAACCTAGGTGAGGTTCGGTGGGCTGAGGTCCGGAGCCGATGACCAAGAAAGAATTCTTGAGACATCTTTGGTGCAAAATGGTGGTTTATTAAAGCACGGGGACAGGACCCGTGGGCAGGAAGAGCTGCTGCCCCGGGTTGTGAGGGATGGCAGGTTATGTACCCTGCCGTTGGGGGAAGGTGAGGGGAAGGGAGGTGTCAGTGGAGTTTTCATATGCTAAAGAGGGCCTACAAGGTGCCAGGATGTCCCAGGCCTGCCGGAGGCCTTGCCCTTGCTGCTGGATCAATGTTGTCTTTAGACCAGCCATTAACATTAAGATCTTTGGGAGACTTTTTGGTGGGGTCTCACAATCCTGCTATCAATCGTCTTTGTTAGTGAGATTTAGGACATTTGTAAGCCAAGGGAGACTCCTGTCTAGCAGCATGGTGAGCTCTGCAAGTTAACTATTTGCTTATTGTTCATGGCAGTCAGGGCTGCCTGAGGGATGCTACACTTATGGAGGGGAGCGGGTGAAGAGGGGGTGCAAGGCGCCAGCTCTTGCTTTGTCCTCAGCCAGCCTCCTGCTCCCTCATCAATAGGTTGTATGGTGACACATGGGAGCTACATTTGTGGTGAGCACGGCACGTGTCCAGTTGTTCAGTTGTTGAATGCCTAGGCGGTACACCTGAAGCTAATGTAACACTGTGTGTCAACTACACTTCAATTACAAAAAAAAAAAAAAAAAGGAAGTCCTTACCAGTGTACATAAGACTACAACCCCATGCCCAGTTTGGAGCACCAGCCTCTCTGAACCTTCCAGGTCTGAATGGACAAAGGGGCAGCTAATACAAAGAGAAGATTTTTTTTTTTTATAAGATTTTATTTATTTGACAGACAGACATCACAAGTAGGCAGAGAGGCAGGCAGAGAGAGGGGCGGGGAGCAGGCTCCCCGCTGAGCAGAGAGCCTGATGTGGGGCTTGATCCCAGGACTCTGGGATCATGTCCAGAGTTGAAGGCAGAGGCCTAACCCACTGAGCCACCCAGGTGCCCCAAGAGAAGATTTTTAATTTAACTGGTCCTGCAGATGTGCTTCTCATTCAGCTTGGGGTTTCAGAATGCAGACCTATCTGTAAGGCCATTAAGTCACACGGTGTAGGGGGAGCTCCTCCAGGGGCTGGAGCTCACAGAGTCAGATGGAGCCCCCCAGTTCATGGATGTGGGCATTTCCCTCTTCGGAAAGCAGAATGTACTCATTCCAGATTGCTGTGAGTTTTTTGAACTGCATTCCAAGACCCAAAGAAAAGTACCTAGTAACCTTCAGTAACTTTTTTTTTTTAAGTGAAGTGGCAGCTATGTTGTATCATTTTTATGATGATATATGTCAAAAATAAAGCCAGCTCTATGAGTGTATTGGTACATATACAATGCAACTGAAAGTCTCTTCAGATCAAATTAAATTGCAGACTCTGAGAACAGAGACTGTCCCTCACCACAAATGGAAACTGTATAATGAATTCTTTTTTCCCTATGCCTTTCTTCAATTTTCTATTTAAAGGAATTTCTGAAAATACATGAATTATGCAGCTTATCTCTCAGATGAAAAAGAATTTTCTTCTTGGATTGGTTGGCTGCATATTTATTAATAGCAGTAAAATTTTCCATGTTCTTTTGTATCAAATGGGATGCTGACTAAAATATGAGGGAGCCTTTTCAGCAATAATAAGAGTAACGAATGAATAATTATAAAAGCTATGTGAAATTGAAAGACATTTTAATTTGTCATTACTTCTGTGTTCAGAAAGGATCTGAATAATCATTCTGACTATAAAAAGGACGAGTGTGCTATTTTTGCTCATTATGAGATTAAGTTCTTAATATACCACTTTTACTATAAGTTAAAAAAAAAAACAAACCTCTTTTAGCTTCCTCTAATGATGTAATCATAACTGAAGACTGCTCAGCTGTATGTGTGTTTGGCCCTTTCCCTGTAATAAGGAGTGGGACACTTTAAACTGATTTTAATTTGAAAAGTGTTGGTCTATGCAATTTATAGAAATGAGATTATACTTGTTTGCTTAGTGAGAACTTTCAACCTTTATGTCACATTAACACACAAAAATAACAAGGACTGTAGAATTTCCTCAGGTCATGACCGGATGGAGCAGAAACTGAATATGGGATTCCAAAACAGGATTTTTCTTTTTTATAACAACCATTTAAAAATGGCTGTGCTTATCAGGGTCATTCAAAGGCAAAATTCCAAAACAACTTTTTTTTTACCCAGAAATGCATATAGCTTACATTTTCTTTTAGTCTGCGTTATACAACAATATTCAAACTCCTAAGAATATTCTGTGACAGCACTTTTTTTGGAAAATAAAATTGCAAGATATGCTGTGTGCTTCTAGGTGAGTGATAGAATTTTCCTTTGTAGCTTGTGAATTTTCATTTGCCAGATTTTGACTACGATATAGCTCTCAGTGACGAGGGATAGGAGAATCTATGTGAGGAATCCAACCTGCTCCTGACTTTTGGCCCCCTCCCCTCTAAAAATAGAGCTTTAGGGATAACTGTCAACTACGAGCAAAGACTGTTTTGGCAACCTCACTGCAGCTAGAGGACGTTTTCTATTCTATGAGAAAAATTCCCTGTGCAGAATGCCAACAAGCCTTTAGATTCTCATCTTTCCCAGGGTTCAGCCCCACCCCCTGAAGCAGCTGTGTGAACATGTGCCATTCACTTAGCCACTTTAAGCCTCAGTGTTCTCACCATTAAAATGGGAAGAAAACGCATCCAAATTAGAGGTCGTTGTGGGGATTAAATTATAAGTAAACTTATATGAAGTTCTTGGCACATAGTAGACATGCAATAAATGGTCTTATCTTAAAGAAAAACAAAACCAAAAACCTTTAAGAAGTAGTTACCTATTTGATTTTTATAAATGTATTTTTTATTTTCAGCATAACAGTATTCATTATTTTTGCACCACACCCAGTGCTCCATGCAATCCGTGCCCTCTATAATACCCACCACCTGGTACCCCAACTTCCCCCCCACCCCCGCCCCTTCAAAACCCTCAGATTGTTTTTCAGAGTCCATATTTCATTTTAATCAATACATTTTGAGAGTAGAGCCAGGAAACACTTTTTTTCCTATTTATCTAACAGGAAACATTCTGAATGAATTGAGAATGTGGTTTATAACAATAATCTGGAATCTAAATGCTATAACGTTGTTCTCCCTCCCACCAAGAGGGTTCTGCCAGTCGTCCTAGCTGAAACTTAAGGATGGGTAGATGCCGTCCACCGTAAATATAAACCAATTTGTCATTTTCATCTCAAGAACTTTCAGAATGAATTTAGTTCGTGTCTGGATTGATAGGATCGAGACATATATTTTCTTGTACATACATAGAGTTGACATTGGTAATTGAGTTATTATATTTATAGGTTATTTAGAATGTAAAAGATTCATCATATAAATTCAGCTTTACTTTAATTTGATGGCTAAAGTGATGTGGGAGGAGACTGAAAGCGAGAGAGAGGGGACAGGAAGGAGAAAGGAGGGTTGGAATATGTAATTATGAAAGAAGGTAAGACTGTGTTCCCTTCTGTCTTATAGCCTGAAGAATAAGTAGTGAAAACATCAATCAAGAGATGAGAAAAAAAAAAAAAAGTCAGGATTTCTCTGCCGTGGAGAATTGCTTATCAACCACCAGAGGAAGATTCTTTCTTGAACAATGAACATTTCTTATGAGGATTCACAGATTAACATATGACTAATCTTAGTTTTGGAGAGTGAATGAGCGTTCTTGCTTTCTTTCTTTCTTTTAATTTTGTGGTAAGTTATGATATTTGGATGGATTTTTTAATTCTTCCCTGATGATCTATTTAGCACATGTTCTAAATTATAATCCTACAGCAAACAGTGGGAACATCATTCAGACTTAAAGACAGTGGGAAGATCTCAATTTCCAATTTATTCTAGATTTCTTCAACATATAATTATTCCATTAAGTCCTTGATGATTGAGATGTAAAGCACCTTTATCAAGAAATACACATTATTTTTCCATCACACTGAACATGATTGGTGGCAACACGCACGGAACCAGAACGAGTCACTACTAGTAGAAGATATATAATGGACACAATTACTACTCCTTCATTTCATCTTCAAAACTGTGAACGAGGTTTGCCATCTGAATGACAAGAATAAAGAGGGTGAATAAAGGAAGAAGCCCATCCTTTTTTTCTGATCACTCAAAGAACAGTTTCTCAAGGTTAAGCCAAGTCCTCTTTGCAAGCTGCCAAAATAATAGCTTAGGAAAAGAATTAGTTTGCTTGCATGATGATCCTCTTAGGCAAAAAATGTCTTCACAGCCGTTGACCTTGATGAAACGTTTTCCCAAAGGCATCCAAGAGAAGAATTACAAACCCCCGAATGAGAGGGAAATAAATGACTATTTCTTATGAAGTTGGCCTGAACTGTGGGCTTGGGTGTGGGGTGCTGATGACTGGGGAAGAACTGTGTAAGTTCTGCAGAATGAACGACAGCCTTGGGTATGGTGAGTCCCCCATTCCTCTGTTCCTCACTGAAGTCCTCTTGCTGAGCCAAGGTTCAGTCACTTTGGAAAGAATACCACTAGCCAGTATGATAGCCTGGAAAACTGTTATTTTCTGATGGGGAATGCCTCTGAGTGTAAATTCTGAAGCCTTCTCTGGGTCTAACGCTTCTCTGTCGTGACTGGATCTGGTGTCTGCAAAGCCAAACATTTAACTCTTTACAATGTTTCTCAGAGCTCTGACTGGGGTTGCCCTTTGTACATGGTGACCACAGGCCATTCATCTCCCGGTGTCAGGATTTTCTGGACATCCGTTATTTTTCTGCAGAGAGCCGAGGTGGTCACAACTCACTGAGCAATAAATGAAATGACTCGGAAATGCACCGTGTTGTTACGAAGGTGTTTGAAATTTGGCACCACTCCCTTGAGAGTGCCCACTCAGGAGGGATCAGGGTTGTTAGCCTCTGTGCCTACAGAGAGAAGCAGCTGCGCCAGCCATGTGCTGTCCGGTGGGAAGGCAGGACGGTCTGATGGCAAGCAGTCCCTCTTGCTGTTTTGGAAAGCACACAACAGAGCTACAAACCTGCAATGATGACTTTTCTTCAAATGTGTGAAATAATGCTTTATCTGTCAAGTCCGCTGTAAAATAAGCATCATCCAAGTAAAACAAACAAACAAAAAACCCCGAAAAACAACAACAAAAAAACCGCAAAAAAAAAAAAAAAACAAAAAAAAAAACATTGTTTCTGTTTGTGTTTAGTGAGTGAGCTCATACCCTCAAGTGTTTTGTTTGGTTTTGTTTTTAATGACCTGATCTAGTTGAGCCTGTGAACATAGATCTCTTTTGCTCTACAGAGAGGCTATGCCAAAGCCTTTACAGATAAGCTTCCGGATATAATAATCAGATCATCTCAGAATTCCTCATCTAAATACCATTGCTCCTTGGCAACCTGTCAAGTGAAAGTGAATATCCTGCCAGAAAACAAACATTTCGTTTGTTTGTTGTCAAATTTCTTTTTTTATTTCTGCATAAATAAGGGAAATGATTGTTCCAATGTACCATGGAGTTGACATATTGTCTTAAACAAGAAGAGCCAGTGAATGTTATTTATATTTTGGGAAATCTTAGATGGAGACGCCTCTACTCGGAAAACTAACTGTTTGTTGTTTCTGTTCTTATTTATTATTAGTAGTAATAGTAAAAGTAGTATGGTTGTATTTGTTTAATTAGGTCATGTCTTACGTTCCAAGTCATAATAGAACCAATGGGAGTAAGATGGAAGATAATTATTTTCAAACAGCCAAGTTAATTTTGGCAGAGAGGAACAAACCCATGAGACCTGGCCGTGGTGGAGCTTCTGGGGTCGGGCCACCTAAGGACAGCGGAGATTCTCAGAAAGATAAGAATGAGTCCTGGGATTTTCCATAAAACCTCAATTTAGGGGCCTAGGGGAAAACGCTATCAATTTGAAAGAAACTGTCCAAATGATCAATACGTATTTTTTACCATCCCAGACTACTTGGAGTCATGACAACTAAAGTAACCAACTACTGATGTTTGAAGTTTTGCTCCAATGAGGGAACAATGATGCAAAATGAATATAGTGCAGAAACCTAATGGCATCCTTTTATTAAGAGTAATTTTTTTTTCTTTCTATTTAAAAGAATACTTGCTAAGTGGTTGAAACCGTCTGCGTCTTTGTATAGAGGCAAAATACTCCCCCAGACCTGGTCATGCAGTTCTCTTAACTTTTCAAAGAATTTTTCTTCTTCAAGTACAGATGTAAGCTACTGCCCGAGGTCACAAATGCCATGGTAGTGAAGCCCAGTGAATGAGTTTTCATTATATATAACCTCCGCAGCCCGGTGTGTACTAATAAATACCATCATAAAGCAGTCTGCTAAGTAGAGAGACCACTGTGATCCCTTTTGCTGATAAAAATAGTAATGAAACTCCCATCTGCAGTTGCTTGACCACAAAGACCAATATAGGATTTGTTTTTCATTTGCCTCTTAGATGATGAATAAATGTAAATTGGAACTGCAAGGGTCCTTACACATTTCTGCGGAATTCAGCTCCTTAGACCATTCTGACCAAGAGAAGACGAATAGGAGGCCAATGAAAAAATGCTAATACTCCCAGAGGCATACGTAAACCCTGGATGGGGGGTGGGTGGGGGATAGTGGCCATAGCTCAAGGTGTTACCTTGTTACCGACAAGTCGCTGTGAGCACAGCATGTTCAAACTCCAATAGCAAACTGTCTGTAACTGTCAGGTAATGAAATAACTACCCTCTCTACATTCCATCCAAGCTGAATATTCACTGTTTGTTTGACCAGCTCGAGCAAAGAATTGATTGCTGTTCTTTTTTGACCAGAATCAGGAGGGTTTGATCAACATATTACTATGGAGACAGGTTATTATTTTTCTTTTCTTTTTTTTTTTTTGGCTTCTTACCTAATTTATTCATACTAAAGTCATGCTAAACTACCTCATAGGTTTGTGGTGTGGATTAGCTAATTAATAAAGGTCAAGTGCTTAAAAATATAAATCTCTATATAAATGCTGCCTTAGTTGGCTTTCTAGTTTAAGATATGCATGTCAAATTAACTATCTATATATTTCATTGTAATATTCATGTTGATAAATTTGTCTTTAAATTTAATATACAAATACCTTGATGTAAAATAAGACTCTGAGAGCCCCAGCATGGACTCAAACTCAAGTCTGGCCAATGTAGCACCTAAGGAAACAAAAAGCACCTAGAAGCAAAGCCAAAATGTTTTCTTAAGCAGATTTTAAAGCAGGCCTTCTCAAAGGTTGGGGGTAGGGGTGGTCAACACTGGTTTTTGTATTAAGTAATTTTGTACTATAATAGTTAAAATGCCAACAATTATCAGTGACTTACATTTAAAAATTAATTAGGGTGGGTTTAAGGTTATGCTTAGGATAACTGTTGAGTAAGACACAGACGGAAGAGTCATAATTAGTCCACATGTCTCTGAATACCTACAAGAGAGGTTGTTCGGTTGGACATCTGCTTTGATTTGTATCTTCCTAGAAAAACTTTGAACATTTTCTTTTGGAAAGGATACAGCCTAAACAGAAAGGAAAGGAATTAATATCTCACTGCCTCTTAGTAACATCATCTGAAGGGGCAACGGCGATTATTTAAAAACTAATTTTACTGTGGCTTTACTTTGCTGCCATTTTTTCCCCTGTATGATTAATTACTCCTTAGCCACTATTCTGAGTAGCAGTTTTACTTGCTAATTTCAGATGCCTCAACTTAATTAGCAATTCATTCTGACCTTTAGAAACCACATTCTGTAATCTTAAAATTTTATGAGTGAAGGAAAAAAAAAATCCTATTTTACCTGTCCCTCCATCTCCAGCTATCACTAACAGGTTACATTGTTTCTGAAGAACAGTCTATTGTTATAGGTCAAATTTTGACATCATCTGAGGTTGTTAGAAGTCCTGGTCAAATTTCCTCATTGCACAGGTGGGCACTAGGCTCCGCAGAGGCTATTTCAACTTCAGAATGTTTAAGCAATGTAAAAATGTAGGACATTTGGCTGCTAAATTTATTCCTTTTTTAATTAAAGAAATAAAAGTGAAATTAATACACACAATAATGAATTCCTGTTTTGCATCCTTGCTATTTTCTTAGCACACATGCTACTTGAATTGTCACTTTTCAAATGATTAAATTCTGACTGTCAGCCTACCAATGATGGTAAGATAAGTTTTCCTGTGGTGGTCAACTCAGTGACACGTATTCTGCTTTGAAATCAAATGTTTTACTGTATATTCTCATATTTCTTGAAGTTGTCTTCACAGCTAAGAGTGAGGGTTAATCAGTGTGCATAGCAACATTAGTGTTAACGATTTTATTATTGAAACTCCAAAGAGTCACCATGTTGGGTCAACCCCATGTCCTCTCAGCTCACTACTTTGCTGGCAAATCGTCTCCCAGAAGTTCAGATGGGAGGACAGGATTAGCCTCCCCAATATTAGTTCCAAGGAAATTATTAATGTTGTATATATATAGGCAAAGTAGTAGGGATCTTCCTCTACTTTGTCAAAAATATAATCTCCTCGGTTGAGCGGGAGAAAAATGGAATGAATGGCAGTCATCATGGAAGGAAGGTAATCTACAGAACTCTCATTCTAGACAGAACGGTCAGAACATCAGAGAGAGAGCACACCTTGCTAAGAAAAGATGATTTCTGTCCTCTACATGCCCACAGTTGGCTTCCTGAGCAAGAACAAGGGGTTCAAGTTTTCCCTCCTTTCTTCTTCCCAATTAATTCTTCTTGTCACTAGATTTATTTTGTGCTTGTATTGATTGGCTATAAGAAGCACATACTCAGATCTTTAGAGTGACTTGTGCTTTTCTCCCCTACTCTTTTGCTTACCTATAACTTGCTGCTATTTTTAAAAAATGGTAAGTTACAGGAAAATACAGTCAGTACATGGAGAATGTTTGCCATTTCAGCAAGTTCCTTCTTTTGACTAGGTATCCTTTTTAAAGCCTCTGTCTTCATTATCCTCTTCTTTACCCTTGATGGAAGGCCAATTAGAAGCCCATCTCCTACTTCTTTATATAAGCTACCATTTCTCTGTGTCCTTTAGGTGTAGAGAGTTTAATTGTGATGAAGCTAATAAGGACCCTTTACGAGACACCCGTGGGGGTGTGTAATAAGGTGAGTGTTCCGCCTGGGAAATTGCATCAGCCATTTACTCTTTGATAGTTTTGAAGTGTGAATGAACCAAATACTTAAGTTTTTTTCCCGGTCACTCACTGGTTCAGAAACTGCCTATCTTCCCTGAAGAATGGTAAGCCTCTCTGGAAAGGACTTAAACTCAATCTTTACCCATTTTTGTGTAGTAACACGTGCCTCTGCTACTCTAACACCTTTTCTCTGTAGATGTTGAGTGCAACACAGCACAGTTCCTACTTTTTTGTAAATTTGGGGTATTCTCTGACTTATTGCTAGAATTTGAAGAAAACAAATCATTTCTCCTTTGCAATGATCTTCAGCCAAAGATTTTCTTTTTCCTGAGAGGAGAGATAGGCACCCCTCAAAGGGGAAAACCAAAACCAAAATCCATTTAACTTTTTTTGTTTTTTTTTGCAAACTCTAGTAATCTAGATAACAAATGCTAAAGAGTTGTATGTGTTATGTTGATCATATATGCATATGTGAAATTAGTAGTTACTTAGAGTATACAAAATTTCAGACAATGAGTAGGCTATAGAGGAAGTGATATCAGAATTAAAACAAACCTGGATTTAGAATATGGTTCTTTACTCTATGATCTTGGGCGAGTTACGTAAGTTTTCTGAGCTTCAGTTTCTCAATGTTTAAAATGGAGCTAATGATACTTTTCTTATAGAGTTACAAAAATTAAACAATCTAACAATGTTATGTTGTCTTTTCCCCTCTTTTCCACCATCCAACAAGCAGATAATTACTAAATGTAAAATAGACCAATGCAGTGTGAGAGCTGGAGGATACCTATCAAACTATCTTGACCATCTCTCTCATTTTGCTCATTTTTATTTAAAAAAAAGGGGGGGGGGGAAGGGAGGCAAACCACAAAACAGACTCTTTACTATAGAGAACAAACTGATGGGTTGCTGGAGGTGTGCTGGGCAGGGAGATGGAATAAGTAGGTGATGGGGATTAAGCAGGGCACCTGTGATGAGCACTGGGTATTGTATGTAAGTGATAAATCACTGAATTCTACTCCTGAAACTAATATGACGCTATATGTTAACTAACTAGAATTTAAATAAAAACTTGAAATATTAAAACAAGTACATGCTGAAATATGTACTTATATGCTTATTTTTCCTTTTTTTTTAATATATATATTTTATTTGGCAGAGTGAGAGAGAGAGCGAGAGAGCCCAAGCCGGAGGAATGAGAGGCAGAGGGAGAGGGAGAAGTTTTTCTGCTGAGCCAGGAGCCCAATGCAGGGCTCAGTCCTAGTACCTTGGGATCATGAACTGAGCCAAAGGCAGACTCTTAACCAACTGAGCCGCTCAAGAGGGCCTATTTTTTCCTTTTTTAAAAAAATATTTTATTTATTTATTTTAGAGAGAGAGACACCACATGCTTGAGTCGGGGGAGGGGCAGAAGACAGGGGAGAAGCAGATTCAGCACTGAATAGAGAGCAGGGACCCCTGGGATCCTGACCTGAGCCAAAGGCAGATGCTTAAATGACTGAGCCACCGAGGAGCCCTTACACTTATTTATAAGTATTCTTTGTATAGCATTAAAAATTATGTTGTGTAGCCAAAAAAAAAAAAAAAAAAAATTACTTGATGTGATAGAACCTACTGTGGGAGAGGATCGCTGCTGGTATAACTCCAATAAGGAAAACTTCCTGGAAGAGAAGGGCCCAGAGTGTTCCAGAAGCTATCAGTGTGACTACCCAGGAGGCAAGTTTCTGTGTCTCACTTCCTCTGCACGCCCCACCTCCACCCCAGGCTGGAGCTCTGTCGACCTGCTGGGCTTTGACTTAGCACAAGGACCTCACACTTGCAGCGAGCCAGGAGCACCTGTGACGGCTTTACCCTAACAGCGAAGGGTAAGACAGGTGGCTCCTCACCATGTTCCCATAGGCAGAGCATCAGCATCAGGCAGAATTCAGCACATGTGTTTCTATAGTATTTGTATATCATATGCATGCATGTATGCATATAAATATGGATCTGTTACAACGTGACCTATTCATTTTTTATGCTTTTTTCTATTTTTCGATAAGATGCAGGATGAATAGCACAGCTGTGGAATATTTCCCTTTGTTCCTTTGTCTCATGATAGGAGCTATTTAACTGTAAAAATGAAGCTGGATTTATGACTGCCAGTCTGTTGAGTGGTAATAAATGTCAGACAGACATTGCTGAGTCATAAACTTTGTGAGTGTGAGCCTAACCCACTGCATAAATCAGCTTACTAGACATGAGCCCCCTACTTCAAAAAGTTAGTGGAGTACAATGGACGTGAAGTTCAAAGATCTTCCAGTTCTCTAAACATGTCTGCCCTATGGCACCCTAAATTTGTCTTCATTGTTAACTGATTAGAATTCCTCATGCATTTGTGCAAAAATCTGACCTACGATTCAAGTTCTCTGCACCACGGATGTTAGAGAAACAGGCAGGTATGGTACAGAGCTTAAGCACTCGTCATTGGGAGTGTATGAGTGAATTCCTGTGAGGCTGTACCACCTCACCTCTGCTCAGTCCCACTGGAGCACAATGGGGTTTGGAGTCCCACCCGATCTTGTCTCTGAGCCAATGAGAACCCTGCCTGGCAGGGAGCCAGGTCTGGGAATATACTGTTACTTTCTGCCTGGGGGCCTGGAGGACCGGAGCGGTTCAGACTAACATTCAAGCAGCATCAGATCGTGTCTCTCTGTGCAGCCCTCAAAGGACAGTGCAGAGCAACTCACTGCTGTGTCTAGAATCCAGCTCCTCCATTCCTCCGTTCCTCACTCCTGAAGCCCAGTTCCCACAAAGAAGTTGCATTTATTTCACCAGCCCCTTCTGTCTTGCTGACTTGGACTGCCAACTTCTCCCTTAAGGAGTTGGGTCCTGCTCTCCTGGTTAGCTCTCTGCACCAGCCATTCCTAGCTTACAACCTTCTTCCTGCTAGCCTGGTCATCGTCACTGGATGAGACTGTGATAGTCCCGACAAGTGAAGGGGAGAAAAGAGCCATGCACGTAGATGGTCTGTACACATTTAATATATAGAGAATATATATAGTACACAATGATTCACTGGTTTGATTATCTGAAGAAGTTAAATCATTTATAGAAATGATCACAAATTTAATTTGAAACTTCATGAAGTAGGAGGCATCATCGTGCAGTTGCAAGAACGGAGCTGGACATATTCTGCCAGGAGAAAAACATGGGCTTTCATAAAGCAAACTACTTTCCTCTCCCCAGGTCCAGCTTTTTTTGGGTGAAGCAGAGGGATGAGTATGGACTAGATGGCTCCCGTTACTGTATAACGTAGGGAAGTCAATAGAATATTAAAGAATGTGACTGTGCATTTCCCCCGTTGTACATATAATGAAGCATTGCGTCCTGCTTCAAGATTATTTGAGGCTTCGGGACCGTGAATTAAAGGAACGCAGACAAATTCGTAAGATTGGATCACATGGGGGTAGCACTGAAGCTAGTTGTATTACTGAAGGGAGTTTGCAATTCCTTTGCCCAGAATATGATACTACCATAAACTCCCAGAGACATCCAGAAATGTCTGGATACCAGACACTCTGGATACCAGAAATACCAGAGCATTTCTGGTATTTTGCTTTGTGCCCTTAGCAGTGACAGGACAGTGGCCTGGGGCCGTCTCTGCCTCCTTCTCACATGATATGGTTCTGACTCATTTGTTCTTCATTTTCTTGACCATGCGATTGTCCAGGATGCCCTTGGTTTCAGTTTACCGTGAGAGAGCCACTGTAATATGTCAAAAATGTTAGCAATGAAAACAATTGAAGAAAGAGCCTTAAATCCAAGTTCAAACCCATGTGTAGCTCAAGGGCAGCAGAAGGAAACGTGTCCTTCCAGCCCCAGTGACAGTTAGACTAGTCTGCAGCTTGGTTGTCGTCAAAAGCACAAACATGGAACTGCCATCAATCATTGCCAAGAGTCCTCTCGTTACCGCCTGCCTGTTGCAGCCCAAACAGAATATTCTGTTACTACTTCCAGGCCCCTGAGTTAGGAAGAAACAGCATACAAAAGGAAAGCCCTTTGAGAAGAAATGGGGCAGCATTCTTTAGCCTGGTTTTGGGCATGCTTGCAAATGCCCGTATGAGGAAGAGAAGAGGCAAGGCGCTTGTCACATTGGAAGCCACAGTGAGAACAGGGCAGGGGAGCAGGCACCTTCCACACCCCTGGGCCCAGCGCCCCGCAGTGGTTTCCAGACTCTGCCTCCCCCTGATCGATACCTTTTGAACCAGGCTGACTATTGAGAGACGGAAAAATCGCTGTCTGCTGTCCTGGAGAACGCCCACTCGGCGCTGGAGGGACAAAGGCAACAATGGAGATAAGGCTTTGGAACACGGCATAAAGGAGACAAGAATCGCTTGGGTAATAACGCCAGCACCACATTGCATGAATGCTCTCTGCAGGGGAAAAAAACTCTCTTGTGTAATAATGATTGTTAGGATGAGAATGTAAATAACAGGGCAAGTTTAAATTGAATATTTGACAACACTGAAATCCTGTGAGTGTGCGTTGAATTTTTATCTTTTAAAAAAGGAGTTTTATTTTAAATGGGAGGCCTGCAGAAGCTTCTAACAAATCCCTTATATGACTTAGTAGGGGAAATATTTTCCCCGCGCCTCACAGTCGGAAATGACAGGTGCTGTTTTCTATGTGGGGAGGGGGAGGAAGTCCCTTGGAAGAGGAGGTTTTAGGTGATTACTTAAGCCAATTTGCTTCTAAAATGACAAGACTGGCAAACTGCCCATTATCACAAGGGCATATCAAATGATAATAATGTTCCCCAGAAATATTAAGACACCATATTAGTTTCTACTTCCGCGGGCAGGAGGTAGGACTGGCTTTGGTGGAATCAACTGTAACCACATAAAGGTTCTAGATTGTTGGAGGGCAGGGGAGGAAAAGAAGGAGATTGGGAAAATAGAATTCGGGTGAAATCAGGGCTTCAGGAGAGGGGAAGAGTATAAGTGTTCAGAACTTTCTTTAGCTACTTGCCCTTAGTCCGAAGAGGACAAGCTGAAAACTGAACTTCCTCAGTGTCACCTAAAACGGGGACAAGCCAACAGTTTACACAATGCCTGTGGGTCATCTTCTGAGGTACCCTGGCCCCCAAGGCCTAGAAAAGGCTCAGACACCAGAATTCTAGTTCCAGTTCTGCTGCCAACTCTGAGACTCCAGGAAAGGCCTTCTCGAAGACTTGTTGTTCTTGCCCGTGCAAGGTAGGCCCTGTAGGAGATGACCCACAGGCTCCTGTTCTGGTCACTTCTCACCAGCCCGTGCTGCTTCCTATCCTCTGGGTGTGTCAAGAAACCATTAAATGGAGCCCACTTTCTCTGCAAAACAGACGGAGAGCTCACTCTGCTTGTGTCTAACTTTCTGTCCCAAGTGATCATCCTTGGTCAGCTCTAGGCCCTTTAGAAAAGGAGGAGCTGAGCGAGCCTCTGGTTAACGATGGTCGCGGGTCTGCGGTGGAAACTATGGCACTGTGGCCTTGCCTGGGCATGAGGCGTCTTCACATCTCGGATGCCTTCCCAAGTGAAGCCCCAGGGACCTCAGCATCACCTCTCAGCAGGGACAAGGGAGCAGCTGAATCTGGGCAGACACTGGGGAGAATGACCAGATGGCAAGGGCTTGTCACAGACAGATATGCTTGAAAAGCCATTATGATATTTCCAGACGACTTTGGAAAACTTCAGGTGTCATTTAGAAAAGCGTTCCTAGCCAGTGAGAGGGCACGGTCTGAACACGGGTGTGTGACAAAGACCAAGCAGTGGAGCCAAAGCTGCCAGGGAGAGACTGGAAAGAGGGGGGACTGCCATCCTGCTCTCTGAATTTAAACAAACCAACCAACCTCAAGAGCTGGGTAACAGGTGTCCTGTCTGGGGTTGGTCGTGGCTCCTCAGCTGGTGCTCCAAACAGGGGACTCAGGTTATGTGAATCCGGTGCTGGCTGCAGGGAATAGGAGGTTACAACCTGCCGGCCGAAGTCTGAGCAGGAACTGAGCAGGGGTGAGTGCTGAGAGAGCACACAGGCATGGAGGCAATGCAGAGCAGGCAGGCAGGGAACCGAAGGAAGCCCAGAATCTCATGGGGACACTGAGGAGTAGCACCACAGAGACAAAGTGAGCAGAGCCTAGAGCAGGAGCTCTGAGAGTGGAGCCAGTTTCCCAAAACATCCACAATATTCTACCAAATAGTTGGATGGACCCAACTTTATTTCAGATCTCTCTTCCTATTTCTGCAGAATTTTGGCCCCCCTCCAGGAGTTGCAGCGTCTCTGCTCATAACGGTGTGTAATGGGGTCAATGGTAGATTACTTTTCCAGGTCATTCCTGGCCGGATGGTCTGGTTAGCCAATGTGCTCAGAAGCCAAGACACGGGGGTGACGGGGCGCTGCAAGGTTTGCCTCAGTGGATGGAGAGCCGCTGATGAACAGCGCCCCGGCATGGAGGACCACGAGGAATTAAGAGGAGAGGAGAGGAACAGCTGGATAGCAGCTGCATATAGGTGCTAACTTAGGCTCTTTTGTTGATGCTCAAATTAGTGCCGAAAGATAGGCCTGGTTTGTAGGTAACATTCCATGATCTTGTTCTTATTTTGATGTACTTCAGAAGCTAAAAATATAGTATAGAAACATTCTCAGAGAGACGCCAGAGTGGCTTAGTCCGTTAAACGTCTGCCTTCAGCTCAGGTCATGATCCCAGGGTTCTGAGATCGAGTCCCACATCAGACTCCTTGCTCAACAGGGAACCTGCTTCTCCTTCTGCCTGCTGCTCCCCCTGCTTGTGCTCACTCTTTCTCTCTCTTTCTGTCTTTCTATCTCTCTGACAAATAAATAAGTAAAATCTTTTAAAAAAGAAGAGAGAGAGAAACATTCTCATCGGTTAAATAGGAAGCTGTGTTTGATGGTCACAAACTTAATTTTCTAATTAGAAATGCAACTGCTAAAAAAAAATGCAATTGCTAATCATATAATTAATATTTGAATTTATTCATGCAGATAGTGTAACTGCTTATTGTACTGAGAGATCAACAGAACTGGACTAGAGTAATGTGAAGCTCTCAAGTACATAAATGAAGTGCTTTCTACTTGATGAAAGACCAATGTATTCCCAAAAAATAATTTGTCATGTTAGTTTTCCCCAGAGTGAAATATTTGTGAAATATTCCAGGCCAATTTAAGGCATTGATATGAGTCAGTCAGTATCTTAAAACTTTAACCATTGTTTTGGAAGAGATACCTTTTTTTCTTTTGAAAAACTTTCCCCAAAATTTGGGGAAAAAAAAAAGAGATGAAATCTAATCAAACCATGCAGTGAAACAATGAATTAGTTCTTCACACATTTACAGAAAGCTATAGATCATCTATGTGGCCTTTCAATGAAGAAAGTCTATAAAATATAGTAGCTTTGGCAAAAGAAAATTAGATAGGCCTCATTAATCCTCCTCTAAAAGTAAGCAAAATGACTTCTATGAAAGGCTGAAGGCAGGAAACCAGTTTTTTTCATCCATTACTTGGTGGAGTAGTTGTGGTCTTGGAAACATGATGGCCATCAGACATGGAAGCAGCTGATAGATAGTGAGAAGTAATTAACATGACCATATCTACCATGTGCCCGCTGAACTTGGTCAGAGTCTCTTAAAAATGAATTGGAGAGAAGGGAGGCTTTTTGGCAGACATGTCCTCACCTGTAGGTTGCAGCATCCTTCTTTAAGACCAGGTCCTTAGGACATTCCTGCTCCCTTCCAACTGTAGACTTCTTGGAATGGTTACAGTTGGGACTCTTGGGCTGAGTAAAATGAGGCAAAGACAAGAGATGACTTGTCCAAAGTCCCAGCTGACTAGTGGCAGAATAGGGCTAGAACCTCGGAGGTGTGCTCACTCTGAACTATGGTGCTGGATGCTTTCCGTACCAGAGCTCGGGCAAGGTCAGAGAAGGCTACAGGTTCATGGCCTCAGCCTCTGGGACAAGTCAGGCCCTGAAAATGCTTTATGTTCCCCTGAGGATTGAGACCTGGGAAAGCAAGCCCCATAGAGAAACCTGGAAGAACTTACGAAGCTCTGAAAGGTTTGTAATCCGTAACCAATAATGAGAAAGTGTAACCTATAGTCCAGGGTATCGTTGCAACAGAAGGGAAACAGAAGGCACCTTTTACAGATTTGACATAAACGGAGACTTCTCTTCCTTGCTTATGTACACGTCATAGCCCGCGCCTCTTCCCAGAATACAGCAGTTTGAAGCACCCTGCGAATGTGTTGATGATCCTCACGTGTGGTAGGTGAGCCGTTCAGTTGACATTTGCCTTCAAACACTGTGCTGCCGTGGCTCACGCGGGCCATGCTTCCATAGCATGTCCCATGACGTCCCCACCCATCTGAGCCCACCAAAGGAATACCCACTGTGGTCCCTTTTTCACCACTTTCCTGGCTGTCGCTGTTGCACAATATACTTTGCAGTTGCCCGATTGGTCCTGTCTTGTAGAATCCTTGCAAAAGCCCCAATCAATGGCTCATTTCCATAAGCAAAAGCACATATCTATTTTTCATTTTTAAAAATCCACTTTTAATTTTTTCTTGCATCCTCTTTACTTTCTCCCTCCATCTGAATCAAACATCTCTTCCTATTGGTTCTTTCAACAATTCTTCTGGTTATTTTTTGCACCTGTTGTGCTTAATGATGTTTGTTCAACACTTCAATGCAAGGTCCAAACACAACTGAACCCACCAGCCAACCAAGACAATGACCAGGCTGGAGTGTATAAGCATAAGGCTGCACCTTTTGGTGGTAGCCATAACTGATAGTTTTTTTTGCTCCGGTGTGTAGTCCTGCTTTCTCCTCTAAATGTTATTATTTAATGGTTTGTAAGCAGAGAAACTTCGGTAGCTGAGTTGTACCAAGTCAAAAATAGGCCCTGAGCTATTTCTTAGCTGTTTAAAGCGTGAGCAAAGCTGTTTCAAACTGCCCTACCTAGGGGCAGGGTACCAGCAGCTGGTACTAGGATGCAGCGTGAATGCTTTCAGTTCTCAGCCCATCTGAGAACCTGGGGGATTTTTCTCATGAGCAAAACCCGACCCTGTCTGCAACAAGGTCAGGACAGCGTTCCTTCTAACCACCCCTTCTCTGGCTAAGCTCTCCTCTTGTGGGCATGTGGAGACCTCCTCCTCCCACCCACACCCTAGGTCCTGGGGTCTCTCCCACAGCCTGGGAATCTCTGTTACCTTTCCCACCCTGGAGGGAGAGAGGGTAGGCTCCTGTATGCTCCTGTCAACCTTAAAAATAAAACACCCATTAACTTTATGAACAAAATGAGTTAATTCAGAAAGAGCAGGGAAATTGCAATTTGAGACAAGCAAACTATGGCAAACCATAGGCAAGACCACAAAGACAAAGGGAAGGTCAACTTTTATTGGGTTTTAGGAGGAAACTGGGGAGGATTGATTTGAACAGAAGTTCACTGGGGAAGAACAAAAGTTCGAGGTTGTGGTGGCTTCTCATTGGCTGCAAGTGGTGGTTACTGCGCTGTTGCTGGGGCAGAGAGGACTCTTCCTTCTTTTTCTTAAAAGCGGGACATAAAAACCCTATGTGAAAAACGTCCTCCCTTGTCAAAATCCGTTTCCTTCCTTCCCTTCTGCGGGGTGTACAGCCTGGACGAGGGCCACCTGCACGAGGACCACCTGCACGAGCGCGCCCCCTGCAGGGCTTCTGGTTGCCGTTTCAAATGAGGCTTCACTCTCCCTAACAGCCTCGGGATTGAAAGCCTGCTGCTGGCTTTATTCCTGCAGGTTCCTTTGTTTGGGGCAGAATTCAAAGCATGACCACAGCTCTGCCCAGGGAGCGGTGTGTGTGTGTGTGTGTGTGTTTCCATTTGCACCTCCAAAGCTTCACCTTCATCTTGTCCTCTAAGCCAGGATCGCTGATTTCCACATCTGTAACTCAGGTATAATGATACCTATCGTAAAGTACAGTTGTAAGAATTCAATAAGACAATACTTGTAAATGTGCTTAGCCCTATATTCTTACCAAAAGCATCTCAAAATGATTTGGCAGAGAAGTGTCATCGGTATTATGCTATGTTATAATATCATATGATATCATATTGTATTGTATTTCTAACATTGCTAACATTATCAACTAACCTTTCTTATCTTGGTTAATATGTTAGACTATATTTTCCATTGTTAAGATTGTCCCACTCTTTTTTCTTTTAATTTTATCTGACTGTGCTCACCCCACCCCAACCCATTTCCCCAGCTTTTTAGTCATCTGTGTCATTTTATTTTAGTTGCGTCTCTTATAAAACATGTATTACCATGGAGTTTAGTTCTTTTTTTTTTTTAATTCTTACTGAAAGTTCTTGTCTTTTACGAGAAGAATTAAACCATTTTATACTTTGGCAGTCCCAGAATATTTAATTTTAGGTCATTTTATTTTGTGCTTCATCTGTTTCCTTTGTATTCTCTGAGTTATACGTGCTGTATTTCCTTTCTTTTCCTCTACTTATTTGCAATTTAATTAAAATTTAAACTTTGTAATGGTTACCTTTAAGGTTTTCTAATCCTGTACTCAAATGTATCTTTCTTTAATTTTTGATATAAAAAATTAATTTTCCCTAACATGAAATTAAGAAATCAGCATGGTTTAGGTAAAAATTGTTTGAGCCTCTTTGCCCCCTTCAAGAAAACCCTACTGTGAACATTGTTCAATTGTGTTTTAAGATCTGATACAGATGAGGAAGCTTAAGTCCAGTCTGATCTTTCATTAACAATAGTTTAAAGACATGATTGTGTGGGTTTTTTTGTTTGTTTGTCTTTTCATGTATCAGGAAGCTGAGACGGGGACAGTCCAAAGCTAGTGTAGCTACTAGGGATGTTTCCAAGGGTCCAGATTCTGACTGCACTTCTTCACCTTTCTTACTTGTGTTTTCTGGCTGGTGTTTGATCCAGGGACGCAAAGATCAGTAAAGCACATGTTTTGCTCTCAGCATGCTCAGAGAATACTAGACACAGATGATAAAAGAGGCCACCAATTCTTTGACACTGTCCCCCTTTTTGAGTCTGGGCTGGCTTCACCCGCTAATAGCAGGTGCCATGACGTGCCCGTTGTGGGTTCAGGCCCTACAGATTCCCAGTTTCCAGGTCCTTTTTCTTGGAACCCTAGAGGCCGTTGTGTAGGAAGTCTGATTGGGGTTGAGGGGGTGCATGGGAGACCGTGGAGCTGTACGGGGCAGAAGAAATGCCCAGCTCCTAGTCATCCCTACTAAGAGTAGACGTCTGAGTGAGACTGTTCGCACTCGCCAGACCAGACCCGTGGCTGGCTGAACACTTCCAGCTGACCCTACGCTGAGTGAGCTGAGAACTCACTCAGCAAGTCCTGCCTCAATTCCTGACCCAGTATATGGTGAGATCAAATAGAATGATTGTTCTAAGCTACTTGGAACGAGAATCATTTGCTATAGAGAAATGGATTACCCAGAGAAGTACACATAGAAACAGTTTTCAACCAGTGTGGAAGCATGGTGTTCGCTGCCTAGGAGAATAGACAGTAAATTAAATTGTAACAATAAGCACCTCTTTCTAACCAAAAGAAGCCTACAAATATAAATTTATGTACACTTTTTTTTTTTTTTACCCCAGTTTTATTTATGTATAAAATTAGTCAGGTCTCTTTCAATGGCAAGCGGTAGAAATCTAATTCAGATCAATGGAACTTTCTGGATTTTAGGACTGAGAAAAAAGTCCCAAGGTACTGGAGAGAGGAGGAGATTGGGGAGGTGGAGGGGGGGATAACTCCCCAGTCCCCAGGGACACCAGGCCTGGCTCTGCTCACTCCTGCGGTCTGAAGTTCGGGAGGGAGTGTCTTTGGGATGAAGGAGCGTGGCCAAGTCACGGAGATTGCTTGAAGCAGGGCTGAGAGAAGTCACCACGGTCCGGGAGATGAAAGTATCTGAAGTGTCAAATTCGGAAGTTTCAGGGAAAGAGATATTTGAAAACAGACACAATTCAGTGTACTGCAATGAATTGTTACTTTGAAAATGCACATTACAAGGGCATGTTAAAACTATCGTTAAATTCCTACTAAGCACGAAGCCCTCTGTGGACTCTGAGCAAGTTCAACCTTAAGAATCTTCTGATCTCGTTTTATCATGACACATAAAGGTTTCACGGTTTTAGCAGTCATAAAAGATATAACTATGAAAAATTACAGCCCATTTTGGACTAATTTCTGAATATTGTTCAAAATGTAGTTTTATGAAGGATTCGAAATGGAATCATCTTGAACAGTCTGTGAAAGAATTGCTGGAGAGGCAGCCCCATCCATATTTTAACATGGAAAAAACCCTAATATTATCGATGAAATGCTGCCTGTTGAGAAAAAAATAATAATACCCCTTCAACATATTAGCATTTTAATTTCCTTATTACATTATCACTTTAAAAGTATTTTTTCTTATTTTAAAAATGATTCTGTTCTGCATATCTGGGAAAAAGACTGAGGATGAGTGAAAAGTCCGGAGCTTGAACGTGCAAACACACAGTTGACGGTCGAGAACGATGTCACAGAACTGGACAGAAATACTAGCTGCGTCGTTCTCTTGTATGTCATCCACTTTTCTTTTGGGTTTGGGGGAAGAGTAGTATACTTGAACGCTCTACTAGTTTTTTATTAACTTTTGAAATATAAACATTTTATTAGAGGTATGTATGGCTCTTCAAATAAATCTTAAAAAAAAAAAAAAAGAATTAAAAGAGTTATCTGGGTGGCTCAGGGGGTTAAGCATCCAGCTCTTGGTTTCAGCTCAGATTGTGATCTCGGGGTCGCGGGATCAGGCCCCGGGTAGGTCTCCACACTCAGCAGAGGCCGCTCGAGATTCTCCCGCTCCTTCTGGCCCTCTCCCTCACAACTCACACTCTCACCCATTCCCTCTGTAAAGTAAATAAATTAATTAAGAAAAAAGAAAACACGGTATCTTAGCTCTTCATTTCTTTTCACCCGTTTTGCCAACTTTCAGCAATTCTTTCAGGATGTGCCTTGGGTCTGTCTTCATATTTATGAATGTTTTCATCTGATTATGTATTTGATTGTGGTTTCTGTTCCATTTATTCATCTCAACTTCAGTTTTTTTGCGTCTCTCTGCATTTTTTTTTTTTTAAATCTACACTCATAATGGAGCTTTGAAACCGTGTCCTCCAGATTTCATCCTTCGATTTTTTACGATATTATGTGTTTGGGGACTTCTCATGCAGATTGCAGTCTTATGACTGTATTTTAACTGTCTATAATCTTCCCTTATTTCACCTCATGACTTTTTTTTTTTTATCTTTTCCTGATTTTCAGCTACCTTTTATTTTTTTCATCTCAACTTGTTGTCTCAACAGCTAATCTTTCAAGTTCCCTTTTATAGAGCGCTCCTATTCTTGAATATTATTGGGAGTTTAAGCAACATTAAGCAATACTTTCAGAGTATATTTTTGTTTCCTGCACTACATGATGAAAAATATGTTTGTGCTTTTATGTCTCAAAATACATGCTTGGGTCTCATGTTTATTTTCTATTTATTGCTATTCATCCTTAAACAAGGCAAGAGATAGGAGGGTCTGTGGTTTGCCCTCAGAAAGAATGGAATTTCTTAGCTCCCTGGTTTTTACCTGTTTGATTTTGCATGTTAGATCTCAAGCAGAAGGATATGTTGAAGTTTAGAAGGTTTGGCTGATTTCTGGTGCCTAGAATTTATTTGTCTAAAATGTATCCTTTATTTTCTTTTAAAGATTTTATTTATTTGGCAGAGAGAGATCACAAGCAGGCAGAAAGGTAGGCAGAGAGAGAGAGGGAAGCAGGCTCCCCACCGAGCAGAGAGCCCAATGCGGGGCTCCATCTCAGGGCCCTGAGATCATGACCCAAGCTGAAGGCAGAGGCTTAACCCCTGAGCCACGCAGGCGCCCTAATGTGTATCCTTTAGAACTCCCCTGTTTAATACAGAAGCCACTCGGCACATGCAGCTATACATAAATTAAAATTAAATAAACTTGAAAAGGTGGTTCCTCATTTGCACTAGCAACATTTCAAGTGTTTGATAGGCACTAAATGCAGATGGAGAACATTTCTGTCCCTGCAGAAAGTTCTGTTTGACTGTGGTGCTAGAGAGTAAAGTGCATCTGGGCATACTTCCCTGACTGTACAGGTCATTCCCATGTTCTTTCTCTCTCCACCCCATTTATTACATTCTTACTGTTCCCAGATGGGAAATGTTCCCCTTTATCTACTTCTCATGTTGGCCATTCCTGGGAATTTGATTCCCAGAAGAAAATAATGCTCATGGAGACTGAGTCCCAGGGAGAGAGTGTCAGGGCATGCATTTATGGGTGGGTGGGTTCAAAGGAGGGAAAAGACCCCGCCCACTGAAGAGCAGTTGCTTCTAATAGAGGTCTAGCTGTTGGCCTTCTGGCTGACCAAGACCCCTTGCATCTTAAGAAGGGACAGATGGCAGGAATAGTGGAGGTTTCCTCTGTGTCTACATGGTCCGTTGTTGTACCCCAGAGCTTTACCTATGTTTTTCACAAGAATGACAAGACCATTCACCAATGTTCCTCTCTCCACAGAGAGTGTAATTTAAGTTGCTTTTTTATTTTAAACATTGTTCCAGTGGAAAGGTAGGGAAAGGTCAAATGCCTGTTGGAATCGAGATTGTCTTCACCTGAGTGTGCCTCTGCAGGCTTGGCTTTCTGGGACCCTCTCCCTCCCTGGGAGCCGGCATCTGCGCTCTCTTTCCATTTCTTCTCTGCTCTTCCCTCCCTTGTCTCCAGCTCTCTGGGCCCCCTGCAGGATACATGTCTCTGCTGGCGTAATACCTAATTGGAAGCTCAGAAAATATACAGCATCGAATATATTCTTTTAATAAGAACGAAGGTACAATTTTGGAATAATCTCTTCTTTTATGAATGTTTTTACTGGCTTCCAAATAAAACTTCTTTCTACTCTATTTGTCTAGAAGAATTATCAGAAATCCTAGCATGCCATATAGAGAGGGAGCCAGAGTAGACTAGACAAAATTCCATGAAGGCAGTGGTATCCGGCAAATTCGCTGCCCTTTCCCTGGAGATCCCAGGATCTCGGTGGATTCTCTCAGACTGTAGAAAAGGCATATCTTCATGCCTTACTAAGTGGCCCAATAGAACTTTTGAGGATTTCAGGATCAACAAAATTTATTTTGCGGACAGAGTCTTGAAGTGAATGTACCATAGTCATATTTCATAGATAAGGAAACTGAGGAGCAGAAAGGAAACAAGTATTTTTTTTTCTTTTTAATATCATAAAAAAGCACAGTTCTTGGAACTGAATAAACTGGATTTCATCATTTGTTAGGAAGGTAGTGGAAGGTGATCTGAGTAAGTAGATTAAATAACTCTCAGGCTCAGTTTTCTTTAAAATGAGATTAATGATACTAGCCTTATAGGATTCTTTTGAGATAATGAGCTTAAGGGGTCATTGGACAAAGAATGCCAATTATAATGGCAGTTCCTCATTTTCAAGGAAGCATAGAGAGTCAGTATCCAAGTGCATTTTCTTTTTCCCAGTCCTGTGCTCACCGGTTTATTGAGAGATATGTGAGATTGGTGAGAAGGTCAGAGCTGGAGATAAGATGGGCTTAATTAACTAGTCACTTGCCCACGTGCATGCTTATCCTCCTGTTTTCTACGGAAAACCAGAATAGATTCAAAATGCCCCAGTCCACTGGCCTGCATGCAAGGGTAGGGCTGTTTCCTGACAGAGAGACTGAGCGCCTATTGCCTGTGTCACTGTCAGCATAAGGGCAGGCTTCTTTCTTTTCTCTCTTGTTTCCGTGTAAAAACTGACATCACCAGCTCTTGTCAGTTGGGAAGAACATGCAGAGCAGAGGTTGATATTGGTGATATTGGTTGATATTGGTGACATGAAAGAAGACACATGGACTGGGACCTGAGGGTCCTACTAGAAAGACCCTCATTACACCCCAGCCTCATGGGGAGGAAGACAAATCCTCCTCCCATCGTGACTTCTCTCTCTCTCTCTCTTCTCTCTATCGGAACCAGCACACCTGTTTCTGTAAAAGGCTACCTAGTAAATGTATTAGGGGTGCAAATCACTCTACTCTAGCTGCAAAGACCCATGGCTTCAGCAGCACTGAGACAGACCAGCATATGATGGGTGTTTGCTTCCTGTCCCTGGGCCCAGCCCATCGCAGAGATCTGGAACGCTCTCTGTGTTCACTGCTGTCACTAGAAATGCCAGCTGCCAATTAAGCCTGGAAAGAGCCTCAAAGCTAGTCCTGCCTTTAGATCCCAAAGCATGGAAAAACAATAAAAATATTATGAGCTATGTTCCACTCCCAGCTTTACTGCTAAATGAAGTGCAACACATTCGCTTAACCTCTCTAGTCCCAGACAGTCTGTAAAAGGAGGAACTGGATTAGATTAGCGAGGGCATGGGGAGGCATGGAGGGGACTATCTGAGACACTGGGGCTATCTGAGATCATGTTCTAAACAGACTGCCAACCTCCTTCCCTCGTTCTAACCCAAGTGTATCATGATTGAAGGAGGGTATAGGCAGCATGTGAACTTTGCAAAAGCTTTGCCAGGCATTCGGATACAAACTCCCCACTCCAGGTGAGAGCCATGGGACTAAATTGTCCCCAGAGACCCCTTAGGCTTTGGCATTCTGTGATTCTGCGAAGGGATCAGATCAGATCAGCAGTAGTACCCTGGTTCCGTCCTTCCTTAATCATTGGCTGTAGATTAATGGAACACTGAGTTTGAAACAATGTAATGCAAACAGAGCTTATACTGATTTTTTAAAATGAGTTTGTAGGCACTGGGTTTCCTGCAGCCTCTGCCCTTGAGATAATATTGTGAGAGGTGGCACTGGTCTGGCTTGAATGAGACACAGGTGAAAGGGAAGATGTGGGGGCAGGCAGAGGCAGCCAAGTGGAAGTTATAGAAGTTGCACACCATGGAAGTAGCACCTGTATCTGCACAGAGGCTAATCTAGCCAGGGCCACTGTCCAGCAGGGAACCTGGCCTCTCACAGCGGTGGAATGTGTGCATTGGTGGAATTCAGACCCTTTTGTTACTCTACCCCATGCTTTCCCTGGAAGGACCATCTAGGAATTTTTTCCTCATTTCCTAACAAGGTTAAAATGTTCTTCCAAACTGAGATGCTCCAATCGCTTTTTGTAACTTCGGTTTTGTGATATGTGTCACGCTTGCAGTCAATGGCTTGTTGAATTGTCTGTCTTCTGTACTAGAGTGTGAGCTCCATGAGACTAGGAGCCTTGCCCATTGTGTTCAACCCTGTGCCCGTGTGGTGCCTAGCACATCCTATAAGCTCAATAAAAACATAAATGGAATATGAATGCTATCTTTGTTACAGATTCTTTGCCTGTAAAGACTTTCCCCAAAGATCTGTTTGTTCTCCACACCACACTAACCTGGGATCTTTATAATTCCCTTGCCTCCTAACCCCTCAGAATCCCCCACTACCCACAGCCCCCATCTTAGGCCCAGCTTCTTTCCTAGGCTAAAAGGAGGTGCGATGTTCTGAAGTGTTTCCTTTGTCTTCCTTTCTTTATCCTTTATCTCTCCCTCATCCTTCATCCTCCAGGTTCCGTGTCAGCTCCTGGCATCACAGGCTCAGCAGCGATGGTCCCACTGTAATGTGTAAGTATTTGTCATGGGCTCTCAGTCACTGGTGTCTCAGGTCTTGGAGAGCCTGCAGTGACTCTGAGATAGTAAGGGACGGAAAGAAAGGTGACATCAGGGTTGAAAAAAAAATTTAAAAAGTAAGGACTTTGAGATAGACAAAAGTTAAATGAATTAAGAATTACCCGGAAGGCGGTGCCTGGGTGGCTCAGTCTGTTTTGCATCTGACTCTTGATTTCAGCTCAGGTCATGATCTCAGAGTTGTGAGATTGCACCCTGTGTCAGGGCACAATCTGCTGCACAGGGAATCTGCTTAAGGTTCTTTCCTTCTCCCTCTCCATCTTTCTCTAAAAGAAAAAAGAATAACTGGGAAGGCAAATGAGAACCCCAAACCAAAAAATGTGGACATACCCAAAAGATGAAAAAGAAATAAGAAAAGAAGAGCTAGATGGGCAATTAGGTATTGGGAGTGGGTTTAACCATGAACATTGAGCCCATGTCATCGCTGGGGTCTGGGGCAGGCCAGAGAAAAGGGGAGTAGGATGGTAATTGACACAAGACTGTTCACTTCTGAGGTTTCTGCCCTTGGGCCACTTTGCTCCCTGTTCTCTGGCCCCTCGGCAGCTAAACTTCAGTGTTGCTGCCTCTGCACACTTAGCGCTTTTCCAGGTTGGCAGAGCTGGTAAAAATCATGCATTAGGGATGCAAGAAGCAACTTTAGAGCTCTTCGGGAATACTAAACCCATTGGAGAAAAATCAACAAAACAAGGAAAAGAGCATTTTAAAATGTGTTGACTTGTGTTTATCTGTATTTATCGAAGTTCACTGTTCTCTTAGCAGGTTGCAAATTAGTACTTGAGACCAGATTCTGAATCAGCCACAGGGGACCAACAAGAACCTTCATGCCTGGAAACTAAGAAGGCCTAATGGGTCAGCTGTCACTTCCTCTGTTTGGCTGGCAGTTAGAGCTCATGTCAAGCCATTTCTCCACATTATCAAAGTCATGGAGTATTTTGCATCTTTCAATAACACTCACCATTTGGCAGGCTAAAGCATGCCTCCTTCCCTGCCAATTTGCAAGATCATGTCTGCTGGTAACCCACACAATCCTGCTTTGCTCTCTCTCTCAGTCCAGCAGGAAAATGCTGGGAGAGAAGCAGAAGATACCTTTAAATGTTGATGAGGAAAAGAAGAGTCCTAGACTTCAGGAATTGGAAAAGGCTTTTGGGCAGGGATGGATCAAGAGGAGCAGAGGGAGTGGTCTGAGCCCTTGGGCAATAAGGGCATGCATTATCTGGAAAGAAATTCCAAACAATAAAAAAGGAGTAAGTCAGGCTGCTTTTTATTATCCAGGCACGAGTAATTCTAATGCTAGTGATGAAATACTCCTCTCACTGGGGTGGCCTATGCCTTAATGTACAGCTGCTTGAGAGTGAATTAACCCAAGTCTCTCATTCATTGATGAGGGCAATTAAGCCCACCCCCCCCCCATCTTCTTGTTGATGGCCCTTCTGCTAGAGCATCTCATGCAATCTGGGTCTCTTTGCTGCCCCCTAGGAGCCTCTTGGTTGCATTGCTCTGCCTGACACCAGAACAACAACAACAAAAACCAATGGGTAAACTCCAGTAACTGTGCAAACTTGGATTATACTAAACAAATGAAAAAATCTAAAAATCCCAGAAAAGATCCAGCCTCTGCCCTCAGCTCTTGGCTTGTTTACAAGTCACATTTGAGAATTTTCAGTCTTAAAGTTATTTTTCTCTATCCTACCTTTGATTTCTGTATTATATAACTTTTCGTCCAGATTCATTTCCATCTTAAAGTCATTGTGAGACTCTTCTGATTTTCCATCTCATTGTGTAGTGGATAGGGATCTCAGTTCTCAAATTCAGATGTGCAGAGGATATTGTATTTTTTTTAAAAATTAAAAAATAGTTTAATTTAGACTCCCAGCTTCCATCCTACCAAGGGACAAGAAATGCAACTTGAGATATTTAGGAGTTCTCCTACATCGAGCTTGGAGCCCGTCCTTCTGGGAAGTCCCACCATGTGCCTCTCAGTCCTTCCAGATGCACCTTCAGTATCTGGGCTTCCCTTCATAGGAGTTTTCCATTTCTCTGCACAGTGTGGCTTCCCCAGGGCTACTCAGGAAGCATTTTGCTGTTGAATTTTCTGGCAATGTGTGTATATATATATATATTTTATCACATGTGATTTTTTTTCTTTTACAATGAATTATTTCTCTCCTGAGCTTTAAGGATCAGAAACATATTATTTAAGACCCAACTGGAAAGGAAATTAATCCAAAGAAATATATCTACAAGCAAGCATGGGAGTAACTTGACCAATACTCAAGTCAGGAGGGATTTTATAGTTGATTTATTTGTATGAGGACGATGAAGTCATTACTCTGGGTGTTGTATCTCCCTGAGTTGTTTCCCATTCTGATCTCCCTTTGCCCATAACTTTCCATGGAAAAGTTAAAATCATTTTTTTATACTGAATCTTTCCCTTTGCTCACTAGGGATAGAATAGAAGGAGAAATGGGGTCTCTGCCTATATTGAGTGTACTCATGGACTCATGGACTCATTTATATAAATAAGGCTAATTTATATGGAAAATAGCTGAACCAAAATGAAATAGACCAGGGCCCATATACCTCTGATGGTTAAACTGTTCTGTTACAGAAGCCAAAGTTGGGTTCAAAGCCCATTATGTTTAGTTATCTCTAAAGAAGCAAAAAAAAAAAAAAAAAAAAAAAAAACAACCCAACTATTTTGAGAAGTTATAACCTTAAGAAGCCATATCATAAATCCACTTTATCAGTCACAGGGGAAACTTCATGAAATTGTGTAAATGGATCCACACAAGTCCACTTCCACCAGAAGGAATGTAACTCAAAATGTGACCATGTGTAAGAAAAATGGAACTGATCACTACCTTGTGTGTATTCAATGTAATAGCAGCCATTACAGTTTGTAAATATCCATATTTAAAAAAAAAAAAAACAGAACATTTATGTGTTGAGAAAATAGTTAATTACTCATCTTCCCTGGAGGTAGGTGCTCTGGTAGAAATTGATGATCACAAGGTAGGATCCCCAATGATACTTAGCTACCAGGAGGCAGTATGAGAAACACGGATGGTTAACTACCTAGAGAAGGGGCTATAGGTGTACCAGAATAAAGGAATAGGCAGTTAATGCTAGGAAGGGTCACTGTGGGTGGGGATGGTAGTGGAAGCTCAGAGAAGAGGTGAGTAAGATTTTAATAAGTGAGGTCAGGCTGATGGGAGCGGCGATGAGGAAGTGTCCAGGCTGGTAAAGCTGTCCAAAGGACACACACCACATGGGCAGAAGTTGTAAGATGAAAATTTGTAGGAATTATTTATAGTGGGCAGGCTAATCTCAATGGAGAGAGCTTTGTTAAGACTGGGCGAGAGCTCAAAGGAGAAAAGTGAGTGAGGACCAGGTCATGGCATGGCTGGAAAGCTGAATGAAAGAATTTAGACATTATCCTGTAGATAATGCCAAGTCCTGGGGACTATTTGAAAGGAGGATGGCATGATTAAAAAAATAAAGAATTTTAGGTCTTAAGAAAATAAATCCGGTACCATTCAAGACAGGCTGGTGGGAGAGTCTGGAGAGAAGAAAACTATTAAGTGGATGATATGTTAGTTGAAACAACTAACCAGCATGAACCAGCATGGTTGCATATCTTGGGGGAGAGAGAAAAGGTACTAATAGTGAAATGGAGGAACAATTATTAGGGCTTAATGGCAGCTTAGATATGAAAAAGTGAGGGGTGAAGACTCAAACCTAACTGAGCTTTCAGATATCTGAGAAAATGGCAGTAGGGATTTATCATCACAGGAAGCCCATCTGGGAGTTTTGGGGTTCAAGCAGGTGATGTTCCCACTGGTAAGTGCTCATCTGTACCCTGCCCTTGTCTTGTTTGGCCAAAAACACAAAGGCCCACCTCTTGCAGACTCAGCCCTGCCTCGTTCCTGCACCACCGAGAACCCAGAGTTAAAGCTCTCCAGGAGACCTTTCTCTCCTGGGGGAAGGCTTTGCCATAGTCTGCCTGTCCCCTGACCTCTTCCTACAGCTCCCACCTCTCACAGCCACTATGTTGGCCAACTCACCCCAAGTCAGAATCTGATGCTCCTATTTCAGGCCTGCATCAGGTCTAGAACTCATGTCTGAGGTCAAGTTCACCTCAATGACCTTTTACCAAGTTCCTGTTGCCTTTTCCCCAGGGTTACATCTTGTTTCTGTCTTATTCTACTTCACCTAGACTTACCACCTTGATTTAACATTCTGCTGTCTTCTCAATCCTGAGAACCACTGCCATACAGCACTCTGTTCCCACCTGAACCAGATCCCTTCACTATAGATGTCAGCTTGGAATGGATTAGAATTTGTAGCCTTGGTCCTTCTCCTCCAGATTGGATTTGCCCTTCTTTCTTGAGTATGATTCACTCAAACCAGTCATCACCAGATTCTGGCCTTAGAACTGGCTCGCTGCTTGGTTTCTTTGAATTCTTGTAAGATAAGTGACTATGACTATTTCCTTAGTGATGATAAAAGTGTAATTCACCATTCAAAATGTTAGGGACGTCGTTCAACGTAAGATATTGAAGCTGACACAAAGGGTCAGTCAGACATCCAGATTTGGGAGTCATCTCCATAGATAAACACACAATTACAGTTACTTACTAAACCAAGGGTCAGATATACATAGACAGTTGAGTCAGCAAGTAGCATTAACAGCAAAACTTTGTGTCTAAAAACATTCCAACTCTTACTGTCTTTTTAAAAATAGGACACTATTTTTTAAAAAGTAAAAGCAGCTACATTTGGAAGAAGACAGAGCCGATTTATTCTTCAATATTTTTTTTTGAGAAAAAGAGATTTTAAAATGACCAACGATGAAAAGCCTGAACATTGAGAGAGTCTTTTAACAGGGAAATAGGAGGATAGTAGGGTCATGTGAGGGAGACAAGGGAGGGTGCAGCTGTGGTGGTCGGCAGTGACGAATCCCAAAGAGGTATTGAAGTCAAACCCACATCCCCTGCCCCAGAGGGACTGCTCTTTCCCATTCTTTTTTTTTTTTTTTTTAAATTAAGTATTTTATTTCTTTATTTGAGAGTGTGGAAAGTGAAACCACAAATGGTGGGAGTGGGTAGAAGAAGAGGGAGAAGCAGACTCTCTGCTGAGCAGGGAGCCCCATATGGGGCTCGATCCCAAAACACTAGGATCATGACCTAAGCCAAAGGCAGACGCTTAACTGACTGAGCCACCCAGGTGCCCCTACTTTCCCATTCTTACAGCCTTTATCAGGGAAGAATTTGTGGTAGTGAAATAAAACAGCAAAACAGCCTTCAGTCTTGCATTTTTCTTCTCAAACAGAGGGCTATGATCAGGAGGACTTCCCAGCCTGGCAGTGGTGGGGAGAGCAAGACAGTTTGGTGGGGTTCTGATGGCAGAGGACACTGGGGCCATGCAGGCTTCCACGTGTATGTCTCGTGTCCACAGGACGCAATTACATGGGGGGAGAAAGAACAAGTGCAATGTTTCCAATTCAGTATCAAACAAAAATACATCACAGCCTCGAGCCAGTGGATATTCTGGGAATGGCCTTTTTTTCCAGCCCCTTAAATGTAACCAGCTGGAAGTCTTTTTTAAGGGCTGTTCTATTCAACCTCTGACATGAAGGATTTGCCATTTAATAGGGAAGCTACATTTTGTTGTAGAGATGGAATACTAAGTCCTTAACTTATTCTCCAGGGATTCTCATTCCTCCTGGTAAAACAGACTTAATATATAGACTTAGAAAGGAGCAAATGTGTTGTAAGTCTGGAAGCTTGAAGGTGGATAGATATGCTGATCTGAGGAGTATGAGACGTGTTCTAGATCCCCAGGGAACTGGACACCTTCTGATGAAAAGTCAAAAGAAAAGGATCTGAACTTATCTATTTCACAGCCAGTATGGGATTCTATTGAAAAACTATAGGAAATCATTGGGATCTGCTAGTTTTATTTAATTTGGCTCTGAGTAAAGGAGGTCTCAAGTATGGTGAGGCAATGAGTAAGCAGCAAGGTTTGGCACTAAACTTGGCACCATAAAATGTGTGCCTCATTAACATTCTTCTTAGAAAACACCCATGGGGGGCACCTGGGTGGCTCAGTGGGTTAAGCCTCTGCCTTTGGCTCAGGTCATGGTCTTAGAGTCCTGGGATCAAGACCCCCCATCGGGCTCTCTGCTGAGCAGAGAGCCTCTTCCTCTTCTCTCTCTGCCTGCCTCTCTGCCTACTTGTGATCTCTGTCTGTCAAGTAAATAAATAAATAAAAATCTTTAAAAAAAAAGAAGAAGAAGAAATAAAAAAACCCATGGTACCCCAGAGAACACTACGCCTGTATTCTAGTGTCTGTACTACTGAGTGGCCCAAGGCATTTGATAGATAGGTCCAGGGAGGGGGACCACCATGAAAGTTAAAAGGCATGAGTTCAAATCCTGTCTCTACTCTTCATTATTTGTGTGATTCTATGCAAATTACTGACATTCTGTGAATCTCAGTTTACTGGTCTGAAAAGTGACTATATTCCAATGTGCCGTGGGTTTGTCAAAAGGTTTGAATGAGTTAATGCGTGAGAAAAGCTTGGTAAACTGAGCAAGCACCAGAAAAAGAACCGTTTTATTTTATTTTTTTAAGACTTATTTACTTACTTGAGAGAGCGAAAGGGTGGGAGTAGGATCAGAGGGAGAGGAAGAGACAGTCTTAAGCTGATTCTGCGCTTAAGAAGGCAGGGTGCAGGAAGACCTGATTCATGGCTCAGTCTGATGACCTTGTGATCATGACCTGAGCCAAAACCAAGAGTCAGACACTTAACTGACTCCACCACCCAGGTGCCCTGAAAAGAGCCTTTTTAAAGTACAAATGGCAAGAAGGAAGTCTCAGAATTCAGAGTCAAATGTCCAGGAACATAAATGGCCAAAATGTCCTGGAGGAAGAAGCAACCCAATAGGTTTCATTTCTAGAACAACAGAGATCTCCATTATTGACTTTATTGGCAGGTTAATGAAGAACGCTGTTAAGAATGGGGTTAATGAAGCTGGCACGTTCTCACTCCTTCCTCATGGATGTCACTCAAGATTTAGATGCTGCTGATGTTTGCTCGATAATAATGACTGGTCACCCGGTCTGTGAACAAATGTTTCCTATATAGAAAACTTAAGTGGGACTTCTCAGAAGAAACTCACATTTTGCCGTGGTATTTCATAGGATACCCACACAGCCCCCAAGATGAAGGGAAGTTATGTATGATGGCAGCTTATTTCAAAATGTCATTTATAAACCGGGTGACTTTGGGTAAGATATTTAACCTCTTTTATACATATTCCATATATATCTCATATATACAAATATATAAATATATTTCATCTCTAAAACAAGGAATATATAATGCAACCAAGTAGATTGTGGTGAGGATTAAATGAAATGACTACATGAAGAATAAGTCTACTAACCACTAAGATTCTAGAACATGGAAGAATGTTAGTTTCCTGCCCTTTTCCCCTTCATTCCCTGTTCAGACGTTAAAAATGAGCACAATACTTTAGAACAAGTTTGATCATATATACTCTTCCAAAAGTTGTAAGTGACTTGCAATTGATTTCTGCTTTTTATTCTTTCCTTCCAAATGCATTTTTCTCCTCTAGACTGACCAGCAAAATTGTGCAATCAAATTCACAGTGAAAAGTTTTCTGATTGGGCCAACAATATAGACATCCTATCTCATTGACTGTGAAAGTCAGTATCGTCTTTAACAAGTAGAGTATTTAGGATTTCTTGTGGAATGTCAAAAATGTTCTTAATTAGGATATTTCAATTTTAGTATCAAATATTTAATTAACCCCAAACAACAGCAATGACAAAATGGTAGATTGATCTATCTCCAACTACTTGGTTACTTTGCTTCTACTGAAAACTAAAGCTTTGAATGGGCTTGAATAAATAAACTTGAGACAAGTTTGAGGCAAAAAATCAACTCCAAAAGACAAAAATAAATAAATGAAAAAATAAACTTTTATATCATCTTTCTTCAGCAATAGTTGTTTTCAAATAAAATAGTATAAAGTAAAGAGTTTTGTAAATGTTAAGTGAAATCTCTAGTTCTCCTACTTCCCTAGTCCACACCAACCTGAGGGAGAATCTTCAAGACCTACATTCAAAAAAGTGAGTGTCCAGACACAGATTGACTGGAGTGGAGCCATCATTGTCTCCCTCCACTGGCTGGGGTAAGGCACTGCCATAGCTAGTGTTCTTTGCTTTTCAATTTACCATCTTTACTCTACCAACATCTCCACTGAACCATATGATGTTGGTTTTGTCACTCACTGACCTACCATTGTTGGTCTGGTGATTCTTTTTGAGTAGCAGACATGGAACTGGTACCCCGTCACTGCTGATGTTGCCTTTTTCGGGGAATGGGAAGCACCTCCCACTGATATTATAATACTTATTGGATTCTCTTAAAGAGCAACTTTGTCTCAACTTCCTAAAAAAGAAGCCAGATGAAAATTACTTTCTGGGTTGGGATGGTAGAATATTGGTAGAACAAAAAGGGCATGACATTCATCTGTTGATGGACATCTAGGTTCTTTCCATAGTTTGGCTATTGTGGGATTATGGACATTGGGGAGGGTATGTGATTTGGTGAGTGCTGTGAAGTGTGTAAACCTGGTTATTCACAGACCTGTACCCCTGGGGATAAAAATATATGTTTATAAAAAATAAAAAATTAAAAAAAAAAATTAAAAAAAAAAAAGATAATGAAAAAAAAAAAAAGGGCATGACACCCCAAAGTGTTCCTTAGACCGTGATTTGTTTTCTAGAGATGCCATAACAAATTCTCACAGACCTTGGGACCACAATAGAAAAATTATCACTCACGGTTTTTGAGACCAGAAGTCTGAAATCAAGGGTGGTACTTGTGTTGATAGGGTTATTCTTCTAAAAATTAGAGGGGATGTTCCTTCCTCTCCTCTTCTGGATTCCAGTGGTTGTTGCTTCCCTTGTGGCTGCATCACTCCAATCTCTGGCTCAGACTCCACATCACCAATTCTCCTCCCAAGGTTTGGTCTCTGAAAATTTCTTTCTTTCTTTCTTTCTTTCTTTCTTTCTTTCTTTCTTTCTTTCTTTCTTTCAACAGGCTCCATGCCCAGTATGGAGCCCAGTGTGTGGCTTGAATTCATGATGTTGAGCTCTAGATCTGAGCTGAGATCCAGAGTTAGATGTTTAACTTACTGGGCCACCCAGGTGTCCCTCTGACTACCTCTTATAAGAACATTTCCTCACTGATTTTAGGGCCCCTACTGATAATCTAGGATGATTTAATCTCTAGACCCTTAGCGTAATTATATCTGCAAAGACCCTTTCTGTAAGATCACATTTACAGGTTCTGGAGATTAGGACGTGGACATATCCCTTCAGGGGTCATCATTCCGTCTTCTACAGCCTGCTGCAAGGATTAGAGATTTCAGTAAGCGAGGGTCCTTCTTTAAGAGGCTGTTCATTAATTCAGGAAAGAGATGGTGGTTTGGACTAGGCGGTTGTGGTGGTGGCCATGAGTTGTCAGATTCTGTGTGTTTTAAAGTTGAGCTGGTGGGACATGTTGCTGAACCGGACATGGATTGTGAGACATAAGAGCAGTCAGGAGTGGCTCCAGGGGTTTTATCATGAGTAGCTGGAGAATTGGGTTTTCACTTACTGAGCTGCACAAAATTTGGGAAGGAACGAATTTTGAGGTGAAAACCAGTTTTGCACTTAGTTGCATTAGGAGGTCTGTTAAGATACCTGAATGAAAATGTGAGGTAGGGCACCTGAGTGGCTCAGTTGGTTAAGCGTCTGCCTTCGGCATGGGTCATGATCCCAGGGTCCTAGAATCGAGTCCCATGTTGGGTTCCTTGCTCTGAGGGGAATCTGATGCTCCTTCTGCCCCTCTCTCTCTTTCTCTCTGTGTCTCTCATGAATAAATAAATAGAATCTTAAAAAAAAAAAAAGAAAGAAAAGGTGAGGTAGTCAGTTATATACATAAATCTGTACAAGGGTTGAATGACGAATAGATTCCATTTTCTACAGCTCATGCCCACGGTTTGGAGAGACATATGTGTAGGCAGACAATAACATTTTGCCTCCATAAGAGCCACAGAAGAGGGAGAAACTAAGCCCCATGTGGCCCAGGGAGGGAGTTGTGTGGCTGTTCTGAAAGGTTTTTGGCAGCCTCCTAAGACGAATTCCTCAGTCATCTGAGAGAGGCCACAAGGCAAGGAAGTCACCCTGAGGGACATGAGAGTGAGAAGAAGAACAGCCACTGAGAAAGGGCATCTTGACAATGCAGAGGCACCACCAAAATCCGGTTTACAGACAGAGAGTCCAAGGCACTTCTGCTCTGAAGACTTGTCAACACCCAGGGACCTTGTGCAGCCAGCACCCATGGAGGGGTTATTTCCCATCAGGACAGAAGAGAATGTTGCTGTAGAATTCACCGCCACCTCACCTGGAGCAGCAGAGAATGGGGGTAGGGGTACATGGGAAAAGACCACCATAACACCTAGGACTGGAAAATTGCAAACACACAGGAGAAGGCCCATGACTCCCAGAGAACCAGAAAGAAATGTTTGGGACTGACCTTTACATAAATCTGCTCCTGGCCAGACATGACTTCCTGCTAAGTTGCTAATGGGTGTGCTCCTTGTTCCCTCAGCTTTTATTGCCTGGGAGCCATGCTATCAATGGTTTTCCTTTCACTGGGTGGCTAAAGGTGGGCAAGCCTTCCGGATAGAACAGCACGTGCAAACCAGAAGCACAGAGTACCATGGACCATATGGGGTCCTGTGGTGCGCTGTACTGGCCAAACTCAAGCTCAAATTCTTTTACTTTATAAAAGGGATTTAACTTTTAGTTCACTTTTCCGAGTTTTCACGAGTTGGTGTTAAGGGGGTACACACATGATCCTGCTCTTCTTTTACCGGTAGCTTTCTGCTTCTGTGCTTGCATGCACCTGTGCTGGGGTACTTCTGTGCAATCTCAATGCTTGTGCCTCAGAGTTGAAACTGATTAAGAAAAAGAAAAAGAAGGCACCTGAGTGGCTCAGTGGGTTGAGCCTCTGCCTTCCGCTCAGGTCATGATCCCAGGGTCTTGGGATCAAGCCCCGCATTGGGTTATCTGCTCACCTGTGAACCTGCTTCCCTCTCTCTCTCTCTCAGCCTGCCTCTGCCTACTTGTGATCTCTCTCTCTCTCTCTGTCAAATAAATGAATAAAATCTTAAAAAAAAAAAAAAAAAGAAAAGATAAAGAAAGGAAAAAGATACCTGTGTCTGTTGCATACACATCAACTTTCTCAGTGAAGTCTCCCATTCCCTTCTAATGAGACGGGGCAGAGCTAGGAGCTCTGCTTCTATAACAGCCCTTGAGACAGGGAGATAGGATTATTGCTTGCGGCCAATGTTAAAATGACTATCTGTGAGGTATTAAATTCTATCAGGATGCAAACAGGACATGTTGCCCAGAGCTTCCTATTTTGTCAGAATTTGGGGCTTCTGAAGGTCATGTGAAGGTGTGAGATTTTTTGGACCATTAAGAAAAGATGGGCAGAGGAAACAAGACACCTGATAGGTTCTCCTGGAGCTATGCCCATGGGCTATTCCTGTCTATAATCCTGTCCTATCCTCGGTGACATCCCCCTCTGCACTTTGTACCAGGTGTGCCTCGCGGTCCACTGTTCAGCCCTAAAACCAGGGAAAGCACAAGTTTCAGGAACAAAGGTTGAGATTCATGCTTGGCTGAGATTTGCATTATGAAACCAAAGCTGAAAGGTACAAATGGGAGTCCATCTAATAAGGTGGCTATTCTGATTTCTACCCAAAGGTTTAAAAAAGCATCAAGTTAAAGAAATAAGCAAGAAAGGTGAGTCTTAGCCAAAACAGGATCTCAAAGTGGAGAGGAACCTCTCAGAATCCCAAGCTGGAGGCATGTGTCTTGTTTCTTCAGATGTAATAATGACAATGGGAATCTTTCTTGTTAAATGCCTTTAGGCTCCCTCCCTTTTTTCCCATTGTTTTACCCTTCCCTTCTTTATGCCATTGTGCTCCAGTTACACTGATTCCACATTATGGGCTCATTCTATTTTTAAAAAAGGAAATAAAAAAGAACTTATAAATAAGACCATTCTGCTCCTTTGTTCTGACTGGTGGGCAAGCACAGAGACACTTGTCTACTTCGGTAAAGCAGCCAAACCTACACAAAATTGTATTGATCCCTTCCAGAGTCTGCTGAGTCAAAACATGGATTTATGAGTCGAGAAGTGACAATATTACGCAGAAATAAAAATTGCAGGTAGCTCTTGCAGTTTGTAGGAATTTATTGACACAAAAATGCTTTGTCTCTTATAATTAGGAGGAAAACCTCACAAGCCCTGTTATCTTTTTGAAAAAATAATTACAGCTTCTCAGAGCCTTAAGAATGGTCCAGATCTAGGAAAATGCCCTGCTAGGCACCGAGGTGCTGCAGGCTTTGCTAGATCACAGTCTTCTGACAGTCTGAGGATCATGTTAGTGGGCACAGGCTGAGAATCAGGGCCTTGGGACCACACAGGCACTAAGATCCCAGCAGCCCGTAGGGATCCCCATGTTGGTGACTATGGCAGGTCCAAAGACACTCTCACAGTGCAGAGTCAACAGATTCCTGAGCATGAGGCCCAGACAGGAATCTGGGGTTGAGATCTTCTTTGGGCAGTCTCTGCTACCTTCTCTCATTCCATCTTTTGGATTCTAATATTCTGGAGACAACAAAGCTAACACATAAGGAGCTATTAATGAGCATTTGATGACAATAGAATGTGAGAAGTAAGACAGTCAAAGTTATAATATTAAGCAAAATATTAAAGAATTCTGTTTTAAGAGGGCTTATACCATTCAACTGAATTTCATGCATCAGATAACCTACACTAAGATCTGCCATATTTGTTGGGTAAAATATCAAATGAACCTTGAAACTTTTTTTTTTCTTTTGCCACTTTTCCCATCTACCGCCATCCTCCCTGTCCTGGTATTCATCCCAACCCCACTGCCTAATGCCTACCTCATCTAGGTTAGGCAGGGATAACCTGCTTCCTGATTCTGGTCTGTTTTCTCTCCTCTAAGCTCAGGTCCAATAAAGGGTAGCCTTCGTGAAGACCATGGACATTGAACTATACTTTGCCAGGGGGCAAGATTTTCTCCTATAAATAGGGAAGGTCACTCTACATCACAATTTGTCACGATGTGTGTCTTGCATTTGCTTAAGGAAGGGAGACCCAGACATTTTGAGACAGAAGAAAGAAAACTGCAATCAATGAAGCAAGGTTCCCCAATCTCTTTTTAAAGCTGATTCTAAACATTGTTTAGAAATATAAACATTGTTACACAAGATTTTAATTTTCCCCACTTTGCTTTCCAAATCAGTGATAATGTTTCAGTCCCCAATGCTCAATTTCGAAAGATTCAATGAACCTGTACACTGAAAATGAATAACATCACAATCAGATCCTGAGCCCTCCTGAAGCTGTTAAGCCTCAATATATATGTTTTTAATATTAGTTGATGTGGATTTAATATAAACCAAGTATCCTAGTTAATTAAATATGTTGCTAGGAATATTTTCAAAGCTTAATTCAAAGTCACATTCAATGGCCTTGGGCACCATTTTCATGTCACTGGAGTATTATCAGTTCATCCTGGATGAGTAATAAACGCTAGGAAATATACAGTGAATAGTGTGTGTTTTCCTCATTTTCCTAATACGAGCTATTTACAAAACAAAACAAAAACACTGAATCTTTAAGAGGTGTCTTCCTGGTAACCCACATAATTTCTCTTTCTTTCTGAAAGAATTCTAACAAAAACAGAAGAATGCTCCCCAAAAGCAAAGGCACATTTATCATGGCTACCTTTATATATTTTGTCCCCCAGAGTATAATTGGCAATGTTTAGAGACGCTTTTGATTGACATAATGGGGGTGGTAGGGTGGGTTTCTGTGACGTTTGGTGGGTAGAAACCAGAGATGCCGTTCAGCGTTCTAAATACACAGGATGGCTCCCATGACAAAGAGCTAACTTGTCCAAAAATGTCAATAGTGCTGAGGTGGAGAAACCGTGCTGTTGAAAATCAATCTGCTGAACAAAAGCTGCTCCAGATGTGGACAGGCAGCCCCTCGCAGAGAAAACAGAGGCTCTTCTCCTTCTGCTGCATGGGCACTCATGCCGATTCTGCACATAGGCTGATGTGCCAGCCTCAGTGCTTTGAGGACTTGCTGCAGCCCCCCACTTTTGTTGGCTTTCCCCTGGTTGCCTTTATCCGTCTAGCCCTGAACCGATGCCCTTATTGAGAGGCACTACTGTAATGACATGTAAATCAGACTCACATTATTAATCTAAATTCACCAAAATAGATATATGTCTAAGTCTTCTCAGCTTCATCTCCCCACTTAGAGCTATGCTCCTTCTCTTTCTTGCCTAATAAGTTATGTGTCTTCCCAGTACCCAAGACATACTTGGCCTCAAATAAGGTTTCAGTGTTTGTTGATGGGTGGCCTATAGTCACCCACATTTATTTATTTGCTTAAATTTACAATCATTCACTCCCTTAAATGAAACACAAAGCCAAAATAATCAAGTGACAATGGAAGACATTTAAAACAAAGACAAAAACTAAAAAAACAAACTAACAAACAACAACAAAAAAACTCAACTCCACTCATTAGGTTTAGATTCATGATCTCACAACATTTGAAAACCTGACAGAAGAAAACATTCATTTATTCATGAAACATTCAGAGAACTGCTACTATGTGATTGATTATTGGGAACATAGAGATGAGTGGTTTTCCCCTGTGAAATCTGGACATATAAGAAGGCGAACAAACCACCAGTTAGATGGAAATGTGATAGTTCATGTACAGGTACAAGGTGGTATAGGAGCCCGAAGAGGGCAGGGGTTTACTCTTCGGTCTGGGAGACATTTGAAAATATTCAGTATTGATGGCCGAATAGAAATTTTCCAAACGAATAGCAGTACAAAAGGATTATATTTTTGGCAGAGGGAAAAAAATTGAAGCGAAGAGAAATTTATGAAAGCATATGGTCAAGTCAAACAGATGTTAGCCTGGTAAACAGGCTAACAGATGAGTTGGGTAGAGGTAAAGCTGAAATCATAAACTGAGGATAGATAGGGAAGAGCTGTATAACCCAGCCCAAGAGTATTGGTTTTGTCTACAGTTAGTGTTTAAGACGGGGAACTCACTTTCCTCAGGTGCAAAGCTCTGTGCAGGATGGTAAGAGGGTTTTCACCTGGAAAGAGTTTTGGAGGCAGAGAACTTTAATGGGTGATGGGGTTAAAAGTTCAACCGAGAAACATCAGCTTGTTTTGATAGACATCAAATCTACTAGTCTAGATGGAATCACCTTCCTTGCAACTGGAAGAGAGTCAAGGAGGGATAATGGAGACACCCATGCAGCGGCCAAGAGCTTGCTTCTGGGAGCTGGTACACCTGTCAGTGAACACCTGTCCTTTCCTGTGTCAGGAGTTCATGAGGATGCCTGCCTTCGGTGAAGGGGCCACTGGGATGAGTAATGGCCTCCAGAATCTACTCTCTGCTGGCTTTCAATCACCCCCTATTTTCTGTAGTCCCTTGATAAAGCAAATACAGAAGCTATTACACCTCAAAGATCTGCAAGAAAATGTAAGTCCAAATCATAAGACCATAGACGTGGGTGAGAAGTTGGCATTAAACCTGCTCTGTCACTTTTGGATTGTTAGCCCTTCTTCCAACAGTTGTGATGATGTCTTATCCACTTTTCATTCTTTATTGAGAAGAAATTTCTTATTTCCTCTCTTAGCTACTCACCTTTTTAATAAAAAAACAGTTTCTTAAATTATAAAATAGTATATATTTATTAGTGGAAAATTTGGAATATCCAGAAAAATATAAAGAAATACAAGTTCACATCAGCCATATTATCAAGTTCTAGAGACAACTGCTGTTAATATTGGAGAGGTGGGCATGAGATAATCATATGAAATATCCATATTCTAATCCGATTGTGTCCAAGGTTAATTTGACAATATTTTTTACTTGAAACTCAATCACTAAATAGGATTTGTGAATTAGACAAAAAGGAGGAAGGTGTCACCACTATCAAAAAACTTTACTTACCCTGGGATGCCTGGGTGGCTCAGTCAGTTAAGCTGCTGCCTTCAGCTCAGGTCATGATCCCAGGGTCCTGGGTTTGAGTCCTGCTTTGGGCTTCTTGTCCAGCAGGGAGCCTGCTTCTCTCTCTGCCTCTGACTGCCACTCTGCATGCTTGTGCTCTCTCTATGACAAATAAATAAATAAAATCTTAAAAAAAAAAATCTTTGCTTACCTTTTTCAGATAAGCTAACACAAGCAATGAGTTAGACCCAACAAGACATGAACCAACTCTCTGCACCTGGCATTTAGTGTGTGTCCCAATGTGGTACTAAATTAGTGGATTTTCATGTGAGTGGGCCTTTGTGAAAAAGTATGAGTTGCTACATTTTGATATCAGGCTCTGGGTGGAATGCAATAGCTGTTGAAGACTGTGACCCTCTGGTTACCATTCCACATGATCATTGGCCAATAATGTCGAAAGTCATAGACCCATGCTGTATTGACAGTCATTCTTTTGCCATATTTACGACAGCTTGAATAGTAGGCATGTAAGGGACTGATCTTAATTTGTTGAATGGAACTCTTTTTTTCAGTAGCTAATGGATTTGGGAGACTGTTTTCTCTACAGTTCCTGGTGACATCTGGAGATAAATCTTCATTCATTCAGGTCAAATTATTTCCCCATTAGACAAAAAGTCACTGGATGAGATCCACTGGAACTGAGTTGAGTTACTGCTCTCTTGGCTCATCTGGTGGAGAGTCCTGCAGTTCAGTCAATGCCCAGTGGCTCTGGAGAACTGTGAACAGATGCTGGGTAGGGCCAGCTCCTGACATCAGCAGTGAGGGCAGTTACCTTCACAGTGTCTCAGAGGGTCTTCTGCTGTTGCGTATCGTCTTAACTTTATTTACCTAAAAGTATTGCTTTGGTGATGCTGGGCATCCCACATTCAATTCCAAGCTGAAGAAAAGAAGTAGAGTTGATATGGGGAAGGCAGGGTTAGACCTTTTGTGTCCATACTGTGTGTCAAGGGGCTTCTCTTACCTACATCTTCAAAATCAGTAGACTGAGCTACTCTAAAGAGTACTCTAAAGAATATTGTTATTCTTAACAATAACATGCAGTACTGGGTCATTTTTGTAGATCCCTCTAAGTTTATGGGTGATCTCCTTGCTCTTTAGCTCCGTGGCACTGTGGCTCTTGGCCACCTTCCTCTGCTTTGCTAACTGATTCTGGCTACTTCCACTGAACAATTTTTAAAATCCTCTTTTAGTGAACTAAATTTTGGCTTTTTGCTCTTCTCTATTGTCCTCATTGGTTAGACATTGTTTGGTAATATCGGATGGAAAGCTCTTCACTCCAGCCCTAAAATCTTACAAGCTGGGGTCCAGGGACATTCTGCCTTCAGCTCAATGTTATCCCACCCCGTCCCAGAAAAATCCTTGGGAAAACAACGCACAAAATTCTCACCACTCACTGAATGAAGTTATCTCATGTTCACTTAACACATGAAGTCACTGATTAAGACCCAAGCCTCAACCACGATTCTCTCTTAAAATCTTTGGGAGATATCTAACATGCACCCCCCACAATAAATTTTTCCCAGTCAGAAGGGTTGGAAAGGAGGGTTGAGTTCAAACTCCATGATGACTGTCTCTACGCTCGCCAGACCATGGCATGTTCAGCTTTGCTCATGAGACTCAGAGAGAAAGGCCTCAGAGTTTAGCTTTTAATTAATGAGAGAAAATAGGCAACCAGCTTCTTAGAGCAGGCTCTACCTTGCCAAGGCTGCACAAGCTCCTTTCCTGGATGGTTTCTGTAGCCCAAATGCCCAGGTTTCACAATACTATACTCCCTTTCCACTAAGGAAAGGGTATGCTGCCAGGAAGCCAGGATGCCCAGCCAGCAAGTAACCCAGACATTGTCTCAGTCTTGCCCAGCCAGCCAGGAGGAAGCTGGTCAGATCAGGTGCTTCACCAGCCCTCCCATTGCCTCCACCCCCAGCACTGTCTCCTAGCCTCTAGCCACAAGCTGGACATTCTGTTAGCTTAACTAAGACTGGAAAAATGATGATGGGCAGAAGGAATGTATTCCAGTAACAATAAGGAGGTAGAATTGATCAGGACTCAGTGACTGCCTGAGAGCTTTGTATAAGGCTGTTGGGGGAAGAATGCTTGACTCCTGGATTCTGGGATGACGGGGAGCTCAGCATGGACTACAGAAGACAAACTACAAAGAAGACAACTGATTTGTTTTGTCACCCATTCATTCTTCCAACAAATATTATCTATTTTATATTAGTATTTTAAATAGTAAAAACTGGGGTGCTTGGGTGGGTCAGTAGGTAAAGCATTTATTTGTCTTTGGCTGAGATCATGATCTCTGGGTTCTGAGATCGAGTTCCACATCAGGTTTCCAGCTCAGTGGGGAGTCTGCTTCTGTTTCTCCCCCTGATTGTGCTCTCTCTATCACTGTCTTTCTCTCTCTCAAATGAATAAATTTTAAAAAACCTAAAAACAAAATAAAATAAAATAGTAGATAATATTAATTTACTATTCAATTTGCTTATTTATTTAAATTGTTCACATTTATTAATTGCTCATTCTATGATAGGCACTAATCCAGATGTTGACGCTCTAGCAGAGAACAAAACAGACTAAAACTCTGTCATCATATAGTTTATATCATAATAGATAGAGACACTACACAAGAAAAATAAGTAAGACACAGATTATGTGTTATTGTAAGGGCTATGAAGTCGTTACATAATAAATTGGGGTGGGGAATATAGGAAATATTGGGTGGAGTTGGTGGGGAGAAGTTTCATGGAGAAATGGCATTTGAACCCAATATACACAGAAGATGAGAGAACGGCCTGGACAGGAAGGAAGTCTAGAAGGAAGAGGAAGTGTAAGGGCCTTCCTGTGTAGGTGCATTTGGAATATGGAGGAAAAAGGAGAAAGCACAATGGCCACAGTGAAGTGAATGGGTGAGCTCTAGCGGGTGAGGCTGAAGGAACCCTGGGCCTGACCTGACAGGCTTTGTGCACTTCTGTAACGATTCTGGTTTTAACTGGGAGTGGGGGATGACAGACTTTTTGAGGGTTTTGTGTAGAGTACTATGATCTGGCTGATAAAGACTATAAGACATCAATGGTTGTTAAGATTCATACTGATTTCAGAGATGTTAAACTGTGGTAAAATATAAAACGTATGAGGTGTCTGAGTGGCCCAGTCAGTTAAGTGGCTGACTCTTGATTTCAGTTCAGGTCATGATCTCAGAGCTGTGAGACTGAGCCCTGCACTGAGCTCCACACTAGGCATGGAACCTGCTTGGGTTTCTCTCTCTCCCTCTCCTTTTGCCCCTCCCCTGCACCCATACATTCCTTCCCCACCCTCCTGTCTCAAATAAAATAAAATACACATACATTAAGATTAATTTTTTAATGTCTTAAATGTTACCTTGATAATATGGAGTGGCAGGTGTAGAAGAAGGAGATCTATTAGGAGGCTACTGCCAATATCCAGGTGACAAAGCAGGGTGACTTAGACAAGTTTGCAAAGCAGAAGTTAAAAAGGTAAGAAGTGGGGGCACCTGAGTGGCTCAGTCGGTTAAGCATCTGCTTGCAGCTCAGGTCATGATCTCAGGGTCCTGGGATCAAGCCCCACATCTGGCTTCCTGCTTAGCAGGAAGCCTGCTTCTCCCTCTCCCTCCCCTGCTTGTACTCCCTCTCTCTCTCTCTGTCAAATAAATAAATAAAATCTTTTTTAAAAAAAGAAAAGGGTAAGAAGTGGCTAGGTTTTTGAAGTACTTTCAAGATCAAGCCGACACCATTAGCTGATGGGATGATTATAGAATATGGTAGCAAATGACTCCAAGATTTTTTGTTAAAAGTCCTCAAAAATATGGAGTAATGATTTATTGAAGTCAGAAGATGGAGAAATCTGAAGAGAATTTTGGTTTTGGAAAAGTTGAGATCACTTTTAGATTTATAAGAAGAGCTATGAGTAAGCGGTGGGATACTCATTATGGCTTTCACGGAAATGTCCTACATTAGGGATATAAGTTTGGAGTACTAACAAATTAAAAATATTTAAAGCCATATGAACAGATGAGGTCAGTAAGGAAGTGCGAAAAGATATAGAAGAAAACAGCTTTAAAAACTGATCCTGCTGCACAGCAAAGGAAACCAATAAAATGAAAAGACAACCTATGGAAAGGGAGAAAATATTTGCAAACCACATATCAGATAGGCGGTTAATCTCCAAAATATATGAAGAATTTATGTAACTCAGTAGTGAAAAAACAAATTAATTAGAGAATGAGCATATAATCTAAATAGATATTTTTTCCCCCAAAGAAAACATACGAATGGCCAACAGGTACACAAAAATGTACTCAACATCCCTAATCAACAGGGAAATGCAAATCAAAACCACAATGAGATTATCACCTCATACCTGTAAAAATCTACTTCCAAAAGACAAGAAAGAACAAGTATTGGTGAGGATGCAGAGAAAAGAGAACCCTTTGCCCTGTTGGGATGTAAATTGGAGCAGCCACTATGGAATCAGTATGGAAGTTCCCCCCTCACTAAAATTAAAAATAGAATTACTCTATGATCCAGAAATCCCACTTCTGGGTATTTATCCAAAGAAATTGAAAACACTAACTTGAAAATATATCTGTACCCCCATGTTCACTGCAACATTATTTCTAATAGTCAAGATATAGAAACAATCTAAGTGTCTGTTGTTGGGTGAATGGATGCAGAAAGTGTGGTGCAGAGAAGAATTTGGGGCCTCAGAAGCGATTGGTTTAGGTAGTGAAGACAGATGGGTTAACTCTTAGATCAGTTGCCTAAGCGGCTCCTGGTGATCCTGATGAGAAAATTTAGTTTTAATGGAGGGCAAAGTAGGAGTGAACATTTGATTGGCATGAGATCAAAAGATAAGAGGGAGGGATGATTGAGCCACAGTGAATACACATAACTCTCTGGAAATTTTCTTGAAGAAAGTGAGAAAAAGGGGACTATAACTAGACCAGGAAGTGGAGACTTTTTTTTCTTTCTTTCTTAGGATGCAGAAATAATTCCGTGTTTATAAGAACATGGGAATGACCCCGGAAGAGCAGGAACATTGGATGCAATAGAGAGGGGATGATTTCTAGATACATGTCTTTGAGTGGATAAGAAGGGTCAAGATCATGTACACTTAGTTAGGAGCAGATGATCTTTATCCTCATTAATAGAAAAAGGAGCAGGTATATGGGCACATGCAGAGGTTGTTGAGCAGCACTGTGGCGGAAGATTATGGAGGTTGTTTCTGCTTTTGTTTCTTCAGTGAAATGACAAACAGTCATCAGTTGAATAGCAGGAAAGTGGAGGAGGTTTTTGGAGGTTTGAGGAGAGAGAATGTAAGAAACAGTCATCTCAGAAAGTAGGAGAATAAAATGTAATATGATTACTAGACAACAATAAGGGTCACATTGAGATCTGCGCTCATAAATGAAAAGTGAGATCGATCTGTATGTTTTGTTTTGTTCTGTTTCCTAGCCAGGTTTATCTGTATGTGCAGGTACTGAGTGATGGTGAGTTGAAGTTAACAAAATTTGAGGTTTTATGCAACATGATTATGACAATAGAATGAAGGGTCAAGGCGGAAGAAGGTCAATGAAGGGGATGATTATTTTAAACTGGGTTAGTAGGGAAATGAGGACTGTAGGGTGAAGAGAGACTAAAAATATGGCAGGACCCATGGCTTGCAGGGAGTAAGTAGACAGGAAATGCTAAATGAAGAGTGTGCCACTTGGCCTGGAAATTATGGAGGTGTTGCTGTTGTTTATCATGTGGAAGTCTAAGACATATTGAATTTAAGTTGCTTACAAGTTATTTGGACATCGATCACCAGAACTGGTTCATAAAATGGATCAAGGAGTTCAGGGCCAAAGATATAAGGCTGGTGTTTGGTAGAGGTGGTGGCTGAAACCACAGGAGTGAAGTGTCAGAGTTGACCAGGAGACCACAGAGGGAGAAGGTACTGACTTCTCCTGCCTGTTGGTCTGGAAAAGAGATCAGTCTTTTTTACTGTCAAGGAGAAGTAGAAGCAAAACTATAAATCTCTGGAGAGGCAGCCCATTTACATATGCACACAGTGAAGTCACACAGAGTGAGACAAGGTCTCTTCTTAGGCTGGGGTCTTGGGTGCCCTTAAGAGAATACATGTGTTTGAACAGTTGAGTAACCATGTAGGGTTGGGGACTCTAAATTCATTTTCAAACTTTGTCATTTATGAAGTTTTGCCAAAAAGCTGCCCTGGTTTTTCACCTTTCTAGGAATTACAAATGTTATCAGTGTAATCACTCGTTAAAATTGCCCATCCAGAAAGAGGAAAATAAGCTTCAAATGTGAGTGTATGTTTCCTGGCAAAGGAAAGTGGAGCTCTCTTTGGGCAAAAAGACCTAGTGAGAATCCTGCAATTAGACAAGGTTTGAAGCACCAGAGATTTCTAGAATTTTCTGTTGCAGGGGAACTCAATTTTTTATTGATCTCCTTTAGGAAAAGGCTAATTATTTTTTATTCTCTTGACTGAATTGCCAACAGTGTGGTTTCTCAGGCCCATTGGTTCCATATATATACAGAATCACGATGCTTCCTGGTGAGTTCATTGTCTTGCCTCAACATCAGACAGCCCTTACATTTCTAATTTTCAGATGAAGTCACCAATCACAACACTCATATCACGTTTATCCCTAGCAGAGCTTGAAGGGAACCGTGGCAACGTGAGGGGAAACGGCTGAGCCCAGCTCATCATGATGATACCTACACCCCATCACTTCTGCCCCAGGGATCCTCAAATGTTCACGTGCCTGAGAGTCACATTGGAGGCCTTTTAAAACAGTTTATTGGGGCGCCTGGGTGGCTTAGTGGATTAAGCCGCTGCCTTCAGCTCAGGTCATGATCTCAGGGTCCTGGGATCGAGTCCCGCATCGGGCTCTCTGCTCGGCAGGGAGCCTGCTTCCCTCTCTCTCTCTCTGCCTGTCTCTCTGTCTACTGTGATCTCTCTCTGTCAAATAAATAAATAAAATCTTAAAAAAAAAAAACAGTTTATTGGACTCCCAGACATTCAGACTTAGTGGATCTGGAGTGGGTCCTGTCAGTTTATATTCTAACAAGCACACAGCTGTTGCCAATTCTGCTGCTCTGAGAATGGGGCTTTGAGAACCACTGACCACACCACGATAGATAGATAGGCAAGAACGGAACCCTAAGAACTAACTCATATATGTTGGTTGATGCCAGCTGCCATAACAAAGTACCACAGACTGGCTGGATTACGCAACAGAAGGTCATTGTCTCACAGTTCTGGACAGTGGTCGATTTCTTCAGAGGTTTCTCTCTTGGCCTAGCCAAGGCCACCACTCCCTGTGTCTTCACAGGGTCTTCCTTTTAGTGTGTGTCTGTGTCCTATTTTCTTCTTAAGAGGATACAAGTCAGGGGCACCTGGATGACTCAGTTGTTAATTGTCTGCCTTCAGCTCAGGTCATGATCTCAGGATCCTGAGATCAAGCCCCACGTCGGGTTCCCTGCTCAGTGGGGAACCTGCTTCTCCCTTTTCAGCTCCCATTGCTTGTGCTTTCTTTTTCTGTCAAATAAATCAATTTTTTAAAAAGTTTTAAAGAAAAAAGGACACCAGTTGTATTGGACTAAGGCCCAACTATATGACTTTGAACTTAACTCTCTCTTCATTTTGAATTTTACTCTCTCTTCAAGACTTCCAAATACAGTCATATTCTGGATCTCAACGGATGGATTTGGTGGAGGGCACAATTGGCCTCTAACAACACTCCTTGGTGGTTTCAGCTCCATGAAAACTGAGCCTCCCTCACAAATACCTGTGAGAAAGGGCAGGATTTCAAGGATCCCCCAGGTGGTCTCTGAAAATTCTGAAGGGCCTCATGGTAAGCTGAGAGGGGTGAAGGCATCAGCAAAGTTGACCAGGGCCTTGTCTGAGCAGTAAGACTGACAGGTTCAGTTTCCTGCCAAAATCCCGCATGGTCATGGACAGTTCTGTACTCCTAGCCCGACTTTTCTAAAGGCCTTCCTTCCTGCCAGCCTACACACATTCAGCTTCATTCACTCGACTCATGTGTCCTCAGGGTCCGTCCCATGCCAGGCTGTATCTAGATGCTGAGGAAAGGTACTTCTGCCCTCCTGGAGCGTGCAGACATGGGGGAATCCAGGTCCCCTCTCTCTTCCTCAGAAAAAACCCAGTGTAAGGAAAACAACAACACAAAAAAAACCCTACATGCGGAAGAAACTTGAGCAGCCCAGTCTCTGAGAAAACACACCCATATGTAAATGCACACACATGAAAAAAATGCAAAATGTACTTTGACACTAAGTTCCCTCTCTCCCTACCTCAAAATCTCCAAACCTTTTATTGTAGATTTAAAGAGTTCAAACCATCTGCTAAGGGTTCTCTTTGAAAATCCAATGAAACACATGAATGTTTTACCCAGAAAAAAATGCCTATGAGTCTTTGAGGGCTTTAGGGGTTTTACAGATTTTATGAAGTCTTCCATGGACTCAGGCAGGGACCTCTCTTTATGGCAATCATAAGGATAGTTGGAGCTACAAGTTGTGAACTTACTCACCAGGCAGTCCGCTAAAGCCATTATGCGCATTATTACTTTTAATCCTCACAAGATAACCATATATAACTATTGTCATCCCGCCAGCTTATTGAAGATGAGGATACTGAGGCTCTAATAAAAAGAATAATGTCAAAGTATGACTCGGGAATTCTACTCACAGTCATATTTGGTCTCTGCCTTTTCCTCTTATTTTGAAATGCTTATTTGGGATTCTCCATAATGATTATGTAATATCAAAAAAAGTCTAAAGAGACTCAGTATTCTCTTTAAAAATTAATAAAAGTTGGGGCACCTGGGTGGCTCAGTGGGTTGAAGCCTCTGCCTTCGGCTCAGGTCACGATCTCAGGGTCCTGGGATCAAGCCCCACATCAGGCTCTCTGCTCAGCGGAGAGCCTGCTTCCTCCTCTCTCTCTCTGTCTGCTTCTCTGCCTACTTGTGACCTCTGTCAAATAAATAAATAAAATTTAAAAAAAAAAGAATTAATAAAAGTTACTAGAACTTTGTTTTCTAATAGTACTGTTTGGGGGTTCATGATAGCAAGAGTTCTAGGAATATTTGGGAGGGAGAAATAGAGTATCAGAGAAACTGCATGGTTTAGGGGTCAAGTGTGCAGGTACCGAAACAGGGCTGCCTGGATCTGAGTTTCTTAACACTGTAACTTTTGGCATCATCTTTGTGACTCTATTTTCTCATCTATAAAATGAGAAGAACTCTGACTGACTCTGAACTCTGACTTCAAACTCTCAGTGAGATTAGTTGAGTTAGTATGTATTAGATTTCTAATAAATCCAATGAGATAAACCTTGAATGGGTACCCAAGGTGTCCCTCTGCTCCCTTTTTAATAGGTTTACTCCCTCCTTTTCTTTTCCTTCATACTCTCCTTCCATCATCTCAGTTTTATTCTGCCACAGTCCCCAGCTCTAGGGGATTCTTCAGCATGGAACATCTACAAGATGGATAGAGCTCTCTTCTGTTTATGGATTTTCCCCTGAAATAACTTCAATATGTTATTAAAGTAAAAAAAAAAAAAAAACTGTTTTCTTCACATAAGGATGTAACACAATGTAGGACATAAAGGGTAACCTTTCCACTGTAACCCTCTACCATAATTTTTTGAACTTTACAATCATGGAGTTCCATTCTGTCTTACAGTAGTTACTAGACAGAGCCCAGTGGAAAGAACAGTTACATCATAGTATCCTCAATGTCAGACAAGGGAAACACAGCCACATAGAAAACATAGCTGACATAATGCTCTATCTTCAGCATGTTCTCATCCTGAACGCAGCATCTGGGGTTTGCAAGCTTGGGTTCTAAGTCTTCTAGGTTCACGTGTGTGGGTAGTGGCTTACTCTTTTTTGGCACTGCAGAAGGAAGAGTGCCAGCATCCCTCAAAAAAGGGTGTTGTCAATTCTCTCCACCTTCTTGCCTAATTACTGCTTTCTCACTTAGGTAAGGATGAAATTCCTCCCTGGTAATGCTTCTGGTGAGGGCCATGAAGGATCTGAGATTTTGTTCCACTTGCAAACCAATGAGTTAGCCCGCTACAGTTTTATAAGTATAGGAAGAAGACACAAGACTCCTGGGTCAGAGACCAAGGACTTTATTACTCACTTTATTACTTTATTACTCAGCAAACAACATGAGTTTCATGTTCCCATTTTTTCCTCTTGCCTCCAGGTCCCATGTGGGGAATGGGATGATGGACCCAGGTAGATGCAGCATACATAATGGGTTTGTCTCTGTAGGGGAACCCCCAGCTTAGTAAGCCTCCAATCTTACAAGGAGGCTTCTAGCAAATGTGTTCAAACTGAAGGAGAACATTATCTTTATTATCCTGATCAGGAAACAAGTATTCTTATGTCCTTGCAAAAAAGACACTCCTACCATCTTAAAAAGATGTTTGCCCTACATAGTTTGGAAGATAGTTTAGAAGTAAGCTGTCAATGGTTCATCACAAGATGTGGCTGAAATGCAAGACACCCAAGGAGTTATCCAAGGTACTACTGGGTAACCAGGGATGATTATTATTATAGACTTGGAGTTGTACTGATCTCCTCCACCAAGGAAAATCTCTCTAGAGGGTTTTAGAGGGATGTTTCCCAGTATGAGGAGAGAAATGAGCATGTGAATAAGTTGTTACTCCTTAAGCCTAATGTCGGAGAACCACTGGATTCATACTGAGAATCTAAAACCTTCTGAACTTGGGGCAGGGTATATGAATCAGTCTGAGTTCACCTGTTCAGTGTCCTTTAATCCATACATCACAATGGGAGAGGCACACTAACCCTAAGGTTTGGCTTTAATGCAATACAAAGAGGTCTTTGACATGAGCTCTGAAATTATTGCTTTCTGACAGAACCATTCATCTAGAACAATTTCTTAACCTTTTTAAAATTATTGCTCCTTCAAGGAATTTATGTTGATTTTCTTTTTTTCCTAATTGCCTCTCCTCCATGAAATTTTAATACCACAGATGTAGTATATCTCTTTATGTACTCTCCATAAACAATTGCAATATCAAAGTTTTCTTGTGGATTGAAGAACCAATTTTCATCTTCTTTCCCATTCCACATTGAGAATACAGGGTCTAGAAATTCCTGTATCAGGGAAGATATTAGTCTGGATCCTCAGAGAAGCAGATGCGAAGACAGGTTAAACATGTAAGAATTTTATTGGGTGAAATATGGCATGAAAGTATATAAAAAGAGAGAGCCAGATAACATAGTTTTCTACCTCAAATCATAGAGATCCCACTGGATTGTGGTATCTAAATGTGGAACAAATATCATTCACAGGTGATTGGTGTTTGTAAATATCTGATGCTTTGTCCAGCAGTGCTTGGCAAACTCATACGAGGTACCAGTAACCTGATGGAGGAGGGGACTGAAGTCCTTTCTGAAGGAATGGGCTTAGGAGAAGACACATAGAATAAAACCAAGAATTTCTTGAGTTTGGTTGGTTCTCACAAGTGTCTGACTCCACTTGAACTTCTGATTTTTTTTTTTTTTCCCAACAAAGCCATCTGTATTGTAGATGCAAAAGATGTAGAAGATGGGTCTTCGCTTGACTAAGGGGAGTCCATGAACATGCGTAGATATTCACTCTTAATTTGTGAGAGGAGAAACTTGCAAACTTCTGCTTCCCCCCTCAATCCAGACAAGCACTGTGGGTCTCTCTGATTGTGGGCAGCTTCACATTCTGCTCTTCCACCTACGTCGATTGAAATAATGCTGAATCCTTCCATTCTCTCAAAAATCCATAAGGTTGTTAGCAGAGCTGGGGTTTACGGGATTTCCACCAGCACTTTTGTAATTCTCATGGAACTTCACCTTATGACATCCTTCTTTTCAATGTCATATGTAAAAATAATTCTAACCTCATCAAAAACTGGGGCGTTCTTTCATCCCTTTTCTGCCAGGTGGTCAATAATTTAGCACATGCTTCCTCAGCAGTTTCTAATCTGCCAAAAAGTTTCTCCAGAGCAAGCAGCTACTTAAGTTTCATGACTTTTACTCCATGTACCACCTCTAGACTCTCCACGGTTCCCTGCAGTTCCTAACCTCAGAGACATTTTATTCCTGTTACAGTTCCCTGTTATATTTAAACTGTAGTTCAAATTCCTTATCCACTGGGACCTACAGTATCTCCCTTTGGCCCACTCCCTTCCCATCCCAGACTCACAAACTTCATAAGTTTTGGGTATCTCAAGCACAGTATACATGGCCTGTCCTATTTTTGTCAGCCCAATCTCCCGAAGTAGACAGGTCTGGATCTGATGGTTGGGGTTCTCTCCCTCGACTAAGAATATCACTGATGGATCTTCTGCTTTCTGAAGTAACACAAACTAAAAACAAATTCTTTGTAGGTTATTCACTCTCTGGCAGCATACCTTTGAAAATGCTATTAATCTCTTCCACACAAGGTCCATATGGGAAAGAAATGTAGAGAATGAAGGGGATAGAGAACTCTGTTCGATTACCTTTGTCCCTGGTCAAGCCTGAAATCCACCTTTGAACAAAGAAGGAGATGTTTTGACAATGTATTTTTATAAGACATAAAGGAGTCATGTTTTTTTTTTTATAAAGATTTTATTTATTTATTTGACAGAGAGAAGTCACAAGTAGATGGAGAGGCAGGCAGAGAGAGGGAGGGAGGGAAGCAGGCTCCCTGCCGAGCAGAGAGCCCGATGCGGGACTCGATCCCAGGACCCTGAGATCATGACCTGAGCCGAAGGCAGCGGCTAAACCCACTGAGCCACCCAGGCGCCCCAGGAGTCATGTTTCTAGAGCAATGCTGAGTTAGAAACTGGGGCAGAATGACTTGTTTCCTAGAAGGGGAAAGAGGTTCTCTTGTATTGATTTATTTAAAGAAGATAAAAATTCCAATATTCCAGTCCAAGGGAATCTCTGGGCTTGGCAGGCTGAAAGATGAAGTTACAACCTCCATTTTGTGTAAGAGTCTCTTACTCATTGGAAGTTCTGCAGCAGAAAATAGTCCTTTTATTATTTTTTTTTTTTCAAAGACTTTATTTATTTGACAGAGACAGCATGGGAGAGCACAAACATAGGGAGTGGCAGACAGAGAGGGAGAAGCATGCTTTCTGTTGAGCTGCGAGCCCAAAGCAGGGCTCAGTCCCAGGAGCTTGAGATCATGACCTGAACTGAAAGCAGACACTTAACTGACTGAGCCACCCAGGTGCCAAAGCAGACAATATTCTATTGTTGTATGAATTAGGAATGCATTAAGCATCACGAAACAAAATTTGACTAAAGTGGCTCAAATCATGTGATGGATAGATAGATACACAGATGATAGATAGATAGGTAGATAGGTAGATACTATAGTTAATACTAAATCTACAGGCAGTTGATTTCTAGGTTGATAAAGCAGCTCCAACCTACACCTGGCTGATATGTATGTGATTTCCTTAGCGTTCCCACAATGTTACCAAATGGCTAGTTTGGCTCCAGATACTAGCTCTTTGTATGGCTGTGCCCCAGGATAGGAATTAGGAGGATGGCCAGGGCAGAGAGAGACAGAGAAAGAGGGAGAGGGAGTAGGGAGTAAGAGTAAGGAGTAAGAACGATTGAGACAGAGTCTTTCTTGTGACCCTCTCATACATAATCATCCAGAAACTCCCGGCAGACATCACCTTACATCGCACTGGTCTGAACTGGCCCAATACTACCCCTAGATCAACTGTGGATAGAGAAATGGGTTTCTGATGCTTGATGAAGAATGGCCACAGTTTATCTCCTGAGACCTGGTATATTGCCCCTGAACAAAAGAGAACATTGTTGGTAAAGAAGAAATGGAGCCAAATAACAGAGCTGTGACTGTAAAGGCAGAGCTGATGACAGTCAGCTGGTGCATAAGGCTGGTGTATTTTTTTGGCAGTGAATTCTCTTACATGCTTTTCAATATTTTTGAAAATTACACCTAAATAAATGGACTTTGGGGATTATCCATTCCAAATGTTGGTACGCCCTTCCAAAAGAAAATCATTGCACTGTTCTCAATTATAACATGTATTATACTATAGAAAAATAAACACACAATGAGCTGCCTGGAAATCAGGATGAAATCTTCACCTTCGTTTTCCAATGCCTTTTACTGTGTTTGTCGCATAAAAGATACTCAGAAAATGTTTTCTGCTTGAATTAATGGAATACCCATTCACTGAATAGGTGAGCAAACTTAGGCCCCTAGAAGAGAAATGACAAGTCCAAGGACATTCAATTAGCTAGTCCCAGAGCCACAGCTTGGTTCTTCTGCTTTGACTTTAATCTTCCCATTTCACATGCTACTTGTCCGAAGAGGTGTAAAAGGATTTTTTTGTGTGTGTACCCTAAAAATAATTTCTCAGGAAACAAATATGAGGGCAGAGACACAGACCGGTTTCTCACCTAAGATCGCACCTGGAATCAGGAGAAAATAAGAAGGATGACCTTAGAATATAGAAATGCTCCTAGGAAGCTGAACCCATAGACGGAAGTGACCTTAGAATATAGAAATGCTCCTAGGAAGCTGAACCCATAGACGGAAGTGACCTTAGAATATAGAAATGCTCCTAGGAAGCTGAACCCATAGACGGAAGTGACCTTAGAATATAGAAATGCTCCTAGGAAGCTGAACCCATAGACGGAAGTGACCTTAGAATATAGAAATGCTCCTAGGAAGCTGAACCCATAGACGGAAGTTATCTTGGGAGTAAGAGAAATGTTTTTCTTCTCAGATGAGGAGCTCTGTCCTAAGTTCCAACCGAGTGTGGCTCCACTCTGCAGGACCTGAGGGACATTACCTGACCAGCCTCTTGGTGCTGAGTTGACCCTCCTGTTCAATATTTTCCAATCCCTTCCCTGGAATGTATTAATTCTCTTTTGGTTTTCCTAAGGCAGAGGGTAGTGGATGAGGGATGAGAAAGGATGGGGGATGATTCTCCAACAGTTCTGGGTCTTGTCCAAACTGTCCCGTTCTGGCAGAATGACATTTGTTTTGTGAGACCACAGATGATCAGCACGTGGTATCACAGTAACAATCACAGCCTGTAATAGGAGAAAGTTTATTGGGGTCAATTTTTGATTGTGATTTGTTTTCCTTATTTCATAGAGAGAATATCTGAAAACAACCCCCCTTTACCACCTTGTGGAGACACTCATAAATCTTTATTTCTGGGCAGAAGTCTTTATTAAGAAACCCTTTCCCCATCTCTGGTCCACATCCTACTTCTCCACCCCTTGGAACTGGTGTTTCCTTTCATGTGACCCCAAGACTAGGTTGCTCAGAGGAATGGCCTTGCCAGACGCATTACTCTCCCATTGTTTTCACCCAGTTACTCACCACATGCTTCTGGAAAGTCATGGTGACTGGGCAAGTTAGTGTTGGGGAGCATGAGCATGTCAGCTCTTGTTGGAGTCAGGGTGTGGGATAGAATTTGGGTTCCCAATAGGGAGAGATCCATTGATAGAGAAGACGACGCAAGTCTCAGGTCTAACTTCACATCTGAATAATGAACTATATAATGCATTCTACCCTCATTTCAAATAATGGCTTGGCTAATAAAAATCAAATTGTAAGTGAGATAACCCCATCAGCTAATATTCTGTTCACAGCTGAATTTTTATGTACTCAGAGAACGGCTGTATCCTCTCCACCTTTCCCAAAGCATCTGATGTACAGTATTGCCGTCGCCCTGTTCTCCTCTGGGCGCAGCATTCCTCAGAGTGAGTGACTCCAGAGTCTTCACTGTCCAGGCCTTTCCCTCCAAGGGGTGATCACGATGATCAACACAGAAGTCTTGGACTCTAGAAAGAATCTTGGCTCACTCCAGACATCCTTCTGGCCCTGGCTCTGGTACCGAGCTAGGAAAGCACTGGCAGCACAAGCTGCCTCTCAGGCCTCACCAGCACGGACTCAAAAAAATAGGAAAACCATTCTATTTGGGTCTCAGGTGGGTCCTGTCCAAATACTGATGAATGGATGCTTCCAGTGCTTTCCAGTCACAATCCAAGAGTGTCAGCCCAGTGTCTCAGTGAGAGCTTGGACCCCTCTGTTCTGTGCAGAGGGCAGCGGCGAGCTGGGGCTGACAGCGAGCACAGCGGGGGGCTGGGTGAAAGTGCCCGTGCCTGTGTCTGAGCTTCTCTGCCTTCTCATCCCCACTGGGCACCCGTGAGAGATTATAAGATATGTATATCCGAGAAAAGATAGAAAGGCTGAACAGAACAATTATTGTGGAACAAAGAAAGCTCCCGGTGCCATACACTACCTGCTCGCCTCCGTCCTCGCAGGCCCAAACTCTCTCATAGGCCAATCCTTTCACACCGTCAAGGAACAAGTAATATCTATACTATTGATGCAGTTGCAGGTCGTGGAAAAAAAGGAAATCTTCCGAACTGATTTTATAGACCCCGTGTAGTATTGATAATGAAGCCTGATAAAGCATGGTTAAAACGCACACACACACACGCACGCACACACACACGCACACACCCCCCAAACTCTGCACTTACCATAAAAATCCCAAATTCTAAAATAAAATGCTACTTCATAGAATCAAGCAACATATTAGATTAATATACTACATCAAGGAATGTCAAGGTTTAACTATTATAAAATCTATCAATATCGGTCCCCGTGTCGATAACGTTATTTTTACCCTGTTACCTTAAGCGAGGTACGGTGAGGCCAGATGAAGGAAGGAGTTTTAAAGTTTTGTTACTCGCCCTTCCCTGGGGAATCTCAGCACACTCTCCAGGACCCTGGGGGGAAACCCTGGCTAGGTCCCAAGGCCCAGAAGAAACTGTGGGCGAGCACTTTCATTCTCATTTCTACACGAAGGAAGGGGCAAGGCTGGCCAGGCAGATCTGGGGTGTGCTACTCAAATGATCTCAGCTGGCTCTGGAGCATAGGGACTGTGTCCAGGTGTCTGGTGCCTGGCCCTGCGGCAATTAGGGCTGGAGATGATGGTCCAGAGTGGAAAATCTCCCATAAGGAAGGTGGTGGTGAGGCAGACTTAATTAGCTGCTCAAGAACGGAGGCAAAGGCCCTCTCAGTGGGGCCTTGAAACTGGGTCAAGGTGGCATTTCAACAACTATATTCTATAAACAAAAGGAAGTAATAATGTATCATTTCGCCAGATCTTAGAAAGATATTTAATAAAATATAATATACCATTACTACTTAGAAAATAATAAAAATGGAATAAAATTTTTAAAAACTGTTAATACAATTTAAAAATCCCCTTGCCATGATTTTATGTGCAAAAGCCAGCGTTAGATTTGATGAATAGACTGAATTCTCATTAATATCAGAAACAAAATAAAGACGTTTATTAGCAACAGTTCTTAAATAATATTCTGAAGTATTAAAAATATATATTCTGAAGTATTATCCAAGACATGTAGAAAAAAGAAGTAAGTGCAAATGTTAAAGTTACTTTTGCACATGATGTAACTGTACACCTGGAAAATCCAAGATAATTAGTAAAATATTAAAAGCTATAACAAAGTTTAATAAGTCTGGTTACAAAATGAATATATAAAAGCATATGTCCACTGCCAATCAGTTATAAGGTATAATAGAAAAATAAGAAGCTGTTTCAAGTAGGAGAAATATCTAGGAGTTAAATTAATAAGCAATATATAAAACTGATATATAGGAAACTTTAAATTCTACTAAAGATAATTAAATAATATTGAATAATTTGACATATATATATATCAAAGAAAGAAAGTTCACTAACATAAAAATTCTTGGGGCACCTGGGTGGCTCAGTGGGTTAAGCCTTTGCCTTCCGCCCAGGTCACGATCTCAGGGTCCTGGGATCGAGCCCTGCATCAGGCTGTCTGCTCAGCAGGGAGCCTGCTTCCCTTCCTCTCTCTCTCTCTGCCTGCCTCTCTGCCTACTTGTGATCTCTGTCTGTCAAATAAATAAATAAAATCTTAAAAAAAAAATTCTTTATATGTGTTCTTTAAATTAATATAAATTTAAAATTGCAGCAATAAACCAAGTTAGGATTTGGGGAAATTGATAGCAATATTTTGAAAGTAACTTGCAGAAATATCTTTTTTTTTCTTTAAGATGAATGACAGAGTAAAATAAACTTTGCTGAAAATCTAAACATACTGAAATTATAAAATATTTATATTGGCACAGTAATAGATCGGTAAATAGACCAATCAATGTAATACAACAGTCAGAAATAGATCTTAATATAACTGGGGATTTTGTGGATGATAAAGTTAGTGGTGGGGGAAAGGTATATCATTTAAATTACATTAAGACAACTTATCCTTTAGAAAAAAAATCAGTGGCAAATGTATTAAAGATTTGAATGTGAAAAGATGGAAACACATATAAATAAATTTCTTTACACAATTGCAGCATGAGAGACGTTTCTAAACATGACAGAAACCCAGACAACCATTTAAAAAATTAATCTAGGGGCATCTGGGTGGCTCAGTGGGTTAAGCCGCTGCCTTCGGCTCAGATCATGATCTCAGGGTCCTGGGATCGAGTCCCGCATCGGGCTCTCTGCTCAGCAGGGAGCCTGCTTCCTCCTCTCTCTCTGCCTGCCTCTCTGTCTACTTGTAATCTCTCTCTGTCAAATAAATAAATAAAATCTTTAAAAAAAATTAATCTATTTGATTCCTTAGAGGTAAAAATAAAAAAAATAATATAAACTAAATCAAAAAAGAAGTAACAACCTGAAAAATATCTACAATGCATTAATAAAAGATTGATTTACTCTCTATATACAAATATATGATTATTTCAAGTTGATAAGACAAAGAACAAATAACCTTTTACAAATTGGGGCTTCAATAATTTTATTTTAATAATTTCTTCTGAAGAGATATTCACATAAGTATGCAAACCTGTGTTTAACAGTAAAATAGTTGTAGTGTTATGTTAACAGTAAAATAGTTGTAGTGTTATGTTAACAGTAAAATAGTTGTAGTGTTATTTTAACAGTAAAATAGTTGTAGTGTTATTTTAACAGTAAAATAGTTGTAGTGTTATTTTAACA